>NC_136796.1:39969044-39998239 GCF_951216825.1 Electrona antarctica
TCAGATTTCTTATAGCGAGACAGACAGTAGGCTGACAGGAAATGGGGAGAGAGATGTTGGGGTGACATGCAGTGAAGGTCGTCGGAATCGGGAGTCGAACCCGCGGCACACTGCCATGGGCTCGGACTACCGGCCAAGGTGCCTGGACCGCTGAGCCACGGCCCAGGCCGTAAAACCCTATTTCTTTAATGTTTTTTTGTGGCTTTCGCCTTCATTTTATATATTTTTATGGAGGGACAGACATTAGGCTGACAGGAAATGGGGAGAGAGATGTTGGGGGTGTGACATGCAGTAAAGGCCGTCGGGATCGGGAGTCGAACCCACGGCACACTGCCATGGGCTCGGACTACCGGCCAAGGTGCCTGGACCGCTGAGCCTGCACGGCCCAAAACCCTATTCTTGACCCTATTCTTGACATCTACTGTACATGTTTGAGAACCACTGGGCTACAATACTGTATGTGTTGTGTGTGTTTGTACGTGCACGAGAACCGCGGGGCTACAATACTGTATATGTTGTGTGTGTTTGTACGTGCACGAGAACCGCGGGGCTACAATACTGTATATGTGTTTTGTGTGTGTGTACGTGCACAGGAACCACCGGGCTACAATACTGTATGTGTGTTGCGTGTGTTTGTACGTGCACAGGAACCACCGGGCTACAATACTGTATGTGTGTTGTGTGTGTGTGTACGTGCACGAGAACCGCCGGGGCTACAATACTGTATATGTGTTGCGTGTGTTTGTACGTGCACGAGAACCACCGGGGCTACAATACTGTATATGTGTTGTGTGTGTGTGTGTGTATGTGCGTGCGCTCACGGCTGCGTGTCCTTGCACCGCCTATGCGTGTGCGCGCCGATCATCACACAGGAGAGATGCTTACAGTCCATTTGTCTGCAAGCACACTGACCATTAGCTGGCCACCATACATAATGTATAGCAATGACCTTTCTGCACACTGCACCCCTAGGCCTATAAGCCATTGTTTGGTGTTGTATTGATTTTTTTTTTACCCCCCTCCTAGATGGAGACGGCGATTTGAAGAGGGGGCGGGGCCGCGAGTGGCACTACTGCGCTTTCTGAAAGGATCGGCAGACGAGAGCAATGGAGTGTAAAGGATTGAAAAGGCTAAGCGCGGAGCGGGCAAGGACACCGGCGAATGCGGCTGCATGCCGGCAGCCCTTTTTTTTTTTTTCTCCTCTTTCTTTTTGTGTTGACCGCACCGAGTTGGATGCCGGGAGGCGGGCCACCGCGAAAGCCAGGGTCACTTTTTAATAGTGTCGATCGTTGTGGACAATATAAGTGCCACCAATACACAGGCCATTAACGGCAGAGTGGTCGGCCGCGCGGGCCACCACAACGCTTAGAAGAGTCTCTGACAGATTCTCACCATTTATCGAGCTTCGCTCGGTGGAAAATATGCTGGGGGGGGGGGGAGGGGGGTAGCGTTGACATGGACTGTGTGAGATCCATCCTTGCTCTCTCGCTCGCTCACTGCAATCTGTGTGGAGCGGTGAGTTCATATCACACTCTGCACTGCTGTGACATACTGACAGCTACAGTGGAGTATAGGGGGGGGGGGGGATGGGGGCAGACAATAAAATGAATATATCAATGTAGTTACATTTTATTTTATTCATGGTGGCACAAAAACGTGTTTTTATTTATTCGTTTATCTACTTATCGTATTTTATTACTATTATGAGAGAGAGAGAGAGAGAGAGAGAGAGAGAGAGAGACATGCAGCAAAGAATCTCAGGTGGAATTTGAATGCGCTCCTACCAGGTGAGGCATGTCCCCCAAAAAAAATGCATTAAGCATTCGGGACCTGACCAAACAAGTCTGGTTGCCGATCGACGTCCGACTAGAAGTCCCGATCCGTCTATAGCGCCGTGCCGACTCCTTCCGTGGCCGACGTCGCTGCTGTGTGGAGCTACTTTAACACACCCAGAGAATCAAGTCACCAAGAGTTTTTTGTGTTATCTTTTTAGCCTTATAGTGTCTGACTGTATCACGTGCTGTTTATATTTCAGACTAATAAAGTATACAATCACGGGCGGCTGGAACTCAGGAGGTAGAGCAGGTCGTCCAATGATCCGTGGGTCTGCGGTTCGAATCCCGGCTCCTCCTCCGGTCCACATCTCCAAGTGTCCTTGGGCAAGACACTGAACCACACATTGCCTCGCATGGTATAGCGTGCCACCATTGGTGTGTGAATGTGGGAAGTGAGGACGCTGGCGTTGACTGTTCGCCGCTTCAACTCCCATTGTATGAAGGAATAATGGACCATTGTAAGCACTATAAAAGCGCTATAAAAATGCAATCCATTATTATTATTATGATTTAATCGCTCAATTAAAAGCATCTGCATCGGTGTTGCTAACATCATGGTGTACTATAAGGTCAGGCTTATGCAGCCATGCTGTATTTTTTTTATGTCACAAAGATGTACTTCATAATGTTACTGATTTTTAACCAACTCTAAGGTATATTAATGTCATAGTACAATTTTGAAAATGAGTGGTATTCCCCTTTAAGTAGTAATTAATTGGACATTCAAGGTGTCCAACCTGACAGTGACGATAAGTGAGAAGAGCCTGTATGGTTCATTGCCATGGAGTAGTGTAGTGAACTGTAGTGAACCCCATGGAGTAGTGTAGTGAGCTGTAGTGAACCCCATGGAGTAGTGTAGTCTCTGTAGTGAACCCCATGGAGTAGTGTAGTCACTGTAGTGAACCCCATGGAGTAGTGTAGTCACTGTAGTGAACCCCATGGAGTAGTGTAGTGAGCTGTAGTGAACCCCATGGAGTAGTGTAGTCTCTGTAGTGAACCCCATGGAGTAGTGTAGTGAACTGTAGTGAACCCCATGGAGTAGTGTAGTCTCTGTAGTGAACCCCATGGAGTAGTGTAGTCACTGTAGTGAACCCCATGGAGTAGTGTAGTGAACTGTAGTGAACCCCATGGAGTAGTGTAGTCACTGTAGTGAACCCCATGGAGTAGTGTAGTCACTGTAGTGAACCCCATGGAGTAGTGTAGTCACTGTAGTGAACCCCATGGAGTAGTGTAGTCAACTGTAGTGAACCCCATGGAGTAGTGTAGTCACTGTAGTGAACCCCATGGAGTAGTGTAGTCAACTGTAGTGAACCCCATGGAGTAGTGTAGTCACTGTAGTGAACCCCATGGAGTAGTGTAGTCACTGTAGTGAACCCCATGGAGTAGTGTAGTGAACTGTAGTGAACCCCATGGAGTAGTGTAGTCACTGTAGTGAACCCCATGGAGTAGTGTAGTCACTGTAGTGAACCCCATGGAGTAGTGTAGTCACTGTAGTGAACCCCATGGAGTAGTGTAGTCACTGTAGTGAACCCCATGGAGTAGTGTAGTCAACTGTAGTGAACCCCATGGAGTAGTGTAGTCACTGTAGTGAACCCCATGGAGTAGTGTAGTCACTGTAGTGAACCCCATGGAGTAGTGTAGTGAACTGTAGTGAACCCCATGGAGTAGTGTAGTCACTGTAGTGAACCCCATGGAGTAGTGTAGTGAACTGTAGTGAACCCCATGGAGTAGTGTAGTCACTGTAGTGAACCCCATGGAGTAGTGTAGTCACTGTAGTGAACCCCATGGAGTAGTGTAGTGAACTGTAGTGAACCCCATGGAGTAGTGTAGTCACTGTAGTGAACCCCATGGAGTAGTGTAGTCACTGTAGTGAACCCCATGGAGTAGTGTAGTGAACTGTAGTGAACCCCATGGAGTAGTGTAGTCTCTGTAGTGAACCCCATGGAGTAGTGTAGTCACTGTAGTGAACCCCATGGAGTAGTGTAGTGAACTGTAGTGAACCCCATGGAGTAGTGTAGTGAACTGTAGTGAACCCCATGGAGTAGTGTAGTGAACTGTAGTGAACCCCATGGAGTAGTGTAGTCACTGTAGTGAACCCCATGGAGTAGTGTAGTCACTGTAGTGAACCCCATGGAGTAGTGTAGTCACTGTAGTGAACCCCATGGAGTAGTGTAGTCACTGTAGTGAACCCCATGGAGTAGTGTAGTCACTGTAGTGAACCCAATGGAGTAGTGTAGTCACTGTAGTGAACCCCATGGCGTAGTGTAGTCACTGTAGTGAACCCCATGGAGTAGTGTAGTCACTGTAGTGAACCCCATGGAGTAGTGTAGTCACTGTAGTGAACCCCATGTAGTAGTGTAGTGAACTGTAGTGAACCCCATGGAGTAGTGTAGTCACTGTAGTGAACCCCATGGAGTAGTGTAGTCACTGTAGTGAACCCCATGTAGTAGTGTAGTGAACTGTAGTGAACCCCATGGAGTAGTGTAGTCACTGTAGTGAACCCCATGGAGTAGTGTAGTCACTGTAGTGAACCCCATGGAGTAGTGTAGTCACTGTAGTGAACCCCATGGAGTAGTGTAGTCTCTGTAGTGAACCCCATGGAGTAGTGTAGTCACTGTAGTGAACCCCATGGAGTAGTGTAGTCACTGTAGTGAACCCCATGGAGTAGTGTAGTCAACTGTAGTGAACCCCATGGAGTAGTGTAGTCACTGTAGTGAACCCCATGGAGTAGTGTAGTCACTGTAGTGAACCCCATGGAGTAGTGTAGTGAACTGTAGTGAACCCCATGGAGTAGTGTAGTCACTGTAGTGAACCCCATGGAGTAGTGTAGTCACTGTAGTGAACCCCATGGAGTAGTGTAGTGAACTGTAGTGAACCCCATGGAGTAGTGTAGTGAACTGTAGTGAACCCCATGGAGTAGTGTAGTGAACTGTAGTGAACCCCATGGAGTAGTGTAGTGAACTGTAGTGAACCCCATGGAGTAGTGTAGTCACTGTAGTGAACCCCATGGAGTAGTGTAGTCACTGTAGTGAACCCCATGGAGTAGTGTAGTGAACTGTAGTGAACCCCATGGAGTAGTGTAGTCACTGTAGTGAACCCCATGGAGTAGTGTAGTCACTGTAGTGAACCCCATGGAGTAGTGTAGTGAACTGTAGTGAACCCCATGGAGTAGTGTAGTCTCTGTAGTGAACCCCATGGAGTAGTGTAGTCACTGTAGTGAACCCCATGGAGTAGTGTAGTCAACTGTAGTGAACCCCATGGAGTAGTGTAGTCACTGTAGTGAACCCCATGGAGTAGTGTAGTCACTGTAGTGAACCCCATGGAGTAGTGTAGTGAACTGTAGTGAACCCCATGGAGTAGTGTAGTCACTGTAGTGAACCCCATGGAGTAGTGTAGTGAACTGTAGTGAACCCCATGGAGTAGTGTAGTCACTGTAGTGAACCCCATGGAGTAGTGTAGTCACTGTAGTGAACCCCATGGAGTAGTGTAGTGAACTGTAGTGAACCCCATGGAGTAGTGTAGTCTCTGTAGTGAACCCCATGGAGTAGTGTAGTCACTGTAGTGAACCCCATGGAGTAGTGTAGTGAACTGTAGTGAACCCCATGGAGTAGTGTAGTGAACTGTAGTGAACCCCATGGAGTAGTGTAGTCACTGTAGTGAACCCCATGGAGTAGTGTAGTCTCTGTAGTGAACCCCATGGAGTAGTGTAGTGAACTGTAGTGAACCCCATGGAGTAGTGTAGTCACTGTAGTGAACCCCATGGAGTAGTGTAGTGAACTGTAGTGAACCCCATGGAGTAGTGTAGTCACTGTAGTGAACCCCATGGCGTAGTGTAGTCACTGTAGTGAACCCCATGGAGTAGTGTAGTCACTGTAGTGAACCCCATGGAGTAGTGTAGTCACTGTAGTGAACCCCATGGAGTAGTGTAGTCACTGTAGTGAACCCCATGGAGTAGTGTAGTCTCTGTAGTGAACCCCATGGAGTAGTGTAGTGAACTGTAGTGAACCCCATGGAGTAGTGTAGTCACTGTAGTGAACCCCATGGAGTAGTGTAGTGAACTGTAGTGAACCCCATGGAGTAGTGTAGTCACTGTAGTGAACCCCATGGAGTAGTGTAGTCACTGTAGTGAACCCCATGGAGTAGTGTAGTCACTGTAGTGAACCCCATGGAGTAGTGTAGTGAGCTGTAGTGAACCCCATGGAGTAGTGTAGTGAGCTGTAGTGAACCCCATGTAGTAGTGTAGTCACTGTAGTGAACCCCATGGAGTAGTGTAGTCACTGTAGTGAACCCCATGGAGTAGTGTAGTCACTGTAGTGAACCCCATGGAGTAGTGTAGTGAACTGTAGTGAACCCCATGGAGTAGTGTAGTGAACTGTAGTGAACCCCATGGAGTAGTGTAGTGAACTGTAGTGAACCCCATGGAGTAGTGTAGTCACTGTAGTGAACCCCATGGAGTAGTGTAGTCACTGTAGTGAACCCCATGGAGTAGTGTAGTGAACTGTAGTGAACCCCATGGAGTAGTGTAGTGAACTGTAGTGAACCCCATCGAGTAGTGTAGTGAACTGTAGTGAACCCCATGGAGTAGTGTAGTCACTGTAGTGAACCCCATGGAGTAGTGTAGTCACTGTAGTGAACCCCATGGAGTAGTGTAGTCACTGTAGTGAACCCCATGGAGTAGTGTAGTCACTGTAGTGAACCCCATGGAGTAGTGTAGTGAACTGTAGTGAACCCCATCGAGTAGTGTAGTGAACTGTAGTGAACCCCATGGAGTAGTGTAGTCACTGTAGTGAACCCCATGGAGTAGTGTAGTCACTGTAGTGAACCCCATGGAGTAGTGTAGTCACTGTAGTGAACCCCATGGAGTAGTGTAGTCACTGTAGTGAACCCCATGGAGTAGTGTAGTCACTGTAGTGAACCCCATGGAGTAGTGTAGTGAACTGTAGTGAACCCCATGGAGTAGTGTAGTGAACTGTAGTGAACCCCATGGAGTAGTGTAGTGAACTGTAGTGAACCCCATGGAGTAGTGTAGTCACTGTAGTGAACCCCATGGAGTAGTGTAGTGAACTGTAGTGAACCCCATGGAGTAGTGTAGTCACTGTAGTGAACCCCATGGAGTAGTGTAGTCACTGTAGTGAACCCCATGGAGTAGTGTAGTGAACTGTAGTGAACCCCATGGAGTAGTGTAGTGAACTGTAGTGAACCCCATGGAGTAGTGTAGTGAACTGTAGTGAACCCCATGGAGTAGTGTAGTCACTGTAGTGAACCCCATGGAGTAGTGTAGTGAACTGTAGTGAACCCCATGGAGTAGTGTAGTCTCTGTAGTGAACCCCATGGAGTAGTGTAGTGAACTGTAGTGAACCCCATGGAGTAGTGTAGTGAACTGTAGTGAACCCCATGGAGTAGTGTAGTCACTGTAGTGAACCCCATGGAGTAGTGTAGTCACTGTAGTGAACTGTAGTGAACCCCATGGAGTAGTGTAGTCTCTGTAGTGAACCCCATGGAGTAGTGTAGTGAACTGTAGTGAACCCCATGGAGTAGTGTAGTCTCTGTAGTGAACCCCATGGAGTAGTGTAGTGAACTGTAGTGAACCCCATGGAGTAGTGTAGTCACTGTAGTGAACCCCATGGAGTAGTGTAGTGAACTGTAGTGAACCCCATGGAGTAGTGTAGTCTCTGTAGTGAACCCCATGGAGTAGTGTAGTGAACTGTAGTGAACCCCATGGAGTAGTGTAGTGAACTGTAGTGAACCCCATGGAGTAGTGTAGTCACTGTAGTGAACCCCATGGAGTAGTGTAGTCACTGTAGTGAACCCCATGGAGTAGTGTAGTGAACTGTAGTGAACCCCATGGAGTAGTGTAGTGAACTGTAGTGAACCCCATGGAGTAGTGTAGTCACTGTAGTGAACCCCATGGAGTAGTGTAGTGAACTGTAGTGAACCCCATGGAGTAGTGTAGTCACTGTAGTGAACCCCATGGAGTAGTGTAGTCACTGTAGTGAACCCCATGGAGTAGTGTAGTCACTGTAGTGAACCCCATGGAGTAGTGTAGTGAACTGTAGTGAACCCCATGGAGTAGTGTAGTGAACTGTAGTGAACCCCATGTAGTAGTGTAGTGAACTGTAGTGAACCCCATGGAGTAGTGTAGTCACTGTAGTGAACCCCATGGAGTAGTGTAGTCACTGTAGTGAACCCCATGGAGTAGTGTAGTCACTGTAGTGAACCCCATGGAGTAGTGTAGTGAACTGTAGTGAACCCCATGGAGTAGTGTAGTCACTGTAGTGAACCCCATGGAGTAGTGTAGTCACTGTAGTGAACCCCATGGAGTAGTGTAGTGAACTGTAGTGAACCCCATGGAGTAGTGTAGTGAACTGTAGTGAACCCCATGGAGTAGTGTAGTCACTGTAGTGAACCCCATGGAGTAGTGTAGTCACTGTAGTGAACCCCATGGAGTAGTGTAGTCACTGTAGTGAACCCCATGGAGTAGTGTAGTCACTGTAGTGAACCCCATGGAGTAGTGTAGTCACTGTAGTGAACCCCATGGAGTAGTGTAGTCACTGTAGTGAACCCCATGGAGTAGTGTAGTCACTGTAGTGAACCCCATGGAGTAGTGTAGTCACTGTAGTGAACCCCATGGAGTAGTGTAGTCACTGTAGTGAACCCCATGGAGTAGTGTAGTGAACTGTAGTGAACCCCATGGAGTAGTGTAGTCACTGTAGTGAACCCCATGGAGTAGTGTAGTGAACTGTAGTGAACCCCATGGAGTAGTGTAGTCACTGTAGTGAACCCCATGGAGTAGTGTAGTCACTGTAGTGAACCCCATGGAGTAGTGTAGTCACTGTAGTGAACCCCATGGAGTAGTGTAGTGAACTGTAGTGAACCCCATGGAGTAGTGTAGTGAACTGTAGTGAACCCCATGGAGTAGTGTAGTCACTGTAGTGAACCCCATGGAGTAGTGTAGTCACTGTAGTGAACCCCATGGAGTAGTGTAGTCACTGTAGTGAACCCCATGGAGTAGTGTAGTCACTGTAGTGAACCCCATGGAGTAGTGTAGTCACTGTAGTGAACCCCATGGAGTAGTGTAGTCACTGTAGTGAACCCCATGGAGTAGTGTAGTCACTGTAGTGAACCCCATGGAGTAGTGTAGTCACTGTAGTGAACCCCATGGAGTAGTGTAGTCACTGTAGTGAACCCCATGGAGTAGTGTAGTCACTGTAGTGAACCCCATGGAGTAGTGTAGTGAACTGTAGTGAACCCCATGGAGTAGTGTAGTGAACTGTAGTGAACCCCATGGAGTAGTGTAGTCACTGTAGTGAACCCCATGGAGTAGTGTAGTCACTGTAGTGAACCCCATGGAGTAGTGTAGTGAACTGTAGTGAACCCCATGGAGTAGTGTAGTGAACTGTAGTGAACCCCATGGAGTAGTGTAGTCACTGTAGTGAACCCCATGGAGTAGTGTAGTCACTGTAGTGAACCCCATGGAGTAGTGTAGTCACTGTAGTGAACCCCATCGAGTAGTGTAGTCACTGTAGTGAACCCCATGGAGTAGTGTAGTCACTGTAGTGAACCCCATGGAGTAGTGTAGTGAACTGTAGTGAACCCCATGGAGTAGTGTAGTCACTGTAGTGAACCCCATGGAGTAGTGTAGTCACTGTAGTGAACCCCATGGAGTAGTGTAGTGAACTGTAGTGAACCCCATGGAGTAGTGTAGTGAGCTGTAGTGAACCCCATGTAGTAGTGTAGTCACTGTAGTGAACCCCATGGAGTAGTGTAGTCATTGTAGTGAACCCCATGGAGTAGTGTAGTCACTGTAGTGAACCCCATGGAGTAGTGTAGTGAACTGTAGTGACCCCCATGGAGTAGTGTAGTCACTGTAGTGAACCCCATGGAGTAGTGTAGTGAACTGTAGTGAACCCCATGGAGTAGTGTAGTGAACTGTAGTGAACCCCATGGAGTAGTGTAGTGAACTGTAGTGACCCCCATGGAGTAGTGTAGTCACTGTAGTGAACCCCATGGAGTAGTGTAGTGAACTGTAGTGAACCCCATGGAGTAGTGTAGTGAACTGTAGTGAACCCCATGGAGTAGTGTAGTGAACTGTAGTGAACCCCATGGAGTAGTGTAGTGAACTGTAGTGAACCCCATGGAGTAGTGTAGTGAACTGTAGTGAACCCCATGGAGTAGTGTAGTGAACTGTAGTGAACCCCATGGAGTAGTGTAGTGAACTGTAGTGAACCCCATGGAGTAGTGTAGTGAACTGTAGTGAACCCCATGGAGTAGTGTAGTCTCTGTAGTGAACCCCATGGAGTAGTGTAGTCACTGTAGTGAACCCCATGGAGTAGTGTAGTCACTGTAGTGAACCCCATGGAGTAGTGTAGTGAACTGTAGTGAACCCCATGGAGTAGTGTAGTCACTGTAGTGAACCCCATGGAGTAGTGTAGTCACTGTAGTGAACCCCATGGAGTAGTGTAGTCTCTGTAGTGAACCCCATGGAGTAGTGTAGTCTCTGTAGTGAACCCCATGGAGTAGTGTAGTCACTGTAGTGAACCCCATGGAGTAGTGTAGTGAACTGTAGTGAACCCCATGGAGTAGTGTAGTGAACTGTAGTGAACCCCATGGAGTAGTGTAGTCACTGTAGTGAACCCCATGGAGTAGTGTAGTCACTGTAGTGAACCCCATGGAGTAGTGTAGTCACTGTAGTGAACCCCATGTAGTAGTGTAGTCACTGTAGTGAACCCCATGGAGTAGTGTAGTCACTGTAGTGAACCCCATGGAGTAGTGTAGTCACTGTAGTGAACCCCATGGAGTAGTGTAGTGAACTGTAGTGAACCCCATGGAGTAGTGTAGTGAACTGTAGTGAACCCCATGGAGTAGTGTAGTCACTGTAGTGAACCCCATGGAGTAGTGTAGTCACTGTAGTGAACCCCATGGAGTAGTGTAGTCACTGTAGTGAACCCCATGGAGTAGTGTAGTCATTGTAGTGAACCCCATGGAGTAGTGTAGTCACTGTAGTGAACCCCATGGAGTAGTGTAGTGAACTGTAGTGAACCCCATGGAGTAGTGTAGTCACTGTAGTGAACCCCATGGAGTAGTGTAGTCACTGTAGTGAACCCCATGGCGTAGTGTAGTCACTGTAGTGAACCCCATGGAGTAGTGTAGTCACTGTAGTGAACCCCATGGAGTAGTGTAGTGAACTGTAGTGAACCCCATGGAGTAGTGTAGTCCCTGTAGTGCAGGGGTGGACTGGCCACAGGACGTACTGGTCATATTACCGGTGGGCCGCGACCGTAGGGGGCCGCTCAAGTTATGATATGATAAAAAAAATCAAACAAACCAGCATTCTTGTGAGAGCAACAAAGGGTTGTGTAGTTGTCTGTTGGTTTGTATCATTTACAGTATGTTGTTCTGTAAAAGTGGTGGTATTAGGGCTTGTTTGTTTGTGTGTGCCTCGACAGAGCGGACGGTAGAGTTTCTGCTATCTGCGCGCTTTTTGTGGAAAACGATTTTTTTTGTCCCAGTCCAGCCCTGCTGTAGTGAACACCATGGAGTACTAGTGTAGTCACTGTAGTGAACACCATAGTAGTGTAGTCACTGTAGTGAACACCATAGTAGTGTAGTCACTGTAGTGAACACTATGGAGTACTAGTGTATAGTCACTGTATGGAGTAGTGTAGTCACTGTAGTGAACACCATAGTAGTGTAGTCACTGTAGTGAACACTATGGAGTACTAGTGTATAGTCACTGTATGGAGTAGTGTAGTCACTGTAGTGAACACCATAGTAGTGTAGTCACTGTAGTGAATACCATAGTAGTGTAGTCACTGTAGTGAACACTTTAGTAGTGTAGTCACTGTAGTGAACACTATGGAGTACTGGTGTATAGTCACTGTATGGAGTAGTGTAGTCACTGTAGTGAACACCATAGTAGTGTAGTCATTGTATGGAGTAGTGTAGTCACTGTAGTGAACACCATAGTAGTGTAGTCACTGTAGTGAACACCATAGTAGTGTAGTCACTGTAGTGAACACCATAGTAGTGTAGTCATTGTAGTGAACACCATAGTAGTGTAGTCATTGTAGTGAACACCATAGTAGTGTAGTCATTGTAGTGAATACTATGGAGTAGTGTAGTCACTGTAGTGAACACCATGGCAGAGAGAGAGATCATGACTCTCTCTCTCTCTCTCTCTCTCTCTCTCTCTGTGACTGGTACAGTAATCATCTCCTCGCCCACAGCACTAATAACACTGTACTGATTACTCATTTAACAGACTAGGAGAGAGAGGGAGACGTGATGACAGAGAGCGAGATAGAGAGGAAGAAAAAAAAAGAAATGAGAGAATGAAAAAAAAAAACAGAGAGAGAGAGAGAGAGAGAGAGAGAGAGAGGTGGCGTGGAAGGTGAAGCAGTAACAATGCATGGACCCCCTGCAGGGCTTTCTAATTCCTGCAGGTGATTGACACCTGAGCACGCTTTCAGGCGGTGAGCTGCTGAATGCTGCCACAGTATCATGGATGACAGCCTCCTTCCTACACACTCTACCTTATACCCCCTCGCTCACTGTATGTCTTCCTCTCTCTCTCTCTCTCTCTCTCTCTCTCTCTCTCTCTCTCTCTCTCTCGCTCTCGCTCTCTCTCTCTCTTTAAGCCCTTGCACACATAATCAGATTTTTCGCATGAAAATAAAACAGACAGTGAAAATGTAGTAACCACGAGAACTCCAGCAGCATTCCTATTCTGGGCATGTGGTAGTAATATTATAGGCAAACATTCGGCGGAAAATCTGGAAATAGACGATCTACAAGCTCACGGCGCATTGTGTTGTGAGCTTGTTGTTCGGCTATGTTTCCTGATTTTCCCGAACCAAATTTCCTGGTTCTATTCCTGGCATATCAAAGTGTCTTTTGAGCAAGACACAAACCCCTAACCACTCCTGAATGCCAGCCTGGCCTATATTGTTATATGTCTCCGCACCGCCATTAGTGTGTGAATGTGTGTGTGTGTGTGAATGTGAGGCTTACATTGTAACACTCCTTATTTCATAGCGGCTGCTAAATGCTAAATTCTAAATTGTTGCAATTATGTGAGCTTATAGATCAAATGGTAAATGGTGCATTTATATAGGCCTTTATCCAAGGCGCTTTACATAGTAATGTGCATTACAGGTAAATTCACCCATTCACACACACATTCATACACCGATTGCGGCGGAAGCCATGCAAGGTACCAACCAGCACATCGGGAGCAATTTGGGGTTCAGTGTCTTGCCCAAGGACACATTGACATGTAGACAGGAGGAGCCGGGATTCGAACCGCCGACCCATGGATCATTGGACGACCTGCTCTACCTCCTGAGCCACAGTCGCCCCAGTCGATCAGCTATTAATTTGTCAATTTGCCCCATGCAGAAATTAGAATATGGGCTGCTATAGGGTCTGTGTGGTTAATCTGGCCCATGCATGGGCACCTGGGGGCCCAGGGGCCACATGCGGCTCCCACCTTCACTTGATGCGGCCCTAATATCAGAATACTGATATATTATTGATTTCAGCTGTTATACAATTCCAAACATGCAAACATGACACGCTTTTGTATGTCCAATGTGTTTTGGATTTAGTTTATAAAGTTAACATAACTATAACTAAATTAATTTGAAATTAAATAAAAAGGTTATTTTTCAGGGGAAAAAAAACAAAAAAAACGGCCACATTTTTTTCAGGATTTCGATTAAAATATAGCAAAAATAGCCGAAAACGCGTCGCAGTGCGACACGTTTTGAGCTTGTAGATCGGCTATTTTTGCTATACGACAGCAATATGCAACGTGGCCCTCTGGAGTGAATGTGTAAATATAGTGGCCCTCTCCATCGTCAGAGTTGCCCACCCCTGATCTGGCCTATTGTCTCCTCATTCTATGTCTCCTGTGCTGCTGTCACGGAGGGTAGGAGATCACAGCACTGTTCTGTCCCATTCATAATGATCCATTATAAAGAAACAACAAACAAGCTAGAAGGTCCTGGGTTCGATTCCCGCTTGGGACGCTGTGGGCGCTGGGGGGGGCGTGTTCTCTCCTCCGCGTCATCAGTGCCCATATACCCGAGGCGGGGTTGGCGAAAGGGCCTTTCTGTGTGGAGTTTGCATGTTCTCCCCGTGTCCCCTAGTGTAGGTACCCTCACAAAAAACATGCAGTAATCCTGGTCTCTAAACTGCCTCCCCCTGGCCAGCCGGGGCACCTGATGGAGGGAAAAGGAACTGGTTGGAATAACGTGTTCCTTCCGCACGCTACGTCCAACCAGGGAAACTCCCCCCTGTCAGGTGTAAAGGAGCGACTTGGACACTCATGCATGAAGGAAGCATGAGTTCAAGTCCGTTGCTCTCTCCATGTTGACCGAGGGTGTGTAGAGCCCAGGATCACATTAGATAATTTACACAGGGTTGAAAAATGGGTTACAAAATCGTGGGATAAAAAATGTAGTAAAAACAAAAAAGAAACAACAAACAAGCTAACCTCTATGGCACAAACACAAAGTGTCGCTCTTCCTTTCACAGGCTCACCTTTTATGGGTGTTTTCAAATCTTTTTTCATCTTTTTTCATCCTTCTAAAATGAGATGGAGAATAAAGGGAAAAGGGAAAATTGCACTACTTCCTGTTGTGGCCTTGAGGCTTTGCTAATGGCTTACTTAAAACATTATTTATTTTAGAGAGAGAGAGAGAGAGAGAAAATGAAAATCTTTTGTGTTTGTTCCTTTTTTTTTAATGTATTTGTGTGTGTCTTTTATGACATGAAGGAAGCAGCATTCCGTGGCTCTGCTCTCGCGACCATGTTGGGCTGAATCAAGGCCGTGGCTCTGAGCACCTTCCAGCCAATAACATGCATTCAATAACATGCAATAACATGCATTCAATTGGCTTGGAAAAAAAAAACCCGCTTTCCACAACGACATTGTTCAGCTCTTAAGAAGACTTGGCAAATGAAAACAGCCCTGGGTACCATTGACCTTCCTTGATGGCACACCGTGTGTGTGTGTGTGTGTGTGTGTGTGTGTGTGTGTGTGTGTGTGTGTGTGTGTGTGTGTGTGTGTGTGTGTGTGTGTGTGTGTGTGTGTGTGTGTGTGTGTGTGTGTGTGTGTGTGTGTGTGTGTGTGTGTGTGTGTGTGTGTGTGTGTGTGTCTGCTTGGAGGCAGGGAAAGGAGGGGGGATTTAGGTGTGTGTGTGTGTGTTTGTGCGTGCGCGTGGGTATAGGCTCCATATGGCTCATGTAGATAGCTTTCTTAGGGTTGTGTCTTGGTGTGGCTTTAATTAGCGGATTTGTTGCTAATAGAGGGAGCTAATTAACTGGGATTTGGGCTTCTGCACGTTCTCTGCACGCACACACGTGTGTGTGTGTGTGTGTGTGTGTGTGTGTGTGTGTGTGTGTGTGTGTGTGTGTGTGGGAATGGCCTCGACATGTCTGTGTATATGTGACGGCTGAGACAACGGATGCTGTCACCTTGGTAACCATGTAGAATGGATTCCAGGGGTTGAATCAGCCTCAGCCAATTAGACACAGACATGTGATGGAGATCGGAGCACGCATGCAGACATGTTCTCTCTCTCTGTGTCTCCCTAGCTCTATCTTTCGCACGCATGCACGCACGCACGCACGCACGCACGCACGCACGCACGCACGCACGCACGCACGCACGCACAGACAGACAGACAGACAGACAGACGTACTTCTGTACTTGTGAGGACATCAACATTTTAGGACTGCATTTTGTTTGTGCCATTTTTAAACTTAAGCCTAAAGCCGAGATCTACAAGCTCTTGTCGTGAACTTGTAGAGTGCTGGTGTAAGACGCACCGATGGAACGCCAACCTGAATCTCTTTCACATTGTAAAGTAAACTCTAAACTCTAAACGTCTTTGTTTGTTTACCATAAAACAAGGAATGTTCTCGTTGGTACCAGGAAGTAAAGCCTCCCAACATCTACTGCTCATATTCTACTATACTTGTGGGGAGTGGACATTTGTTCCTCGCAAGTATAATAATTAAAGTAGTTCACGCACGCACGCACGCACGCACGCACGCACGCACGCACGCACGCACACACACACATGTACACTCACACAGATATGCAATTGAGATGGCATTGTAATGCACTCTCTCTCTCACACACACACACACACACACACACTCTCAGACAGCGTGTATCGCCCCCAGGCCGTGTGGATATGGCCACATCATAATCACATCATCACCCCCTGATAACAATAACTCTGCTCAGGGATGCAAATAATCTGCGAGACCACATATCTTATTATTATAATCAATAACAACCAAGGTCTCCTCCAAAATAACACTGCTCCTGTCAACCTAATGAGGAAGTATAGCCCATTACCAGCGTGTATGTGTGTGCGTGCGTGTGTGTGTGTGTGTGTGTGTGTGTGTGTGTGTGTGTGTGTGTGTGTGTGTGTGTGTGTGTGTGTGTGTGTGCGTGTGTGTGTGTGCGTGCGTGCGACGATGTGCCTGTGTCTGTTGGTCTGTCTGTGTGTTTCTGTGTCGAGTTCTATTTGTACAGTGTGTGTATTCATGCAGGCGTGTCTGCCTGTGTGTCTCTTTATTTGCGTAGCTGGGTATTATCTGTGTTTCTGTGCTCGTGTTTGCCTTACTTTACCTCTGCCTTCATATACTCTGTGTTTTATTGTTGAAATAGACTGGTAAATCGACTGCATTCATATACCTGTATACAACACTTTTTCTATACTCTTTTCAACCCCTCAAACGTCGCCTCACAATGGATTTCACATACTGTGACTGTGCATGCATTCGTGTACGCACTAACACACGCACGCATACGCACACACACACACACACACACACACACACACACACACACACACACACACACACACACACACAGAGCACCATTTTCACATTATCCGTCACATACACACCCACAGCGGATTTGGGATTACCAGGCTCATCGGGAGCACTTATAGGGCTTCAGCGTCTTGCTTAAGGACACTTCAACGTGCAGGAATCGAGCTACTGTAGGAGCCCAGACATAGTCCCCACCGGGAGGATAGAGTCTCCGTCCACTGACGGGTGCCACCCCATGCCCTTATAGGAGTATGTGCAGTGACACAGTATACGTACTGTATGCCTTCATGTCGCTGGCTTACATTGGTAAAGAATGGTATAGCCTGTATCTTTGTATCGCTGCCGTGCGTTTCCACAATGCGACGCATTGTGAGCTTGTAGATCTATTGTGGGCTATTTTCAAATGGCCGAAATGTATAGGGCTGAAGTGCTATATGTCTTGTAATAGTAAAAGTCCTGGAAATTGGAAAGTAAAAAAATACCTCAAAATTGTACTTAAGTACGGTACTTAAGTAAATCTGTACTTAGTTACTTTCCACCACTGCCCCTCGGAGCCCATACACCTGAACGTATGCTTACGTCCGATTTCTACTGGCCTGCATGTGTGACACAGTGCACAGCCCATACAAATACTGGCCTGTGTGACACAGTGCACAGCCCATACAAATACTGGCTTGCATGTGTGACACAGTGCACAGCCCATACAAATACTGACCTGTGTGACACAGTGCACAGCCCATACAAATACTGGCCTGTGTGACACAGTGCACAAGCCGATACAAATACTGGCCTGTGTGACACAGTGCACAAGCCGATACAAATACTGGCCTGTGTGACACAGTGCACAGCCCATACAAATACTGGCCTGTGTGACACAGTGCACAAGACAAAACAAATACTGGCCTGTGTGACACAGTGAACAGCCCATACAAATACTGGCCTGTGTGACACAGTGCACATCCCATACAAATACTGGCCTGGGTGACACAGTGCACAAGCCGATACAAATACTGGCCTGTGTGACACAGTGCACAGCCCTGCATACAAATACTGGCCTGTGTGACACAATGCACAGTCGATACAAATACTGGCCTGTGTGACACAGTGCACAAGCCGATACAAATACTGGCCTGTGTGACACAGTGCACAGCCCATACAAATACTGACCTGTGTGACACAGTGCACAGCCCATACAAATACTGGCCTGTGTGACACAGTGCACAAGCCGATACAAATACTGGCCTGTGTGACACAGTGCACAAGCCGATACAAATACTGGCCTGTGTGACACAGTGCACAGCCCATACAAATACTGGCCTGTGTGACACAGTGCACAAGACAAAACAAATACTGGCCTGTGTGACACAGTGAACAGCCCATACAAATACTGGCCTGTGTGACACAGTGCACATCCCATACAAATACTGACCTGTGTGACACAGTGCACAGCCCATACAAATACTGGCCTGTGTGACACAGTGCACAAGCCGATACAAATACTGGCCTGTGTGACACAGTGCACAAGCCGATACAAATACTGGCCTGTGTGACACAGTGCACAGCCCATACAAATACTGGCCTGTGTGACACAGTGCACAAGACAAAACAAATACTGGCCTGTGTGACACAGTGAACAGCCCATACAAATACTGGCCTGTGTGACACAGTGCACATCCCATACAAATACTGGCCTGGGTGACAGTGCACAAGCCGATACAAATACTGGCCTGTGTGACACAGTGCACAGCCCTGCATACAAATACTGGCCTGTGTGACACAATGCACAGTCGATACAAATACTGGCCTGTGTGACACAGTGCACAAGCCGATACAAATACTGGCCTGTGTGACACAGTGCACAGCCCATACAAATACTGGCCTGTGTGACACAGTGCACAAGCCGATACAAATACTGACCTGTGTGACACAGTGCACAAGCCGATACAAATACTGGCCTGTGTGACACAGTGAACAGCCCATACAAATACTGGCCTGTGTGACACAGTGCACATCCCATACAAATACTGGCCTGGGTGACACAGTGCACAAGCCGATACAAATCACCCTTTAGAGTTGCAAGACGCGGCGCGGTGCGACCAAGTATAAATCAGCCCATCGAGATCGGAACGGAGCAAAGGGACTGCACGGGGGGCACAGAAACTAATTTACTCTAAACCAAACAAAAAAAATAGAGTCGTTGTTCTGTTTACGGAGGGGGTTTCTTTTCATTTTCGACCGGCCTGCTCTTCATCAAACGCATAAAGCAGCCGAGAAATGGAGAAATGGCACCCCGAGAAGAAGCAATGAGCACATGTTGAGAGTGGGGCTGTGTGGCAGTGACCCGTATACGCAATGCTGCTCCTCGCTCTGATGAAATGCCCACTGTATTACTGCTGACTTTGTGATAACACCGTGGAACTTATTTCCAGGCTCCGCGTGTGTGTGTGTGTGTGTGTGTGTGTGTGTGTGTGTGTGTGTGTGTGTGTGTGTGTGTGTGTGTGTGTGTGTGTGTGTGTGTGTGTGTGTGTGTGTGTGTGTGTGTGTGTGTGTGTGTGTGTGTGTGTGTGTGTGCGCGAGAGAGTATGAGTGAGAGAGAGAGTACAGTGCTGTATGTGTGAGAGAGTCAGTGTGGGTGTTTGTTTCAGTACATTCATAAGAGTTGATAAGTCACTGTACGGTGTGTGTGTGTGTGTGTGTGTGTGTGTGTGTGTGTGTGTGTGTGTGTGTGTGTGTGTGTGTGTGTGTGTGTGTGTGTGTGCGTGTATGTATGATTGCTGATTTGTGGTGGACTGTCCATTGTTAATGAAAGCCTTTGTGGCTCTCTGATTGGCTCATCAATCAAACAGCAGTTCGCATATTACCCATGACCCCTTTCTGGTCCCTCCAGGTGGCAGATTACAATGTGACACACACACATGCACACATACACACACACGGAAAGCCATATGCATTCACAGACACACACACACACACACACACTCTCGCATACACACAAACACTCACGTACACATTTATTACCTGGGGCAAAGTTCACATTCATACACGAATGAAGATACATTCACACACTTTGAAACAGACACACACACACACACACACACACACACACACACACACAATGACATGTGCCCGGGCAAACACACATGTACCAGACAAAGGCATGTTTTCATAGCCAGCGAAGCATGTAGTACGTATACAGTACATAGCATTCACACAGTGAATAAACATGAACTAGCAGCAGTAACGTCAGAAAGCTGCTTGTACGCGTATGTACGTTGTGTCATGCTTCTGTCATCTTACCCTGCATGTGTGGAATGACTGAAGAAAACTATGACAGAGATACTGATGGAACATCCATATTCAGTGCTTCCTATAGCCTTGGTCAGGGGTGGGCAACTTTGACGATGGAGAGGGCCACTATATTTCCACACTCACTCCAGAGGGCCACATTGCATATTATTGTCGTAGCAAAAATAGCCGATCTACTAGCTCAAAACGCGTCGCAACGCGACGTGTTTTGAGCTTGTAGATAAGATATTTTTGCTATACCTGCCCAGGCCAGGTGCTCACATTTTTGAGGGGCGCTATAGCCCCTCAATAGCCCCTCCTATGCCCAGCTTTCTGGGTTTGTGTGAACACAAACATTGGCTTGTGATTGGCTCACCCCATGGCGATGATTTGATTGACTGAGATATGAAGATAAAAGTGAATGACTTTTGTGATTATTTGATTGTCGAGTGCGTCGAAATGCCACTCTGTCCCCGTGAACTTGTAGATCGGCTATTTTCATACAATCATGTTCACAATGTTTGCCTTGGTATTAAAAGGGACGTCTTAAAAGTCATTCAAACGTTAGAAATGTGCAGGTACGGCCTGGGCCGTAGCTCAGCGTTCCAGGCACCTTGGCTGGTAATCCAGTCTGGCATGTGTGCCACGGGTTCGACTCCCGATCCTGACGGCCTTTACTGCATGTCACCCCCCCATCTCTCTCCCCATTTCCTGTCAGCCTACTGTCTGTCCCTCCATAAAAAACAATATATAAAATAAAGGCGAAAGCCACAAAAAAAACATTAAAAAAAAAGAAAGTGCAGGTACCCTGTAATATATACTGTATAGTATGTTTGTTCGTTTGCTGTTGAGTGAGAAAGTGTATAATGCACATTAAGCTAAATCTGGGGACCCCCCCCCAAAATAATCTGGGGACCCCAGGCCCTGTGGGTCCCGCCCAAGGGGCCAGTGAGGCGCTCCAACGTTAAAGCACTGGGCCCTAGAGGTAAGAGGAAGGACTGCAGGCGGACCCGTGCTTTAACACGTAGGACCATCACTCCCTACGTCACCCATACGTCACCCCGGACCTCAAATTTGAGGTCCGGAGGAGGTACTTCCGGCAGTCTTCCGGGTGCTTCAAAACGCCACTGAGCAACTTCATCGAAATCAATAGCTTGGGGGCGGGGCTAGTGCTCCAGTTCGGTCTCTATCCTTTATATACTCTATGGTCCCGCCTCCCAGTTTGGGAACCAGCACTGCTCTACATCAGGGGTTCTCAACCCGTGGGTCGCGCCAAATTATTTTAGGGGGTCCCCAAATTTTTATAAAATTATTAAAAAAAAAGGTTTTTTAAAAAAAAATTATTTTCACGATTTTTCAAAAATAGCAGACCTACAAGCTCGTAGCGCGCCACTCGGTGGCGCGCTATGAGCTTGTAGATCTGCTATTTTTCAATAGCTAAATTATAACAATGCTTAAAACACCAAAAGGGGTTCCCGCCCAAAATGGTTTAAGGTTATTGTAGCAGTCAATTTATATTGGGGGTCGGGAGGGGGCGGGGCGGGGGTCCCGAGACATTGCCAAAGCATTTCCGGGGGTCCCCGGCCAAAAACGTTGAGAACCCCTGCTCTACATCATGCACACTCTCAGACATAAGGTTGGGGATTCTTGAGAAGCCTTGATCTACTATCCATATTTCCATTCATTTATACTGCACAATGCTCCAGTATACTGAACGTACGGAAACACATGCTCTCCTCTACACATCATGCTTTGCACACTCAGACAGCAGAGAGCTGTCAGATGTATAACGACGTGATTAAAAAATGAGAAGGAGGCATTCGATCGCCGTCCTTCACCGTCGTCCTCATCTCTCGGCGACAGTTATGACTCATCTGTCTATCACATAATGTGCGCCAGACGGATCGCATGTTCTGTGTGTGTGTGTGTGTGTGTGTGTGTGTGTCTGTGTGTGCGCACGCGCATCTTTATATGTGTGTATGTGTGCGCGAGAGATAACACACACCTTGTCTTTGTGAAAAGATGAGTCATGTCTGTGTCTGCGGACCGTACCGTACCCAGGCTAAACAAGGACAGCAGATACAGCCTGTACCGCTGCCGTGGGCAGCACTCAACTCACACACACACACACACACACACACACACACACACGCGCGCGCGCCGTCCATCGCACTCTCCAGCACAATGTCATGTCATGTCATGTCAAATTTATTATACCGTCTCTCTCTCTCGGGCACAGCTTTTAGAGAGGCTAGTCTGGTAATCAGAAAGGTCAGCGGTTCGCCTCCCGGCCCGCCCCATGCCTGCTGCGTGTGGAAGTGTCCCTGAGCAAGGCGCTTAACCCCCGACAGCTCCTTCCGAGCTGATGAGTGCTCATCGTGACCATCGCAGCGGTTTCACTTGTATTTAGCACAACCCCAGCCTTTGTATTCTTGTCGTTATTAAAGGACCACTTTTCAACCTATCTTCATATAATAGGTCCTCACTAATAATCATGATAAAATGGCACGATTTTGTTCTACTCAGTCTGTGTCTCATAGGAGGGCTGTGGGCAGTTTAGAAACCGTCTTCCAGTCATCCACATCATCAGTAGACAGAATTTTTTTTAAACAAGATTTTTTACATAAATGTTTAGATTTTCATTATCGTGAGAACGATTGGCTTCCATTTTCGCATTGCAACTTTTCAGGACTAGAAAGCCTGCAGTTTCTATTAGCTTGTATTCCCCATCGATGATGTCACTGGAAGACGGTTTCTGAACTGCCCACAGCCCTCCTATGAGACACAGACCGAGTAGAAAAAAATTGCGCCATTTCTTCATGATTATTAGTGAGGACCTATTATATGAAGATAGGTTGAAAAGTGGTGAAGTGGTCCTTTAATGATCTTTGTGTTTTCTTTGTAACAACGACATCCTTCTGGAAGAAGAAAACTTCCATTTAAAAATGCCTTTGTTAAAAAATAGCGAAAATACGTCTGGCCGGGGAAACTCTCCCCTGTCAGGTGAAAAGAAGCAGCTTGGACTCCTCGTGCATAGAAGGAAGCATGAGGTCAGTCCGCTGCCCCCCCCCCCCCCCCAGGTTGGCAGAAGAAGTGTAGCGCCCAGGATTACATTAGATAATTGACTCTGGGTGAAAAAATGGTTGCAAAATCGTGGGATAAAAATAGCGAAAATAGACACCTACAAGCTCAAACTGCGTTGAGACGCTAACGCATTTAAGCTTGTGCTTGTTTGTATCTGCGATTGCAATTTGTAGCTGTGAATCTTTGTCATCCGACTAAGTGTACTGTAGGGTTTAAGTGGTGTAATAAATAAGGCCATGGATAAGTGATCAACTAATTCCCAGCATTCATCATTGCCCTGCGATCTGCACACTGTCGCTGTCAGGTATACTAGAACCTGTAAATACGAAACCGTCTTTTTCAAAATCGTTTGAAATCTTTCAAAAATAGCGTACAAGCTCACATTTTGACAAACTGCGATCTTGTACTGTAGATCTGCTATTGCGTGAGACTGTAATACAACAAAATATAAAATAAGTAATTCATTTATGAAATATTGAGATTACACGGTTTCTGCCGACAGTGACAATTATGATTGTATTCTAACATGTCCTGTTCCGTGCTGTACTATTTAATTCTGATGATATAGCACATAATCCCATTCCTGGCATGGCTGTGATCTTAGTTTACAAAGTTCTGCTTGAGGTCTTACACATAATCCAGCCTTTTTTTGCCGTTGAGCATTCACCTCTCGGTGTGGTTTTCACCTGGCACCTCTGAAAAAACCACATTCCCCATGATCCTTTGAGCCAAACGGCAACTGTCGTGCAGAGCAGAGTTAAATCGGCCTCCAAACTAAACAGGCGGGCGCTCACACACACACACACACACAAAAACTCTGGTCACAGCGTGTTCTGCCAAGACACACAGCTCCCACACCAAGAGTGAACTCTGCCTGCATGGTCTGTGTGTGTGTGTGTGTGTGTGTGTGTGTGTGTGTGTGTGTGTGTGTGTGTGTGTGTGTGTGTGTGTGTGTGTGTGTGTGTGTGTGTGTGCGTGTGCGTGTGCGTGCGCGCGGAGTCGGGGTCATGGAGTTGGAGCGACAGGAAGTGAGCAATTGATAGAAGGGAGGGGCAACGAGAGGCAAATGGAGGAGAAAGAGTTTGCAAAATGAACATGAAAATTACCGTCAAGAAAAAGAATCAGTAAAGTGACAGACACACACACAGCTCGTCAATGGAACAGTGACTGATGTAACCCTGGTCTCAATGGGCAGATACCCTGTACTTAAGGACCATTTAAGCCCCCCGTAAAAACCACTCACCCGTGAGCGTGTGTGTGTGTGTGTGTGTGTGTGTGTGTGTGTGTGTGTGTGTGTGTGTGTGTGTGTGTGTGTGTGTGTGTGTGTGTGTGTGTGTGTGTGTGTGTGTGTGTGTGTGTGTGTGTGTGTGTGTGTGTGTGTGTGTGTGTGTGTCCAAGATTGTGAGGCTGAACGGCGGCCATTTGCCCGACAAAAACAACACGCCGCTGGTGATGATTTGTCAGGAGATGAACAAAGTTACGGGAGGTGAGAGAGAGAGAGAGGTGATAGGGAGTGAGAGAGATAGAGGATGACAGACCGAGAGGGATACAGAATGAGTATAGCAATTATAAAAGGCCTGCATTAAAAAAACGTACGTGCGTAAATTGTTCTCAAAATATGACAGTACAAAGGTAAAAGGTAAAAAGAAGGCCTGGGCCATGGCTCAGTGGTCCAGGCACCTTGGCTGGTAATCCAATGGCAGCGTGCCACTGGTTCGACATCCCCGATCCCGACGGCCTTTACTGCATGTCACTCCCCCATATCTCTCCCCATTTCCTGTCAGCCTACTGTCTGTCCCTCCATAAAAAATATAAAATAAAGGCAAAAGCCAAAAAAAAAAGAAAGTATCAAACGCTGCATGTAGGTCTCGTGATAATGATCTGAATTTTAAAAGTAAAAGTAAAAAAAAGTATAGTAAATCGTACTCAAGTACTATAGTACTTGAGTAAACATACTTAGTCACTTTCCATCAGGGGGTTTGGGTGTGTGTGTGTGTGTGTGTGTGTGTGTGTGGGGGGGGGGGGGGGGGGGTGTTGCTCAGGGAGTTAATAAGTGCCTTTCACTGTTGTGGAGGTGAAGATGAGCAGGCTGTGTGACAGCCATGCTTGTCAGACAGCTAAATGGCTTCAAGTGGAGGCAGCGCGGGTAATGGCTGGACGGACGGAGAGGGAGGAGGAATAAACAAGGTGTTGAGGAGCACCCTGTGAAGTCAACCGCCTAACTGTTTCTGTCATCGACCGCCGCGGCCGCCCTGACGTTTCATTCGCCTCATGTCCATTTCCATTGTCTCTCCTTTCTTGTTTTTTTGTTTTTGCTGTTAGATTATCCCTCATGCATGCTCCGCTTTCGATCGAGAGAGATGTGGAACTCGTGCAGGGCTCAGAGGGGGCATGTGTGAGACGTGAAAGAATCCCAAGAATCAAATTTAGAATTTATGATGACAATACAAAGTTTACAAACCCGGCCTATATCCATAGATAGGCCTATATGCAGTAAGGCATTATACGTCTACAACCAAGATATGTTACAGCTATATGTCAACATGTGCATCTTTACATTCACACTATTTTTTTTTTATAATATTTATTTTATTTGGAAAAAGCAGTACAATAACAGCATTTCTATGCATACATAGGACACAAGTGCAGTTCCCAGGATTTTTTTTTCACCCCTCTTCCCTCCCTCCCCCCTCCAAGTGACTCTATCTCCAGTGTCTCTGTAACATCCTTGCTTTCTTCAGGACTACATATGGCATCAAGTCAACACTTAACAGGGGCAAAGGGCAATATCGCTTCAGAGTGTACATTTCAGAAGGAGAAAAAGAAGAAAGAGTGGGCAGACAAAAGAAAAAGACAAAAAAAACAACAACCACGAAACGAAAGTATTTACAATATACATTCACACTATTATATCCATACATGCTTTCAGTTGCTTTATACTTTGTAATGCCCTCATTCTGTATTCAAATATTATAATAATGTTGTCCATTCTGAAAAAGACTAAATTCCAAAACTAGGGATGCACCGTTATTGAAATGTCGGCCCATATCCACAACATCAACAGCTTGAATGTAGTATTTTTTATTTAAAAATGTTCCAACTTGTTGATTCTTTTGAAAGCTTGTGCTCTTTCCTTTTATCACCAAAGTTCATTAATTCATTCACACTCCAATAACATAAAAATCACACAATCAACTTCAACCTGCTTTTTTCATAAATATGTTCGGTTGTTTGTTGCGGTCCGTTCCTTCCAGACCATCGAGTAATGCCGGGCATTGTTTACGTTACCTGGCTGTCAAAGGGAACGAGTGAATGCACTCTATTTTCGACCGCACACAGTCAACGTGTGCAAAATCATAGAGCTCTTTGACGGATTGATGAAAAACAGAGCGCTGTTTCTGCAATTGAGTCAAATTCAGGGCCTCTGGACTCACGGGGAGCATGCGGTCAGTGCACCGCCTGGCTGAACTACAACTACTTTATTTTTACGACATGAGGAGTCGAGCTGTCTAGAAGAGGGTCTGTGAGGCTATCTGGGGCTAATCTCACCAAACCACTGCACTGAGCAGTGCACACATTTCTCGTGCCCACTGCATTTTTTTGTTTTTCTTTTTTTCATGTTTTATACTAGAGCAGTGCCCCACTGACCTATACTTGGAACTAGGGATGTCCCCCTTTTTCGCTTTCGATCCGATCCCGATACCTCAATTTCTGTGTTTACCGATACCGAATACCGATAGTGTCGTGATCTCATGTTGTGTTTATAGCTATCTAGCTATATATCTCGTGTTGTGTTTATAGCAGACTCCTCACTCAAATGTGGTTAGACTGGCATATTCGCCGATACCGATATGACAAATTAGGGCCGATCCGATACTTTTCCAGACACCAATACAGTATCGGGACATCTCTACTTGGAACGATGCAAGTTGGAAATGCATGCAGCTGTGTCCCCTTTTTATGCCCATATATGGAGTTCTTTGTCAGGCATGCCCAAATATGGAGTCTGGCCCCGGACAGAGGCCTTTTGTGGCAGTTCTGGACAACCGTGAGCCCGACGTACTCCACACCGGGCACTTTCCTGTTGGGGTGTCGAACGTGTGTGTCGAATTTGAAGCCTTCAGATCAGGGCTGGGGGATCGAATCGGGCTTAATCCTTGTCCAAATATGGCGATGAATTACGTAATAGTGACCTCATAGACTGGCTACATCCACACGGAAACAATGCTGTGTGTTATTAGTCCCCATCTTGTTTTTGTCCGTGGTTCTTGCTCTAATGCACTGGTTCCATTTACGTTTTATTTGTACAATCTCTGAGTAAAATTAACACACTTTAAATTAACCTTAACCTAAGTAGATTTAGGCCACAGAGATTTTATTTTATTTTTTGTTAAAAGAAAAGGGGGTTTCCCCCCCCCCCACCCCACAGGTTGAACAGCGAAACAGATAAAGATAAAGAATTTCAATACATCAAAAACAATCATAATAATAATAATACATATAAAGCATGACAGGTACTTTACCATTGGAAAAATAAAATTAAAAGAAAAGAAAATAAGTCAGAGATGTTGGCATGATTTAAGTTTTTCTAATGCTGTGGATAAGATGTTAAGTGTGTTTTCTTGTGCCCCGTTGGATCGAGCTATAGAGAGTTCCAGAGCGATCATGTCCATTAATGAGAGGATCCATTGTGAGACCTCAAGTTTATGGGGAAGTTTCCATCTTAGGACAAGCAGTTTTTTTGCAGCTGTCAGCCCTAGTATAGTGATTATCCTGAACAAACATTTATTTAGCCACTCGGCTGCGGGCACAGGGAAAGTATTTGACACATTCAGTAATCAAAATGTCCAAACTTAAACTGCTGTCGGGTGGAGGTTCACTATCTTTATTAATAGTACAATTAATCACAGCATGGTTTGTAAATGCATATAAAAACCGTATGATCTCCCCCTGTGTGGCCATATTAGACCATGCCATTCATCAACTGGTTTGTTGCACCTGTGTCCCTTATGTCATTGCCTGCCAATTAGTGCGGCACTCCAGCACTCACGGCCGACCTGCCCACAACTGGACCAAAGGCACACAGGTGTATACAATTGGCTCCTTCAGGGGGTTCCAAATGCATATCAAAACTGTTGCGGGTCCTTGAGAATCACACTCTAATCTCTCGAGCCTTAAACCCATTCTGGGCGGGAGCCCCTTTTGGTGTTTTAAAGCATTATGTCATGCTTTAGCTGTTGGAAAAATAGCAGATCTACAAGCTCATAGCGCGGCTCCGAGTGCCGCGCTATGAACTTGTAGGTCTGCTATTTTTTGAAAAATCGTGAAAACGTGGAGCAAATCTTTGAATATATATTCTTTCAGAGCGAATGTTTTTTAACTCAAATCTTTGCATCTGGAGGGTCCCTGGAACTACATATTTTCAGATGGGGGGGGTCGGCGGCCAGATACATATAATTCCGGGGGTCTTTGACATGAAATAGTTTGAGAACCACTGACATATAGAAACATAGGTTTTTCAGAAAACTGTCAAGGATTTAGAAGACATTTTTTGTAGAATCGTCCTCGGGTCAAAAAAACTAAAACAAAAAAAAAACAATCCAAGAAGGCTGTTCTTGCATCGTCTCTCCATTAGCACGCTGGCCGACCCAGATGTCTACCCCCCCCCTTCCTCGTCCTCTGCTCCCGGCCCACTCGACACCTCTGCGGTGTCAATAGGATCCATATCAGCCTATAATAACACATTCTGACCTGAGATCAGCTTCTAAAAATGTCTTCTACATCCTGACAGTTTTCTGAAAAAGCTGTTTCTATGTCAGTCGTTCTTCGATTTTTCAAAAATAGCAGACCTACAAGCTCGTAGCGCGCCACTCGGTGGCGCGCTATGAGCTTGTAGATCTGCTATTTTTCAATAGCCAAAGCGTAACATAATGCTAACACCAAAAGGGGGTTCCCCGCTCAAAATGGGATAAGAGAGAAGGCCCCGTGGCACTTTATGCGTTTTTCCTAACAGCGAGCGTAGTCAGTACGTCTGGTGCTGCTAGACTCCAATGCCCCGGCGTGGTGTTGCGAAGGGAAAAGGCACAGAGACTGCCGGAGGGGAACTGTTGTTGTTGTCGTTGGACCGTGGCCGGTGTT
>NC_136796.1:39998439-40063439 GCF_951216825.1 Electrona antarctica
CACAGAGATAAAAATGGTATCAAATGGGGGGGTGTATAGTGATTATCCTTTTTTTTGTGATCAAGTTTTTATTTTATTTTTTGTTAAAAGAAAAGCCCCCCCCCCCCCCCCCCCACAGGTTGAACAGCGAAACAGATAAAGAATTTCAATACATCAAAAACAATCATAATAATAATAATAAATAAATAAAGAATGACAGGTACTTTACCATTGGAAAAATAAAATTAAAAGAAAAGAAAATAAGTCAGAGATGTTGGCATGATTTAAGTTTTTCTAATGCTGTGGATAAGGTGTTAAGTGTGTTTTCTTGTGCCCCGTTGGATCGAGCTATAGAGAGTTCCAGAGCGATCATGTCCATTAATGGATCCATTGTGAGACCTCAAGTTTATGGGGAGGTTTCCATCTTAGGACAAGCAGTTTTTTTGCAGCTGTCAGCCCTAGTATAGTGATTATCCTGAACAAACATTTATTTAGCCACTCGGCTGCGGGCACAGGGAAAGTATTTGACACATTCAGTAATCAAAATGTCCAAACTTAAACTGCTGTCGGGTGGAGGTTCACTATCTTTATTAATAGTACAATTAATCACAGCATGGTTTGTAAATGCATATAAAAACCGTATGATCTCCCCCTGTGTGGCCATATTAGACCATGCCATTCATCAACTGGTTTGTTGCACCTGTGTCCCTTATGTCATTGCCTGCCAATTAGTGCGGCACTCCAGCACTCACGGCCGACCTGCCCACAACTGGACCAAAGGCACACAGGTGTATACAATTGGCTCCTTCAGGGGGTTCCAAATGCATATCAAAACTGTTGCGGGTCCTTGAGAATCACACTCTAATCTCTCGAGCCTTAAACCCATTCTGGGCGGGAGCCCCTTTTGGTGTTTTAAAGCATTATGTCATGCTTTAGCTGTTGGAAAAATAGCAGATCTACAAGCTCATAGCGCGGCACCGAGTGCCGCGCTATGAACTTGTAGGTCTGCTATTTTTTGAAAAATCGTGAAAACGTGGCGCAAAACTTTGAATATATATTCTTTCAGAGCGAATGTTTTTTAACTCAAATCTTTGCGTCTGGAGGGTCCCTGGAACTACATATTTTCAGATGGGGGGGTCGGCGGTCAGATACATATAATTCCGGGGGTCTTTGACATGAAATAGTTTGAGAACCACTGACATATAGAAACATAGGTTTTTCAGAAAACTGTCAGGATTTAGAAGACATTTTATGTAGAATCGTCCTCGGGTCAAAAAAACGAAAACAAAAAAAAACAATCCAAGAAGGCTGTTCTTGCATCGTCTCTCCATTAGCACGCTGGCCGACCCAGATGTCTACCCCCCCCCCCCCCCCTCCTCGTCCTCTGCTCCCGGCCCACTCGACACCTCTGCGGTGTCAATAGGATCCATATCAGCCTATAATAAGAGAGAAGGCCCCGTGGCACTTTATGCGTTTTTCCTAACAGCGAGCGTAGTCAGTACGTCTGGTGCTGCTAGACTCCAATGCCCCGGCGTGGTGCGAAGGGAAAAGGCACAGAGACTGCCGGAGGGGAACTGTTGTTGTTGTCGTTGGACCGTGGCCGGTGTTCTTGAAATGGGATATAACTTATGGTTATTAGAATACATCCATAATCCTTTTGTTCCAAAGTGTATGTGAGAGAGAGAGAAAGATGGAGAGAAGTTTATACGCGTGTGTGTGTGTGTGTGTGTGTGTGTGTGTGTGTGTGTGTGTGTGTGTGTGTGTGTGTGTGTGTGTGTGTGTGTGTGTGTGTGTGTGTGTGTGTGTGTGTGTGCGCGTGCGCGCGCTTCATGCCGGCGGGGGCGGTGTGCCCTCTCACCTCACTCGCACCCTTGGACGCGTTCATAACTTTTCATTTCCAGCAGTCTGCACCTCTCCTCATTGGGTGTAATTTACTGCCATTTTACGTGCGGAGGCCCGCGGGTCATCCAAAGTTTAACACCTCTGTTATATTTTTATGCCTCGGTGGTGGAGGGAGGGAGTCACTGCACCCCGTTGGCCAGCGTCGAGAGCCATAAGGCTCTCTCTGTCTCTCTCTCTCTGTCTCCCTCAATGGCAATCTCTCTCTTGTCCTTTTCGACTCCTCTCCACAGTCACTCACGCACGCACGCACGCACGCATGCACACACGCGTGCACGCACAAGTGCATAGTCTTGGTGTTTAGCAATGACGGTAATGACATCCAGGCTGTCAGGCAGGCCTGGCTGGCTCATATACAGTCAAATCATCTATATATTTTTTTTCTTTTCTTTTTTCTTACAGAGAGAGAGAGAGGTTCCCACCACAAGTGCTGCTGATGTCCCTCAAACTGCCGGTGCCCATGGAAGGTATAATAGTATAGGCCTATTCAAAAAGAGTAATGACCAAAACAAAATTTGCCATGAATAATCCAGGGACAAGCACTCAAGATGGGGTTGGAAGAAAAATTTAAAAAGAAAAAAAGATTCAGTTACTCTGTTTGGTGTCAACCCCAAGAACACATTGGTGCATTTTAATGATTCCAGAACATTGAATTAAAGGCCTTTTATATGTTTCAAACCTACGCGGAGAGCTTGGACCTGGATTACATGTATGGCAATTTGTGTTTGGTCATAGCTCTTAAAATGGGCTCAGACTACCGCAACTGTACATCTTAAATGATTTGGAAACACACGATCTGGCTGCATCGCACACTACAGGATAATCTCATTAGATTCTCTAATGAGATTATCTCAAACATGCAAGCAACACAAACGCAGCATCTCGGCATGCTATGGACAATGGAACCTGTTAAAGGCTGCGTTTGTGTTGCATGCATGCATGGGTTGGATTGGGGGGGTCGAATCAACTAATCAAATGATTCCCCAGCGCGGTACGGCTGCAGCTCACCGCTCCTTGGCTGCGGCTCACCGCTCCAAGAGATGGGTCAGATGCGGAGAACACATTTCACTGCGGTAACGTGTGTGACAAATTGTATGACTTTGACTTTGAAGAGTTCACCCAAAGAATGACTTATTACACACCCCATGAAGCCTTAATTTAATGCATTCCTGAATCCTGAGCCAATCATTTTATGACCAGCGGGAGATTCAATTGAGTCTCCTACTGATCAGCCACCCTGTTATCCAGTCTCCTACTGATCAGCCACCCTGCTATCCAGTCTCCTACTGATCAGCTACCCAGTTATCCAGTCTCCTACTGATCAGCCACCCTGTTATCAAACTATTGAGTCTCCTACTGATCAGCCACCCTGTTATCCAGTCTCCTACTGATCAGCCACCCTGTTATCCAGTCTCCTACTGATCAGCCACCCTGTTATCCAGTCTCATACTGATCAGCCACCCTGTTATCCAGTCTCCTACTGATCAGCCACCCTGTTATCCAGTCTCATACTGATCAGCCACCCTGTTATCAAACTATTGAGTCTCCTACTGATCAGCCACCCTGTTATCAAACTATTGAGTCTCCTACTGATCAGCCACCCTGTTATCAAACTATTGAGTCTCCTACTGATCAGCCACCCTGTTATCAAACTATTGAGTCTCCTACTGATCAGCCACCCTGTTATCAAACTATCGAGTCTCCTACTGATCAGCCACCCTGTTATCCAGTCTCCTACTGATCAGCCACCCTGTTATCAAACTATTGCCTGCAGGAAAGCGAGAAAAACAAAACAAATCTCCATGAATTCCAGGCTTCATGGGGTGTGTAATTGATAGAAAATAAGTCATTTCTTGGCGTGAACTATACTCCTCTGAAGTAGCGGTGGCAACTTACGAATGGTTCTGATGTGTCTGGGAAGACCAGTGGCTCTCAACCTGTGAGCCGTGGCCTACTGCTGGCCCGTGGGGATATGGCCCCCAAATAATTGGCAAAACGCCAAGATGTCCATGATAATACAACGTTATTTCATTCACAGTCGATTGAGTCATCACAAAAATAAACACGCTCCGAAAATGCATGCGGCCCTGCACCCATCTGACCACTTAAAACCCATTTTGGGCGGGAACCCCTTTTGGTTTTTTTAAAGCATTATGTTATACTTTAGCTATTGAAAAATAGCAGATCTACAAGCTCATAGCGCGGCACCGAGTGCCGCGCTATGAACTTGTAGGTCTGCAATTTTTGAAAAATCGTAAAAATGTGGCGCAAATCTTTTAATATATATTCTTTCAAAGTGAATGTTTTTAACTTAGATGTAAATTTGTTAACACCGCAGCCGCCTGTGGCCAGATGGGTGGGCCGCGAACTATAGTGCCTAGAGCAGGGACGGATTAACCCCCACAAGGGCCCCTGGTCCGGTAAATGTTTTGGGGCCCCCATAGCGCGCGTGCGAGTGAAATATTCAAGTTTTTATCAACTTTTTGACCTAAATTTAACTAAATCAATGGCCAATGAAGGTCCCCAGGACCTTTTTTCCAGGGCCTCAAACCCAATACAGAGCGGTCCAATTTCCCCGAAGGGCCCCAGAGAGCCAAGGGCCCCTGGGCCACGGCCCCATTGGCCCAATGGCTAATTTGGCCCTGGCCTAGAGTGGAGGCCGCGGAGAGTTCCAAACCCTAGACTCCTCGAGCACGGGCAGTGACCCTTTTCCTCCTGCGCCACCCCGGCCGGACCGGACCCTCTCCTTCGTTATTTCGAGGGCTATTTTTCATCCATTTATGTCCGGATCTAAAATTTCGAAGCTCTCGTTTCAGACGGAGCTGAAATCGCATCAGATTCCAAAACAATATCCACATGGAGCACGTACTGTATTGCTCATTTGCAATTCTATTGGATCACGGAATCCTGGAAAAGTGTGTCACCACGAGAACAGAGTGCAAGGAGCCATCCATCCGATATATACAGTATATGCAGCGCACCAGAAGAGTGGGCTCGGGATTGTTTCCTGCTCACAGCTGAAAGGCAAGCGCACCAACTTTCCTCTACCGGCTCGCATACAGCACACGTCAGCCCGATTGACACAACTTTACTCTCAGCCAGCCTTTCATTCTTTCCACTCTCTCGCTCTCTCTTGCCACCCCAAGGCAGAGCACATGCACGGCGGCGGTGAGGGTTCCCAGCGAACGCAATGATCAAAAAAAAAAGTAGCACTCGGATGCCTACAGGTTTCCCTGACATGAGAGGATGTGGAGGAGAGAGAGATGGGAGGAAGGGAGGAGGGAAGGTGAGTGGAGCGGGAAGGAAAGAGAGAGAGAGAGAGAGGGCTATCGGGGGGGGGGGGGGGGGTGGTCGGGCCAGAGACACCGATAACTTGTCAAGCCCAAGGGTAAGATGGGATGCTTTAAGATTGGGAGAGAAGGTGGGTGCGTGTGTGGACTGCGTGCGTGCGTGCGTGCGTGCGTGCGTGCGTGCGTGCGTGCGTGCGTGCGTGCGTGCGTGCGTGCGTGCGTGTGGGGGGGGGGGGGGGGGGGGGGGTTGGGGGAGTGGAGGATGAAAGGTTCCAGGCATGAAAGGAAGACAGACATAGGTGAAAAGAGCGGAAAATAGAAGTAAAGGAGGGGAGGGGAGGGGAGGGGAGAAAATAAGGGAAAAAAAGGAAAGAAAGTTGGGTTGAGCGAGTGTGACGCGAGGGGAAAGCAAGAGTCGGGGGATCTTCAGAGTTGAAAAGCCGTCATAGAGCTGAATTATTGAAGACAGCCTCCCCTCCTTACACACACACACACACACACACTCACACACTGCACATACACACACATACATACACGCACACACACATATCGAAAAACAGAGATGGAGAAATGCACAAGTAATGCTTGAGTCAAATTGCAACAGAAAGGTATTTCTTTCTGAAGGAGGCAAGTCTTTGACTCGAAAGTGATATCATATTTCCCTAATTCCTGATAAGGCGTCATTCCTCTCGGCTCCCCTTCACTATAACGCTGCCTCGCTTTGACAAAAAGTAGCATCTGATAGCGGAGAATCCATCAGCCCTGCAGTAACTAGCTCATGACAGAATGAAAACTCCTGCTTTCTGCGTGATTTGCGGTTGAGCGAGGCAGATGAGCGTGTGTGCGTGTGTGTGTGTGTGTGTGTGTGTGTGTGTGTGTGTGTGTGCGTGTGTGCGTGCGTGCGTGCGTGCGTGCGTGCGTGCGTGCGTGCGTGCGTGCGCACATGTGTTTGTATGTTCTGTATATTTCCGTATGCCAGCCTTTTGTCCAAGCCTTCCATACACTCATCCCTATGCTCTCAAGGGCAATATTAGTGAAGTGATTTACCTCCTTTCTATCGTTTGTTGTCTATAGCATCTTGCGTGTGTTGTGTGTACATGTGTGTGTGTGCGTGCATGCATCCGCCATGCACGCACGGCACGTCTTTATGTTATTTCTGTATTGATGCTTGGCTGTATAGGTGCTTGGCACGCATAAAGGACATGATTTCTTGCCCACGGAGCATGTATAATGCATATCCCAAATTATATGTTCGGCTACATGTTTGTGTGGCCTTTTCTCATCTCCAGGAGCCATGTGCGAGTGGACAGTAATGCATGGGTGTTGGCACTATAGAATGCTTTATTTGGCCGTATATAAGACCAATTTCAGCCAGATTTATGACTCCTGGAGTCGGGTTATTTCACCGAGTCCCAAGACAGGACACAACTCACTGCTCTCGCTCTCGTGTGTGCAATGCGTGTGCGCGAGCGCTATGTTCGTGTGTGGGGGTGTGTGTGTGTGTCTGTGTGTGTGTGTGTGCGCGCGCACGTCACATGCGTGCGTGGGCGTGATACCTGTTCTGTTTTTAAATCTAGGACTGTGGCATTGCACGCCTGCCATGGGAGCCGTAAGTGGGGGCCCTCTATATATTTTTCAGCGAGCCGCGACTCTCATTTAGCCATATTCCACCACACTCACTCACTGAAATCCGCACAGAAGAGGAAGAAGAAGAAGTAGTAGTAGTATAAGAAAGAAAAAGGAAGGAATAAAAAAGCCCCGGGCAACTTTTACTGCAGCTCCCCACCTCTCCCTCAATTACAACATTGTCATAAAAGAACAGCCTTTTAATCATGGGCCTCGGACGCAACGCCACAGAGTCGTCCATCACGGGGAAACGTCACATCTTAACAACGGCAACCGTGCATTCCACAGGAGATATATTAGACGGGTGTCGATAAAAGATAAAGAAATAAATAAAAGACGCATGCAGGCTGCATGCGGGCCTGCATGGCTGCATGACGCTTGTGTGTGTGTAACGCCTGGCCCCCCCGCACGCGTTATCAGATAGGGCCCGAGGGGGGAGATAGGGCCTCCCCGGGGAGGCCTGCTGTGTGCCGGGGGTTGCGTTTACATGGGAGGCGGGCTGCGACTCCACGGGGAATCCGGCACACGCTTTGACGCTTCGCGTTGGGAAAACGGGCAGAAGTATCACAGAGGAATATATATTCTAGAAGAATATTCTTTCTAGAAGGAAAGGCCGCTTGGGGGGTTTAAGGCACTGGGGGGATTCACACTGGTTGCCCCCCCCCCCCCCCCCCCTCTGCCGACAGGAAAGAAAAGGGGGGTACACTCACCCCCAATGGCGATTTGACGACGTCACGCCTCGGCGCGCACAAGTTAAAACGATGATGGGCAGCCACTAGAGGGACCATAAATAATATACTCCTATATATAGAAGGAGGACAATGGACACAAGGATTAGAAAGCAGAGAGAGAGAGAGGACAGTGATTTAGATTGAGAGAAAGCGACTGGGGGAGAGAGGGGGCTTTTCAGATGAGAATTGCAGCGATGGTGAGATAGATGCATATTGGGAGGGAGGGAGAGAGAGAGAGAGAGAGAGAGAGAGAGAGAGAGAGAGAGAGAGAGGTGGGGGCGGGGGGAGAGAGAGAGAGAGAGAGAGAGATAGAGAGGGGTGGGGGCGGGGGGAGAGAGAGAGAGAGCGGGGCCAGAGGCGAGGAAGAAGCAACGCGCAGTAGCAGTGCAGGTATGGGAGAGAGAGAGAGAGAGAGAGGAGAGTATTGCAATCCTATTGCATCAGTGCAGAGAAACAAGATTTGGAGATGCAGGCTCAAACATACTAATGGATTTTGCCCTGACGTCCAACACCCCCCACCCCAGCACCCACCTCCATCATGCACACCACCCCCCCACCCCCCCACCTCATGTTTTTTTTCTCTCTCTCTCTCTCTCCATCTATACCTCCATCCTTCTAACCGTCCTCTCTCTCTGACATAATAGACATTTCTGCTCAGCAACATGGCTTGTTTGCCACCGGCGTTTAGCCCCTGACGATGCCCGCGTGAGTGCATGTGTCTTGTTTGTGTCCGTGAGAGAGAGAGAGAGAGAGAGAGAGAGAGAGGGGCGAGTGACGAACCTACACATGCCACTGTCATGAATAAATACCAAATAATCCCCCCGGCAAGAGAGAGAGGCAGATAGAGATAGTGACCTTGAGCCACCAGTGAATAGAACCATCTGTAGAGCAAATAAACGAGCGAGGCCATCATAAGAGCACACAATATCTCCCGCCTGTGCAAATCTAATTTAGATGTCTCCTTTCATGAGGCTAGGACAGCGCGCTCCGTTGCAGCATGTTAAAACCTTGTAATGTGGGCTGGCCATTGTTCAACTGACAATTTCCAGATAAAATCCAGCCCCTTTTTTTTTTCTCCCCACAGTGAACGTGCATGGCGGGGAAAAGCATCTTACATAAAACGACAATGTATCTTAATCCCCGCGTTAAAGGGAGTGTTGTGAGCGTTACATCCGCGGCAAAAGCCAGCGCTTATTTCTTTTTTTCCCCCTTGTTTTTTCAAGGCTTTTCCATGAAAGCGGCCATGCGCTCTTTCCTCATAATCTCCCGAGATAAAACCTTGACAATAAAAGGAACAAATGCGGTATTTATCCTCCGCGAGACTGTGACACCAAAGCGTTTTTTTTTTTTTTTATAACAGATTGATTCTCAAAATGTTGGCAGAGTCGTATAGTTTTTTTAGGGAGTCGGAGCCCATGCAGGCCTGGCGTGTTTTGAGGGCTGACATTATGACATGCACAGCAACCTGCTGCTAGCATGCAGGCACCATGTGGCTGCTGTTGCTGTCTGTTGCAACATCCTGGGTATTTTTAGTTGCAACAACAACCTTAATTTTTATCTATCGCTTGGCATAACATATTTATGTAAATTTATAAATATGGCACAAGATGCCGAGAGACCATTAGCACCTCTTCAAAGACATAAATTAAAGGAACTGATGGTTGTTTTCACACTCAAACAAACACACACACACACACACACACACACACACGCACACAAGCACACAATCACACACATACCCACACACCCTCTTATCTCTCTCGATCTTTCTCTGTCCCAAATTACACTTTGACATTCAATTTGTGAAATGGATTCTGGACAATACTTGCATTTTTAAAGGTAATGCACTGCACACACAAGGAGAGCCATGTGTGTTCACAGATAAACGCGCGCGTCGCGCACAAGCACTCACATATTCATCACCTCAGGCACAGTTCACACATTCATTCATACACAAATGAAGATACATTCACACACATTCAGTACACATGTACCAGACAAAGGCATGTTTGCATACAGCCAGTCAAGCATGTATATACACTACATAGCATTCACAAAGTGAATAAACATGAACTATAGCAACAGTAACGCCATGTGTGTACGTTTTGTCGTACTTCTGTCATCATCCATTATTACACATCTCGGTTTACGCAACCACTTAAGACTCAAAGGACCAAACAACTTGATGTATTGTTTCTTATCCTTTTGACAGATATGTACAATTGTATTTTCATGCATTTGTCAACACAGAAGTCAGTCAATCAATCAATCAATCAAAGTACAGTCGGCTTCCTGATGTCAAAGCCTGTGTTATATAGATGTTATTTTCCATAACGTTGTTACAATGTTTTTTATCACTTTATCCTTGGTCCTAAAATAAAAAAATGGGCCCAGACATGTTACTCATATGGTTACCAAGCATAAACTGACATTGTTTAGTACGTTGTTTAGTACAAGTAGGCCTGCTACAAATCACAAACACTATCAAACATAACATATCATAACATAATAATATAAACAATAGAATCCCTGGACTAATATTATTTATCTTTATTTGGATCACATTATTATCATTTTAATACTATAATATGAGTACTTTTTGCGAATGGTAAACTGTGTTTTTGACCCAGGGGGGCGTGGTTTTGACATTAGGCTTCATCGGGTACTTCGTAAGCCGGTCTGTCAGGCAGTCGGCTGACAGGTCAGGTCATGGTCGGCCCAAATGTTCCCCTCTCTCTTTATCTCAGGTGACTGTCGTTGGAAAGAGCAGTTGATGATTTGAATGGGTGAATTTCCTCATGTCAGGCTCCTCTCTCTCTCTCCCCCTGACATCACACGTCTCACCCCATCACAAGCAGTATATGAGCCTGAAGTTGATCTCCAGTCGACGCTGTCTTTGTTTCCATCTGTGCCGTGCTGTCAGCCTCGCAACTCCACAACCCCATGCTCTGGGTCCCACGACGCACGCGGCCCTCCGAGAACCTCCCCCTCTTCCTCTATTCTCTCTCTTCTCTCCGGCATTTGAGTTCTTTCAGGTCGAAACAGTACCTTATGTGTAAAGAATAGAGGGGGTGAATCAATAATCAAAGCTCACCGACTTTTATGCCCGAGGGCGAGTATAAGCCGAGTTCTCTCTCTCTCTCTCTCTCTCTGTGTCTGAGCCGGGGATCATTCATAGTGTATAAAAGGCATTGCTAATGCCTTACAGTACGAGGAACAAGAGAAGCGCCCCATATGCGCCCCTTTCTTCTCCGCAACATGTGAGATGATACGTCTTGTATCAATGCTGGGAATCCAGCGCCCGAAGAAAGGAGCATATAGTTTAAGGGGGAGAATAAACTGCATTGTGGGTTTTCCTAATTTGCTCAATTGTTAGAAGAGAGGGATACCGCCCCGGGTGAGACAGTCAGGTACAGAGGATCTCTTTAAAACTACCTATCTAATGAAGGTGTAGTTAGTTTTGTTGCTGTTTTGGTATTTTTGCAGTTGTTGTTTTTGATAAAAGCGCTGAGCGCTTGGAAGCGTTCACTACGGATGCATCAATATATAAACCAATGTGATCTCACACGAGCTCAAAGTGGAGAGACTGGAGACACACACACACACACACACACACACACACACACACACACACACACACACACACACACACACACACACACCAGTACAGACAGAATGGAGACATACATACACCATTACATAAACACATGTGCTCACACAAGGCCCCTGCATATATCACTAATTAAAGAGTGATTACCACTAATGGTAGACATTGATTTTTTTCTTTGCCGGTTGACGTAATGGCACATGGTAATCTGGTTAGTATCACTAAGGCACTAAGGGGGGGGGAAGCCGCTGCAAATTGAACTCCATCCAACCTAACGTGGTTAACTCATTTTGGGCGGGAACCCCTTTTGGTGTTTTAAACATTATGTTATAATTTAGCTATTGAAAAATAGCAGATCTACAAGCTCATAGCGCGCCACCGAGTGGCGCGCTATGAGCTTGTAGATCTGCTATTTTTGAAAAATCGTGAAAATATTTATTTCAGAAAACTGAAGGATTTAGAAGATTCTTTTTAAATAAATTTCGAGGTCAGGGCCTGGACCATGGCTCAGTGGTCCAGGCACCTTGGCTGGCAATCCAGTCTGGCAGAAAAAAAATCCAGTCTGGCAAAAAAAGAAAATCGAGGCCAGGCCTAAATGGGTTAAAGGGCTGCCCAGGTTGTTTGTTTGGCACGTCAGGCTCTTATTGAACTTACGCTGAAATCAATTTCCATCCGTCTATGGCCGAGTTACACAACAAAAGAAAGAAAGAACAGTGACGGGTCGATATTGCTTGGCTGTATCTCAATGCTGGTGAGTTCTGGTATAACTTTGGAGACCTTTTTTTTCTTCTTTTTTTTTTCTTTTTTTTTTTAGAATTTACGGTTCAGGGGGTCAGGTCAGCCATAACCCATAATCTGCCTATCACTATTCCTGTCATAACCTGCCTGACATTTCTCTGACTTTGACTCCAAATGTCAGACTCCATAATCTCTTGATTGTGACATCTACTGAAGACACAGCTCTCGCAGACCCAGTCTCTAAGAGTGTTTACTTCATGCCTGTCGCTTGTGTTAATGATTTTGTGTTTTGGGGGGAAAGGTTCTTTGCACACAGAATAACTTCCTACTTCCTTCACAAGTGTTACCAATGATACTAATTTGTGTCCGGGTAGCTCAGTCGGTAGAGCTCTCGACGTTGGGCCACCCTAAGTTCATGGGTTCGATCCCGGGCACCGCCAACTCAGTGAATGAGTAGCACGGCTTGGTGCAGCATGTCATGCGGGAAGTACTGGGAGCTGATGGTAGGTCAGCAATCCATCTCCCAGGGGTCTAGTGCATGTTATAACAGGGATAGACTCCATCTCCCAGGGGTCTAGTGCATGTTATAACGGGGATAGACTCCATCTCCCAGGGGTCTAGCGAGTGTTATAACGGGGATAGACTCCATCTCCCAGGGGTCTAGCGAGTGTTATAACGGGGATAGACTCCATCTCCCAGGGGTCTAGCGCATGTTATAACAGGGATAGACTCCATCTCCCAGGGGTCTAGTGCATGTTATAACGGGGATAGACTCCATCTCCCAGGGGTCTAGCGAGTGTTATAACGGGGATAGACTCCATCTCCCAGGGGTCTAGCGAGTGTTATAACGGGGATAGACTCCATCTCTCAGGGGTCTAGTGCATGTTATAACGGGGATAGACTCCATCTCCCAGGGGTCTAGCGAGTGTTATAACGGGGATAGACTCCATCTCCCAGGGGTCTAGCATATGTTATAACGGGGATAGACTCCATCTCCCAGGGGTCTAGTGCATGTTATAACGGGGATAGACTCCATCTCCCAGGGGTCTAGTGCATGTTATAACGGGGATAGACTCCATCTCCCAGGGGTCTAGTACATGTTATAACGGGGATAGACTCCATCTCCCAGGGGTCTAGTACATGTTATAACAGGGATAGACTCCATCTCCCAGGGGTCTAGTACATGTTATAACGGGGATAGACTCCATCTCCCAGGGGTCTAGCGCATGTTATAACGGGGATAGACTCCATCTCCCAGGGGTCTAGTGCATGTTATAACGGGGATAGACTCCATCTCCCAGGGGTCTAGTGCATGTTATAACGGGGATAGACTCCATCTCCCAGGGGTCTAGCGCATGTTATAACGGGGATAGACTCCATCTCCCAGGGGTCTAGTGCATGTTATAACGGGGATAGACTCCATCTCCCAGGGGTCTAGTGCATGTTATAACGGGGATAGACTCCATCTCCCAGGGGTCTAGTGCATGTTATAACGGGGATAGACTCCATCTCCCAGGGGTCTAGTGCATGTTATAACGGGGATAGACTCCATCTCCCAGGGGTCTAGTGCATGTTATAACAGGGATAGACTCCATCTCCCAGGGGTCTAGCGCATGTTATAACGGGGATAGACTCCATCTCCCAGGGGTCTAGTGCATGTTATAACGGGGATAGACTCCATCTCCCAGGGGTCTAGTGCATGTTATAACAGGGATAGACTCCATCTCCCAGGGGTCTAGTGCATGTTATAACGAGGATAGACTCCATCTCCCAGGGGTCTAGTGCATGTTATAACGAGGATAGACTCCATCTCCCAGGGGTCTAGTGCATGTTATAACGGGGATAGACTCCATCCCCCAGGGGTCTAGTGCATGTTATAACGGGGATAGACTCCATCTCCCAGGGGTCTAGTGCATGTTATAACGGGGATAGACTCCATCTCCCAGGGGTCTAGTGCATGTTATAACGGGGATAGACTCCATCTCCCAGGGGTCTAGTGCATGTTATAACGGGGATAGACTCCATCTCCCAGGGGTCTAGTGCATGTTATAACGGGGATAGACTCCATCTCCCAGGGGTCTAGTGCATGTTATAACGGGGATAGACTCCATCCCCCAGGGGTCTAGTGCATGTTATAACGGGGATAGACTCCATCTCCCAGGGGTCTAGTGCATGTTATAACGGGGATAGACTCCATCTCCCAGGGGTCTAGTGCATGTTATAACGGGGATAGACTCCATCTCCCAGGGGTCTAGTGCATGTTATAACGGGGATAGACTCCATCTCCCAGGGGTCTAGTGCATGTTATAACGGGGATAGACTCCATCTCCCAGGGGTCTAGTGCATGTTATAACGGGGATAGACTCATAGAGTATATATATAATAGAGACTGAACTGGCGCGAAGCTCCGCCCCCCCAGCTATTCATGTCAGTGGAAGTTGCTCAGTGGCGTTTTGAAGCACCCGGAAGACTGCCGGAAGTCCCTCCTCCGGACCTCAACTTTGAGGTCCGGAGTGACGTAGGGCAACCGAGCGCTCAATGTTAAAGCCCAGCTGCACGGGGTTTCCCGGTCATGAATCCACGGGTCCGCCTGTAGTCCCTCCTCCTACCACTAGGACCCAGAGCTTCAACGTTGGAAAGTCTGCCTGCCCCCTTGGATAGACTCCATCTCAGGGGTCTAGTGCATGTTATAACGGGGATAGACTCCATCTCCCAGGGGTCTAGCGCATGTTATAACGGGGATAGACTCCATCTCCCAGGGGTCTAGTGCATGTTATAACGGGGATAGACTCCATCTCCCAGGGGTCTAGTGCATGTTATAACAGGGATAGACTCCATCTCCCAGGGGTCTAGCGCATGTTATAACGGGGATAGACTCCATCTCCCAGGGGTCTAGTGCATGTTATAACGGGGATAGACTCCATCTCCCAGGGGTCTAGTGCATGTTATAACAGGGATAGACTCCATCTCCCAGGGGTCTAGTGCATGTTATAACGAGGATAGACTCCATCTCCCAGGGGTCTAGTGCATGTTATAACGAGGATAGACTCCATCTCCCAGGGGTCTAGTGCATGTTATAACGGGGATAGACTCCATCCCCCAGGGGTCTAGTGCATGTTATAACGGGGATAGACTCCATCTCCCAGGGGTCTAGTGCATGTTATAACGGGGATAGACTCCATCTCCCAGGGGTCTAGTGCATGTTATAACGAGGATAGACTCCATCTCCCAGGGGTCTAGTGCATGTTATAACGGGGATAGACTCCATCCCCCAGGGGTCTAGTGCATGTTATAACGGGGATAGACTCCATCTCCCAGGGGTCTAGTGCATGTTATAACAGGGATAGACTCCATCTCCCAGGGGTCTAGTGCATGTTATAACGGGGATAGACTCCATCTCCCAGGGGTCTAGTGCATGTTATAACGGGGATAGACTCCATCTCCCAGGGGTCTAGTGCATGTTATAACGGGGATAGACTCCATCTCCCAGGGGTCTAGTGCATGTTATAACGGGGATAGACTCCATCTCCCAGGGGTCTAGTGCATGTTATAACGGGGATAGACTCCATCTCCCAGGGGTCTAGTGCATGTTATAACGGGGATAGACTCCATCCCCCAGGGGTCTAGTGCATGTTATAACGGGGATAGACTCCATCTCCCAGGGGTCTAGTGCATGTTATAACGGGGATAGACTCCATCTCCCAGGGGTCTAGTGCATGTTATAACGGGGATAGACTCCATCTCCCAGGGGTCTAGTGCATGTTATAACGGGGATAGACTCCATCTCCCAGGGGTCTAGCGCATGTTATAACGGGGATAGACTCCATCTCCCAGGGGTCTAGTGCATGTTATAACGGGGATAGACTCCATCCCCCAGGGGTCTAGTGCATGTTATAACGGGGATAGACTCCATCTCCCAGGGGTCTAGTGCATGTTATAACGGGGATAGACTCCATCTCCCAGGGGTCTAGTGCATGTTATAACGGGGATAGACTCCATCTCCCAGGGGTCTAGTGCATGTTATAACGGGGATAGACTCCATCCCCCAGGGGTCTAGTGCATGTTATAACGGGGATAGACTCCATCTCCCAGGGGTCTAGTGCATGTTATAACGGGGATAGACTCCATCTCCCAGGGGTCTAGTGCATGTTATAACGGGGATAGACTCCATCTCCCAGGGGTCTAGTGCATGTTATAACGGGGATAGACTCCATCTCCCAGGGGTCTAGTGCATGTTATAACGGGGATAGACTCCATCTCAGGGGTCTAGTGCATGTTATAACGGGGATAGACTCCATCTCCCAGGGGTCTAGCGCATGTTATAACGGGGATAGACTCCATCTCCCAGGGGTCTAGTGCATGTTATAACAGGGATAGACTCCATCTCCCAGGGGTCTAGTGCATGTTATAACGGGGATAGACTCCATCTCAGGGGTCTAGTGCATGTTATAACGAGGATAGACTCCATCCCCCAGGGGTCTAGTGCATGTTATAACGGGGATAGACTCCATCCCCCAGGGGTCTAGTGCATGTTATAACGGGGATAGACTCCATCTCCCAGGGGTCTAGTGCATGTTATAACGGGGATAGACTCCATCTCCCAGGGGTCTAGTGCATGTTATAACGGGGATAGACTCCATCTCAGGGGTCTAGTGCATGTTATAACGGGGATAGACTCCATCTCCCAGGGGTCTAGTGCATGTTATAACGAGGATAGACTCCATCTCCCAGGGGTCTAGTACATGTTATAACGGGGATAGACTCCATCTCCCAGGGGTCTAGTGCATGTTATAACGGGGATAGACTCCATCTCCCAGGGGTCTAGTGCATGTTATAACGGGGATAGACTCCATCTCAGGGGTCTAGTGCATGTTATAACGGGGATAGACTCCATCTCCCAGGGGTCTAGTGCATGTTATAACGGGGATAGACTCCATCTCAGGGGTCTAGTGCATGTTATAACGGGGATAGACTCCATCTCCCAGGGGTCTAGTGCATGTTATAACGGGGATAGACTCCATCTCCCAGGGGTCTAGTGCATGTTATAACGGGGATAGACTCCATCTCAGGGGTCTAGTGCATGTTATAACGGGGATAGACTCCATCTCCCAGGGGTCTAGCCGCAGCGCATGTTATAACGGGGATAGACTCCATCTCCCAGGGGTCTAGCCGCAGCGCATGTTATAACGGGGATAGACTCCATCTCCCAGGGGTCTAGTGCATGTTATAACGGGGATAGACTCCATCTCCCAGGTGTCTAGTACATGTTATAACGGGGATAGACTCCATCTCCCAGGGGTCTAGTGCATGTTATAACGGGGATAGACTCCATCTCCCAGGGGTCTAGTGCATGTTATAACGGGGATAGACTCCATCTCCCAGGGGTCTAGTGCATGTTATAACAGGGATAGACTCCATCTCCCAGGGGTCTAGTACATGTTATAACAGGGATAGACTCCATCTCCCAGGGGTCTAGTACATGTTATAACGGGGATAGACTCCATCTCCCAGGGGTCTAGTGCATGTTATAACGGGGATAGACTCCATCTCCCAGGGGTCTAGTGCATGTTATAACGGGGATAGACTCCATCTCCCAGGGGTCTAGTGCATGTTATAACAGGGATAGACTCCATCTCCCAGGGGTCTAGTGCATGTTATAACAGGGATAGACTCCATCTCCCAGGGGTCTAGCGCATGTTATAACGGGGATAGACTCCATCTCCCAGGGGTCTAGTGCATGTTATAACGGGGATAGACTCCATCTCCCAGGGGTCTAGTACATGTTATAACGGGGATAGACTCCATCTCCCAGGTGTCTAGTACATGTTATAACGGGGATAGACTCCATCTCCCAGGTGTCTAGTACATGTTATAACGGGGATAGACTCCATCTCCCAGGGGTCTAGTACATGTTATAACGGGGATAGACTCCATCTCCCAGGGGTCTAGTGCATGTTATAACAGGGATAGACTCCATCTCCCAGGGGTCTAGCGCATGTTATAACAGGGATAGACTCCATCTCCCAGGGGTCTAGTGCATGTTATAACAGGGATAGACTCCATCTCCCAGGTGTCTAGTACATGTTATAACGGGGATAGACTCCATCTCCCAGGGGTCTAGTGCATGTTATAACGGGGATAGACTCCATCTCCCAGGGGTCTAGTGCATGTTATAACGGGGATAGACTCCCGCGTATTACCGGCTGATACCGACAATAAGCCACTACCGACCTACTTCTAATTAAGGCTCTGTTCCATTCCACTCTGTGACACACCAGTGCAGGGCTCTCAAAGTGTCCTTGAGTGGGTGAGTGCAGGGTTCCAAATGGTCCCTATACGTGTGTAACTCTGAGAGTGTACAAATGGAACCAAATGGACCTTTACGGGTCCATTTGGTTCCATTTGTATACACTCTCACTCAGTCTCAGAGCTATGGGGGTCCTTGAAATTAAACCACTGTACACTAAATCGAACAGAGCCTTAATTGGTATCGTCGGTAACAGGAAGTAGGGAAGGGGCCTCGGAAGTAGGAAGCGTTATTCTGTGTGCATATAGTGCCTATACCGTATATATTGGAATCATTCCACAGTGTTCAAAGGAGTTACTTCTCCTTCTCCTACATATTGGAATCATTCCACAGTGTTCAAAGGAGTTACTTCTCCTTCCTCCACTGGTTAAGTGGTTCTGAAAGCTCCGCGCTGTGTGTCATTGTTTCTAGGAGACACACATAAGCTAAATGACTATTGTTGATTGTGTCCACTCCTGTTATGTCCGGCGGAGCGACGGGGCGCGGTCGGCGCGGTGCCGGTGTCCCGCCTCATAATGGAGAAATAGATTGTGAGAGAGAGGAGTGTCGAGACCCATTTATGCCTTGATTCCTCAGCCTGGCTGTTTATGTATTCCTCCATATGGCTCCCTGCAGCCTGCCAACTGTTTGTGTCCGCGCGGTCTCCATTGATGCACCAGCATGTGAGACTTATTAAACATTCCATCATAATAATAATGATGATGGAAATATTGTTCTTGTGTGCAGTGTTGGAGGAAATACTTACTAATATAAGTATGTAAACGTGAATAAAATTGGCATCAAAATGTACTTGCAGTACCGTAGTGTAAGATGTAAGTGTCACTGACCCATTTGACAGTCATATTATCAGACTTGAATTAGTAATGAATTCATGCATTTTCATGTTGCAGATGGTAAAACGTGGGGCTGATATGTTTTGTATATCGATAACCTAATCTGCAAAGTAACCATAAAGAAAAAGTATCACAACAAATCGAACTAGAAAAAGTGCCCTTCTGGACACAGGTCTCCACCAGGAGGATAGGAGTGTGTGTGATGTTTGGCAAAATGTTTAGGAGTGATATAATTTAAACATGTTTGTTTGTTTTTTGCAACAATTTTCTTCATTGTGTTGAAATGCAGAGTCAGATCACTCATAGCATCTCTGAGGATAGAATTCTGGATGAGCAGGACATGTGCAGCATTTTGTACAAAACGGGCCACTCCTGAAGACTTTGGAAGGCAATCTTAGCCAATCAGTGTAGAATCTGAGAAATCAAACAGACTCGTCTTGATCACATGACTACAGAGGTCATGTATACCGATTTGCATGAGATTTGGATGAAATCTGTGCGACTAATATAAACAATGTGTTTTGCAGAAATCGGCTTCATGGTGGCGCTCTAACCGGCAGATGTGGAGGGATGCAGGGAAAATGTTTTTCCATGCCTCTAGGGAGTGCGCATACAAAGTTGTACACAGAACGATGCAGAGGTAAAAACAGGAATTGCCCTGTTATAGCGCCACCATGAGGCTGGTTTGGAATATAAATTGTGTCATGTCGTCCTCAGCCTAGTGGAAATGTGCGTGTATAATTTCATGGAAATTGCACACTGTGTTTGTGATTTGTGGCATTTTGTTCGAAACGGACCAATCATGTGAGCTTTGGAAGCGAATCTTAGCCAATCAGGAAGGAAGATGGGAAATGGTGCAGATCCGTGTTGATCACATGACTATGGAGATAGTGTATACCGAATTGTGTGATGTATGGATAAAATGTGTACGAGTAATCTACAGAAATGTGTTTTGCCTAAATCGGCCTCATGGTGGCGCTATAACAGGTCATTGAGGAATATTTGGGGCAGAGGTTCGTTGTTGGCATCCAGGGAGTGTGTGTGCAAAGTTTGGCATGGATCGGGCCAACGGTGCCGGAGAGTAGCTGGTAACAGACGGACGGAAGGAAGGAAGGAAGGACGGACGGACGCACACACACACGGACAGAGTGCAAAACATACTCTCTCCCCATGCCTTCGGCCTGGTGGAGACAAATATACAGTACTCAAGTAAAGTAAGCGTACAGTAATTAAAGTAAATGTACTTTCCACAACTGGTTCTATAGTGAATCTATAATAATAATAATAATAATATTAATAATAATAAAACTTTATTTGTATAGCACCTTTCATGACATGAAATGAAGCTCAAAGTGCTTTACAGCGCAATGGAGAAAGAAAGAAAAGAAAAGCAAGGCATAAAACATTAAAGATAATAGCAGTAATGCAATACAGTGAGGACATGAATAACAAAAAAGGGTGTGCATGTTCTATATCTACTGCCTCGTTCCTGTGGTAGCGTTTCTGGGTCCGTCTCCGGTGACATCTCTCCATCTCCATTCACCCCGCCCACCCTCTCCTGTCACTTAGACGTCACGACGGCATGAGGTAATTGAGACGGATCTCGATAACCTACCTGAAGCACTCTAATGAAATGTCAGATCTCTTCCCGCGCCGCGTATACATGCGTGTGGTCGAGACGTGGCCGTTCCCCCCCCCCCCCCCCCACGCGCGCGCGGGGAGTTAGCCGCCGCGAGGCTCAAAATGCTAACCTCGTCTATAGGGCCCGAGGCTATAGCTGTCATTTCTGGGTCCTCGGCGAGAGAGACGATGACATGTTGTCGAGCATGTCGCTAATGTAAATTCTAATGCACAGAACCGCTGCCATTTAGCCGTGCCAGCAGCGCGCAGACGCCGAGCGCGTCTTCCCCCCGTCCGCGCGGCCGCGGCGCTGTAGGATCCACCGCGCTGTTCGCTCCATGTATACGTTGAAGGTATATGGGGCCCACGCATAATCGTTATGACATATATAGGTCCTGTGAGTTTAATGGCGCACATGTGTATATGTAGGTCCTGTGTGTGTGTGTGTATACGTGTATTGTCTGAGATGGTATACGGAGGACCAAGTGCACTCATGTCAATCACTGACACACATAGATATAACCATCACTTCCCCTCAATTACACTTAAAGAGAGGTGGAGAATGTGGGCAGGAGAGGGAAAAACATGAGAAAAGATGCATCTGTGGGGGAGGATCGGAAATAGAGGGGAGAAACGCACGCGTCCAGGAGAAATGCAACGACCGATCTTCTCGATATTGTGAAAATGGAGCTATATGGGTGCACTGGAAGCTTCCGAGGAAACTGCACTGCGATATTTCACCACATTTCATTTATGGATCGCTCAAAATCACTGTCAGACGCGCGGTGCTTGATTCCTCTCGCACAGCTGTTAACACTTCCCTGGCGTGCGTGTTTGCGCCTCTGAAACACAGATATCATCCCTGTATGTCCTACATTTATGACTGTAATCCATAATGTGACATTATTGCATCATCTGTCCACCCAGCGTTCCCCCCCCCTACCCTAAGGCAGTCGTAACCGCAGTGACAGACGGTACGAGCGTGTGCGCTCCGTTACGTGACTGTACGCCTCCGTGTGCGCGCGTGCGCACGCACGCACGCACGCACGCACGCACGCACGCACGCACGCACGCACGCACGCACGCACGCACGCACGCTGGTATAGTACTATACTTGTGAGGACTTCAAAACAATAGCAATTTTTTAAATGCCTTTCATTTGACCTTTTTGCCATTTCTAACCCTTTCCGTGAAGCCTGAATTGTACTTACTTGCACACGTGTGTAGTGCACAAAGTATTGCAGATCTACAAGCTCACAGTGTGTCGTGAGCCTTACACTATTTTTGGTGTGCAAATTCCGGCCCTAACCTGTTTCAACCAGTCATAACTCTAACCAACTCTAACACAACAAATCGTTTCTGTCGGGAGGACACTTTTGAGGATTTTGATTTTTCTTTGCGTACATCAGTGCTATTGGACACCCTTTACGTCTGTGTGTGTTGGTGAAAAATAATATTGAACCAATGAAAAGTAAAAAGCGCTTCGGACAAAACCTCTTAACTTCGCTAGACCCTCAAACTGTCTGCTAAAGCAGCTAACTCCACCACCTCTCCCTCTCTCATGCAAGTAATTGACAATATATAGAGTCACAACACCAACTTTGATGAGGCAGTATTGCTTTGTTTTCAAAAGGTTTGTCTTTCTATCTTTCATTTCCTGAAAAATGAACATTTTGGAGTTAGGTGGTTTCTTCCCGACAGCAGAGATATCTTTTTTTTTTCTTTTTTTTTTCTTTTTAACAAGAATGATTGTGAGAACCAAGAATAGTGTTGTCACATTGTCTATTTCTCAAGTTCTACTACTGCATACTTGTGGGGACATCTGGCCTTTCCAAGTATAATAATAAAATGCACACACACACACGCCCACACAGTACACAGTGCACGTACACACACACACCACACATGTGTGTGCTGCTACAAGCATTGCACAGGTTGCATTTGAATTGATGGCGAGCCGTTACGCTTTTGCATGTCCATATGTTTCAACCCGCAGCAACATCCAGCCATCTGCCCCAGTAGGGTGCTAATTTTCCTGTGCTGTCATAATCGACTCTCTGTCTCACTCTCACTCTCTCTCTCTCTCTCTCTCTCTCTCTCTCTCTCTCTCTCTGTATATATATATATACACACACACCGCATACACTCTAGTCTATTCCCAATCGTCTTAGATTGCGTTGTTGCAGAGGTATTGCTATAGCCGCTGCGTGTTGCATGCTTGTTACCACCATGCCTGCTTGCTTTCTGGGCTTTCGGAGGCCAAGCTGGTGGATATACAGTAAGCAAGGGCCCGAGGCCCTGCTGTGTTCTGTGAGCCGTGCACGGAGAGAGGCGGCGGCGGCGGCGGTTCAGCCTGCTCCATGGGTTGTGTCTCGTACATATAGCCCCGGGAAGCATGTCAGGATATTCACTTTGTAATCACTCAAAGCCCCCTGTGTGTTTAATGACTGCTTGTATAGTCGGTGGGGGGGGGTGCTGACGGATGTGGACGGATTTAGAGGAGGTCACAGAGGTTGAGGGGTGAGAAGGTGTGTGTGTGTGTGTGTGTGTGTGTGTGCGCGTGTGCGTGTACCCGCGCCGTTTTAAAGCATTCTCGAAGATTGGATTATGAGTCATACTTTTCTCTTCCCATGTAAAGCCACTTTGAGGAGCCTGCATAGATAAGTGCTATATAAATCGGAGGGATTATTAATGGTCAAATAACAAGGAGGCACAATCAAATTAAATCTACGACGTCCGATATATGTAGATAATGGTGCATGATTATTATTACATTTTTTGCTACGGATAGGTGGCACAACCATAGGCAGACATTTTTCACATGCAGTATGTTTTGTGTACTTGTGATGCAAATCATATCTAATTTCATGCTTATATACAGTGCAGAGCAAACTCATCCCTGTGAATTTAACCATGTGTAAAAGCTTACCCAAATGGACAGTTCAGATGGAACCACTGGAGGCTGAGAAGACCAAGGCCTATGGTAGTCTAGACCTCTTTAACACAATCGGTGCCGGGATTCCTTCAAAATAGGAGCTCTGGGGTGCCGGAAAGACATGGCCGCTTTTACTCTGAAGCCCCCCCCCCGGAAACAATCCGGAAGAAAACCGGAGAAATATTGTGTTAGCTTACCTTGGTCTCGAGTCTATTATATCGCTAGAAGCTCCAAAGCATTCATATTTTGAACGAGAGGCATGTTGAGTTGAAGTCAGAAATGAAGCGCGTAGTATATCCATCAGATCAAAACCACGGAGAGCGCCCTGGATTAGGAGAGACGAGGCATTCTTTCTGCCGCGATAACAGCTAATCGAACGGTAAGCTAATATGAAGGCCTAATATGAAGGTGCCTTAGAGGCTCACAAAAAAAAAAAAAAAAAAGGAAAAAATTCAGAATATTCTTCTCTCGCCTGATATCATTGAGGACGCGCTAGGACATGTACACACGTCCTTTGTACGCGTCGATTGGGTTCCCTAGGACGTGTGGAGCCGTCCTACGGACGGAAACGGTTAAGCAGAAAGAAACAAGGCAGAGAGGCCTCGAGGCAAAGAGGAGGAAGGCCTGTGGTATATAGACTATAGAGTTAGAGTGGATTTCACTCTCTATTCTACAATCTATCTCTCTCCCCTGCTCACACACAAACAAAGGTTAACATGAATATTTACCATATGTGGTATGTGGGATATAACAGCTCGACTTCATTCAACACCGTGGTTGCTGCCAAGTTCAACACCAACCCCAGGGATCCTGGCTCGCACCCTTGGCCTTGACCATATGCAGCTGCATATACTGGACTTCCTGTCGGGGCTGTACGTGGCCGACAGGTGGTGAGAATTGGGCAGCATTACGTCAGATCCACTGACCCACCACAACACAGGAGCCCCACAGGGCTGAATGCTGTGTCCTCTCTTCTACTCCCTGGTACACTACACGCACACCGCTGCTTTGGTCCGACGTCATCATCAAGTATATGCTGATGGTGGTGCCCATGGTGATGGGCTTGACCGGCAGCGACGGCGAGACGGCCTAATACCTACAGAGACGAGGTCAGATCACTGACACAATGGTGTCATCGTGGGGACAACCTCGCCCTCGTAGTGTCAAGAAGACCAAGGAGCTGATCGTCGTCTTCAGGAGCGAGCACACACGTGCACCCCCACCTGGAGTGATGGCGTCACAGAGGAGAGGGGCAGCTAGTGTGACTTCAAGTTCAACTGCCTCCGAGGACATCACGTCATGGACCTTATACGTACACACGTGGTGGAAAGGTGCCCCGACAGTGTCTGCACAGGGACAAATTAGCCATTGGGCCAGTGGGGCTGTGGCCCAGGGGCTCTTTGGCTCTCAGGGGCCCTTCAGGGAAATTGGACCGTGAGTTACTAGGTTTGACGCCCTGAAAAGGGCTCCTGGGGCCCTTCATTGGCTGTTGATTTTGTTAAATTTAGCTTAAAAAGATGATAAAAACACGGAAAAACACGAAAATGTCGCGCGCAAACACGCTATGGGGGCCCTGCAAATATTACCGGCCCAGGGGCCCTCGTGGGGGTTAATCCGTCCCTGTGTCTGCACAGTTTCAGGCGGCTAAAAGAAGTGCAACGGTCAAGAGGTGCACACAACATCCACAAATTGCAACGGGTGCAGTCTGAGAAAGGTACCTGACGAAGGCCGGTGAGGCCGAAACGTTGTATTTTTTTGTCCGCTCTGTCGTCAATAAGTTATTTTGGGATCTTTTCAAGCGGTGTGCGGATCTTCCCTCTCCTTTCTCAGCTGAAAGAAATGCAGCGCGAGCCCCCGCATCCTCGGGACATTCTTCAGAAGCGCTATATGGAGAGCGTGCTGACAAGCTGCCTGCATCATGGCAGGGAATGGGAACGGCGCGGCCCTTGATCGCAGAGCGATACGGAGGGAGGGTGGTGTGCGGATGGCCGAGCGCAGCGCCGGAGCCGCCATGCAGGCTTCCTTCTTCCCTCAAGGACATATAAGACAAGCAGCGGTGCATATATAGCCATGAAGGAACAGCAGATTATCAGCGACACTCGCCACCACCCCACCACCAGCCACAATCTGATCTGTTCACGCTGCTATTGTCAGGCAGGCGATTGTTGCAGTATCGAAGGCCGTACAAACAGACTATAAGGGTCCGCTTCAACAGCCAGGGCCATCGGGCTGCTGAACAGGTGCTGTGCCCTGCCATAAATGTCTGTACATATATCACATGTATATTTACTTGCCTGCACTTTTGTATGTTGATTGCATACACAAATATCTTCATAGAATTTATATATATTTGATAAAAAATATAATAGATGGAGGGAACTAGCGTTCAGGCCAGCAGTGGAAGACCTGAGGGGTGGTTTGGGACATATTTAGGCAGGCAGTCATGTAGGTAGGAAGGTGCGAGACCATTGAGAGCTTTATAAACAAGTACAAGAATTTTAAAATCAATCCTAAAAACAACCGGGAGCGAATAATGCAGTGAAGCTAAAACTGGAGTAAATTATGTTCTCTCGTCTTAGTTTTAGTTAAAACTCTGGCTGCCGCATTTTGGACAAGTTGTAATCTGTCAGTTGTTGTCTTTGGCAGTCAAGCAAAAAGTGCATTGCAGTTGCACTGATGTGACAATGAGGTTGGGCTTGCGTTTGTGTATGCCGAAAAACACAGAACTTGTAAACACGCGCGATGAGCGAGTCCCAGTGCAGTGGAGTCGCACTCACTCTCACTCGCACATGAGCCAAGCCGACCGCCTTAATGATCTCCATGGCGTTTGTTCCCATAAGTATGCCATCTGCGTAACACAGCCATAAGGGTTTTTGTATCCTACCTGAGGGGACAGTTATTGGCGCAACGCATCAAGAGAGGGCGATAATTAACGCAGCACACCTCGTTGTTAGCGCCCTCTCCACCCTCCCCTGAGTTGCACAAACCTGTCAGGCAACCAGATTGCATCAGAACGACCACGCGCACACACACAAGCGCGCACACATGCACGCACACACGCACGCACGCACACATCCTGTACGTTCAGATGTGGGAGTGAGTGATTTCGTTTGAAGTCAGAAATGGTGAAGTTTCTATAGGGTATCGTTGCTGTCTGGCAGAAACCTTTGTATCTCTTTTAGTAGCCTATATCTTCGTGAATGAATGCCCTACTTCTTCATATACAATTGTCACTCAAAAGTAGAAGCGACGTGGCGCGTCGTGAGGTGTAGATTGACAATTGTCACCGTTCTATTATTTTTTAGAAATAGTAATATAAAGAGGAACGGTTTTGGACGTACAAGGTTTCACCCAGAAAGCAACGATATATATGCGAGGCAGTGTGTGAGTATAGGAGAGACGGGCCCTGGCTTGAAGCAACCGGGAGATATAGAGAGAGTAGCCTGGAACTCACCTATGCTTTTTATGGCATAGGCAGCTCCCGGCAGGATCCGCCAGCAGAAACTATGCGCAGCTGCTAGACATGAGACTAATTAATTAGAGCGACAGAGAGAGAGAGGAGTGTGTGTGTGTATATGTGTGTGTGTGTGTGTGTCAATTTAACAAAGGTGCAGACGATCAGAAATCAGCAGAGAGTGAGTGATGTTTGCGCTACTCTATGCCGAATTCTCGGACCCAGACTTTTTTTCTCTCCCTGGAAATAAAAACGGCTGGGTTTCCGAGGCTATAGAGAGAGAGACAGATGAGCTTGAGGAGACCGAGAGACAAAGACAGTATAGAGAGAGCGATGCTTTGAGTCAAAGTCAGACGAGGAGTCAGTGTGTCCTGTCTGATAAGCAGCAACATGGCTCATCATTACCGGGAGCACCAGGGGAACAGTGAAGCCCATCTGCCAGCTAATACATACTAATGTTCCCACCACATAGTTCCATCCACAGGACACGGGGACAAGTACAAAACTGTGTGGGCTCCATAGCAGGCCATGGTGGTGTGGTGGTGGACTGGTGGTGGTGGGACACTTCCTTGCAAACGTGTGGAAAAAACGCTGTGAAATGAAACGAGTTGCTGTTGTTTGATCTCGACGCTAATGTATTTTCGAACATTTCCACCTCCTCTTTGCAGTTTGCCTGTTTCTTTTCTTTTCGTTTGGTCTCATTATCACGACCGCGAGGTAAAGAACAGCCCTGTGCGCCGTGTCGTTTTATATTAACTCGGTCCCTAACGGATCTGCACTCTGCACAGCAGGTGGAAAGTATGTACTCAAATACTACAATTTTAAGATACTTTTAGTTTACTGGAGTAGTTCCAATTTTCACTGCTCCATTACAGAGGCAAATATCGTGCTTTTTACGCCACTACAATTATGTGAAAACTTTTGTTACTTTACTTTGTAGATTTGAAGAATTATTACAAAACTACAAGCTCTGGACATTCTAGATTATACTAGACATAATGATGACCTGTGAAACATTCTGCATAATGAGTACTTTTACTTTTGATACTTTAAGTATATTTTGATACCAATGTGTTGTACTTTTACTGAAGTAAATTTTGATTACCTGACGTTTTACTTGTAAGTATAGCAATTTTGACACTTTTACTTAAACAAAAACATTTTAGTGCTTTTTCCACCATTGCTGCACATGCAGTGTCGTTTGAAATCAACACAACCACAAGGTAAAAAACAGTTTTTGAAATGTTTTTTGTGGCTTTTGCCTTTATTTTATATTTTGTATGGAGGGACAGACAGTAGGCTGGACAGGAAATGGGGAGAGAGATGGTGGGAAGACATGCAGTAAAGGCCGTCGGGATCGGGAGTCGAACCCGCGGCACACTGCCAGACTGGATTACTGAGCCATGGCCCAGGCCTAAAGAACAGTCCTATGCACGTGTAGTTTCATTATAGTCTATCTATAGGGCCAAATTCAAACAGGTTTAAATCCCCAAGCGGTGTAGGTTTGACACCCACTCAGGCGTGCTATTGCCTTCAGATTGTGTGTTTTTGTTTCTACTTGCATGCTTTCGGACCTGCATGTGCACGTGCACATTATGTGTGCGCGCGTGCGTGTGCGTGTATGTGTGTATGTGTACGTGCGTGCGTGTCGTGGTGTAAACAGTAAATGTCCCTGGTGTCTGGAGGTATATTACACTGAAGCGCGCCCATGCATACCAGGGCCTTGGAGGGTCCTTCTGAATCAGTGGACAGCACCGTAGCATGCAAGCCAGCGACCTTTTCAGCACACATTAGAACGGGGTCACGTCACTGAGACGCAGGTTATCCGGAGAGAGGGGAGGATATAGTAAGGATCGCATGCGATCATGGCCCATGTTCGCCATACCTTGTGATCATTTGTGCCCTTTCATCACCGGGTTCCTGTGTGCATCTGTCTCTGTGCGTTTGCGTCTTCTCCATACAGGGGGATCCATACAGTACACACGTACATATATATACGGTACAGGCGCGCTAAGGGTATCAATTAAATTAGTGTGACATTGTTTGGGGCCCTGCATTCAGAGCGGCAGAGAATAATCGGAATATTGTAGGACAGAAAAAAAAGGAAGAAAAGATACAAGACATGCCATGGTCTAATAACAGAGTAGTTCCCATGTTGTAGATAATAACAATAATAATAATAATGACATTTTTTTATACAGCGTTTTATTTTTTTTAACAGGGTTACACAAAAGCTTTACAAAACGAGATGAAAGCAACAAGATGACACTACGAGGGATCTCAAACTTCACGTGGCCATGTCAGCCGTCGATGACATATAAGAATGAATTTGGGCGACGATTACGCCACCATCGCACCCCCCACTCGCTTCCAAAATGTAAAATGTGAGTTAGATATTTCAGAAAACATTTAATATTATGCGGTGCGAGATCAGACCCGGTCAAACAAACAGACCCTCTGGCTCTCCGTCTTCTACAGAGGAGCGACGCCGTGAAAACAAACAAATCTGCCGCAATATGATTGAAAATGTTGGACACCACGTCAGTTGCGATCGGACGCCGGCTAGCGGAGAGGACATCAGCATTGATTATGACGGTCATATTTGTCCACAGTTGTCATTTTGAGATGTCAGTCTGTGTACCTGTCACCTTGCGCCTCGCAGGCCCCGAAGTATAAACATGCATGAGCGCTCTTTTCTTACCTCAGCAGCAATCAGTATGAAAACGTCTCCGAACATCAAACCGGACCTAGTGGTGTGTGCGTGTGCGTGTGTGTGTGTGTGTGTGTGTGTGTGTGTGTGTGCGCGCGCACACACATGTGCGTATGCGCGTGTGTGTGTGTGTGTGCGCGCGTGTGTGTGTCTTAGTGCATCAGACTGGTGAGGAGAAGTATAACCCAATTATAGCGACAGTCTGCCTCACAGACATGCAGTCTGTACACACAGATAGGGAGGTGTGTGTGTGTGTGTGTGTGTGTGTGTGTGTGTGTGTGTGTGTGTGTGTGTGTGTGTGTGTGTGTGTGTGTGTGTGTGTGTGTGTGTGTGTGTGCAGGGGGTGATAAAGGAGAGAAATAAAGAGGAGCACAGCAGTCAGCAGAGAGAGATTTGTGCTGAAAAGAGCAGAGGTGGAAAAAGGGAGAACTGGTTTAATTTGACTCACAAGTACAAATGGAACTAAAAATGTACCCATTCCGAACCAATACGGGGTCCATTTGGTTCCATTTGTACACTCTTCTGAGTTAAATTGACACTAAAGTATTTTTCTACTGTGCGTGTGCATCCAACGAAGCAACACACACAACGCCGCGCAGAGAATAACAACGGTTTGACCCGCAGCCGAGAGAATTCCAATGTGCAAGGATGTTATTTAAATGAAGAACCCCATGGGTAATGCTAAAATCGCAATGTTTGCTCACCATCACTGGCTCCAGTACATGTACAAAGTACCTTTCCACTCTGCAGATTTGGATGGGAGGGGATGGGGGGGGGGGGCTGGGGGGGGGGGGGGGGGGGGGTACGCATCCTGAACCTGACAATTTGGAGGATGTGGTTGCATAGCAACAGACAGCAGCAGAGCACCTAAAAAGCAAAACGTTAATGTCGGATGGAAACCTCACATGTTATACTTTTCAGGGAATGGGAGGATTTCTTTTTTTTTTTACAAATAAAACCTGTGTTCTGATGTATCCACGGGGGGTGTATTATTATTATTATTATTATTGTGTATGTTATTCAGTCACAAGGTCACGTTAACGCTTTTCATTGGTTAAAGATTCATATAAGACCCACAGACAGACTATACCCACTTATCCACTGTACCCCCCCCCCCCCCCTTCCCCCCCAAAAAAGAGAGATGCTTACAACTCTTTGCGATGTGACGCGTTGTGAGCTTGTAGATCGCCTATATACATTTGCTACTTTTCTGACACTAGATTGATATAAGTATAGGGCTTTAATTAGGGCTAAAAAAATTAAAAACATGAAAAGTTGAAAAATGGATATACGAGGTTTCTGCCCGGCAGCAATGGAGAAAAAAAGAAGGAGAAAAAAAAAAAGAAAAGGGTATTTGGCTTGTTAAATATTCCCATCCTGCCAGGACAACATTCAAAGCCAAAAATTGTATTCCACCATGCACCCAAAAGGAATTGAAATGCAGTCTGGAAAAAAGAAGGAGAAGAAGAAGGGGAAAAAAAGTGGAGACATATCTGTGCTGAGAGCACCAGTTTGTCTGTTCTGTGACTTTATTAACATTCTTATCGTTGGGATATATAAAATAGATGTGAATACATCATTCATTTGTACAAAAAATAGGGAAAAGTGATTGCATCTTTAGACGATGGCCTGAAGCCTCTAATATAATATTCAATATGACAAAAAGATGAGTATACCATGCATTAACCCATTTCGGACTGAGGTCGATTAAAAAAAAAGGCTTCTAAATCCTAACATTTTTCTGAAAAACCCATGTTTCTATGTCAGTGGTGCTCAACCTTTTTCATGTCAAGGACCCCCAGAATTATCTCTATTGGGCCACGGACCCCCATCTCAAAATATGTAGTTCCAGGGACCCCCCAGAAGCAAATATTCTAGTTAAAAATGTTCGCTCTGAAATATATATTCAATGATGTGCGCCACATTTTAACGATTTAAAGCATAACATAATGCTAACACCAAAAGGGGTTCCCGCCCAAAATGGGTTAAATCACATATTTCATTGTCCACGCGGAGGACATGCATGGCATATTCACATTTTATCTAATAAGCTGCGCACAATGGGGAATTAGCATTTGAAATGCCATTTGTGTGTTTGTGAGCTTATAACGTGAACTGCGGATCAAAATCGGGGGGCTTTTTGTCGCCGTGCAGATAAACACAAAGCAATTTCCCTCTGAATTTATTAACATTTCAGTCCTTGGCGCGTGCGTGTGCGTGCGTGCGTACGGGTGTGGGCCGACGCTGTACAGTAGGAGGAGGGAGGGTCTCAATATTTCAATAAGCCCACAAAACGTATGTGTAATGTCAGCGTTGTGTAATGATATAGCTGATTAAAACAGCAACAACATGCACGAAGCGATTTCTGCCAAAGGAACAAACAAGCTTTCCTCTTTATTGAACATCAATATCCATACATTACCTGCCATTGAATAATACATCAAAAAAAGACAATTTCCTTATTCTAGTTTATGTACTGTACCTGCCCAACTCTCAACCCCCCCCCCCCCCCCCCCCACCCCCTAATATCAAAGACTCTGCAAGCTTTTTGTCAACTTCGCAGACTTCATGCCTCTGTCTCGCAGCCATCGTTATCATCGTGGTTTCCTTTTTTTTTGCGCGGGATGAATTAGAACCGTGTATACCTCCAGGATGTTTTGTTGTAAGTGATGGGCGTCGAGGCCGGGAAATAATGGATAGGGGAAGCTGACCGGTGATAATGTGTCTCTCTCATCGAAGGATGGATGGCTCCTAGCGCAAACAATGTCTCAGAGAATGCTAACAAGGGGTAGATTTTTTTTTTTTTAAGGGGGGGGGGGGGTATTCACGCACAGACAGCAGAGTGTAGCCTACTGTATAGCCCTGCCTCTGTGCATGGCTCTCATGAATGTATTAATGATGGAGCTCCTTTCAAAAACATCTCCTGTGATAGGGGATGGATAACGCATTCCTTTTTATCGTATATACCCAGTACGCTGACATGTGATGAGTTGTGAGATCGGGTGGCGGTGGATGCGGCGTGCAGGTTTTGTAGCCCTTTAAACTCATAAATTTGGGTCACGGAATAGCTTATCACCCAGCTGCCTGTCACCCCTGACAGATTACAGTAGATATGTGCGCGCGATATATATCCCCTCGGCCAACATAAATTACACATGCTTCACGGCATTAAAATTAATGCACTGTTTAAATTTAGCTAAATGATCGTTCCGTAGAGTGATATGGACTGATACAATCTGCAGACGTATAGGCTACTAATGGATGTTTTCATATCTGAAGAATTATTGTGGACATTTTCTTTGTATTGGGTGTAATAATGATGACATTATCTGAATAGGAACCTCATGTTGGATGAAACTGTTAAGTCCGCTCAACCAAATTACTGTATTGATTTATCGCAGAAATAGCAGATCTACAAGTTATGAGCTTGTCCCTTAATGTCCTGCAGGCATGGGGCGTCCCAAGGATGTGTTTCTTCAATAAATCTAACGTGGTTAAAATACAGTTTTAACTTACAATTGGTTTATATAGGAAGTGGCGTGTCCACAATATAACTCAAATATCAAACTGAATCAAGCAACAAAAACACTGTTCGTTCAGTTGCCGGAAAACACAAACAGCAATTGTTTGTTTGGGATTGATCATTAAAACAAACATGCTCTGGCCTGGGCCGTGGCTCAGCGGTCCAGGCACCTTGGCTGGTAATCCAGTCTGGCAGTGTGCCGCGGGTTCGACTCCCGATCCCGACGGCCCTTACTGCATGTCATCCCCCCCCATCTCTCTCCCCATTTCCTGTCAGCCTACTGTCTGTCCCTCCATAAAAAATATAAAATAAAGATGAAAGCCACAAAAAAAACATAAAAAAAACAAAAAAAACAAACATGCTCTGATAATACATGCTTTCCGAAGTAGGCTCTGATCCGGAAGAGATTGGTCCTTCTTGGTTTCCAGCCACTAAGCTGTGTGGCCGAGATTTGTCCCCGACCTTGACCTTGCTTGCTGTGTTTATGACACGCCGTTGGAACTTTGGAGAACATAGCATGAATCGGGTTGATGTAATGCCAATGACATTGGCAGCCATACATGGGAGGCTATTGCTTGCCCATGAATTGCAACGTGGGAATTATATAGTAACGCTGATTGAGAAAGGTCAGAGTATGGCCTGGGCCGTGGCTCAGTGGTCCAGGCACCTTGGCTGGTAATCCAGTCTGGCAGTGTGCCGCGGGTTCGACTCCCGATCCCGACGGCCATCACTGCATGTCTTCCCCCCCATCTCTCTCCCCATTTCCTGTCAGCCTACTGTCTGTCATAAATCATAAAATATATAAAATAAAGGCGAAAGCCACAAAAAAAAGTAAGGTCGTACATGGAATTGTCTTTGTCACTATAGTAATTGTTGTTATGGATGTTTGTCTGTAGCTTTAAAAGTCACAATTGCTCCAACCACTGAACATTCTGTTCAAGGATTGTTGGACAACCACTTCAGAGATGTACTTCCACGCATGATAACAGAATCTTACGTTTAGCAAGGAATTTCAGCACAAACACATGTTTTGTATGGAGAGTATACAGGTTCCTACCTTTAGGAAGGAGGTATGGTGTTCACTGTTCCAGCATATACATCCAAATAATGTCAGACTGAAGAGGTCCTTTGTACATCAGTCGACTTTGAGGCTTAATCAGGAGTTTGGCCAGGAGTAGGCTGAGCTGTGGACATACTTGTCTTTATGTTTTTATGTATGTAATTTAGCTTTTTTGTTTTCTGTGTCATGTCAAATGTGTGTACAGTATATGCGTTGCACACAAGGCTGCTGTGTCGCAAGACACGTTTCAGTGTGAGCTGACAATACAGTACTATATCATATCAATATCATATCCTCTGATCCAAGCCTGTGATACAGACATAAACATGCACGCGGAAGATGGGTGCTTTCAATATTTTCACTGGTATATATAATCATCAACAATTTACTATTTCGGCCCTGTTTTCTATACTTTGTCTATTTTAAAATAGCAGATACCGGTATGTAAAGCCGTAAATGTTGATAGATTGTGCCTACAGTATACTGAGACGGAGTAGCCTGAGATGCCACGGCTCATGTTAATACACGTCAACAGCACGAGTGCTTTTCATAAACCACACATGTGGAGATACCTTTAACCCATTTTGGGGCGGGAACCCCTTTTGGTGTTAGCATTATGTTATGCTTTAGCTATTGAAAAATAGCAGATCTACAAGCTCGTAGCGCGCCACCGAGTGGCGCGCTACGAGCTTGTAGGTCTGCTATTTTTGAAAAATCGAAGAACGACTGACATAGAAACATAGCTTTTTCAGAAAACTGTCAGGATGTAGAAGACATTTTTAGAATCTGATCTCAGGTCAGAATGGGTTAAAAAAGGAGGGGGGGTGGGGGGAATGCATATAGTCCTTCTGATTTATTATATTCACCTTTCCCCCTCCCCCTCCCCCCTCCTTTTCATTTATGTCCCTTTGTCATTTGTTATTCATCCAGAAGCCGCTGCGTTGAGTTGACACACACACACACACACAGCTTGTGGGAGCGCGGGGGTCCCGGGACTGAGAGGGGCCCTGTCAACAGGAGAGAGTCTACAGAGACATGAAGAAAGGATGCTGAGTCCTCCAGCGTCACTCCACTGCAAGACGCACAAGTGTTTGAAGTCAGTGACAGGTTTTAGGGATTTGTTTAAGACTCAGGCCTCTCTCTGTCTCTCTCTCTCTCTCTCTCTCTCTCTCTCACACACACTGACGTCTCTCGATATTTTCCACAGTGGTGTAAAAAGTAACTAAGCGCCTTGTGTTGTTATTGCTTACTGTAAATCGCTCTGGATTAAGAGCGTATGCTAAATGCCTAAATTGTGAATACATTTACTCAGACTAGTCAGTCAAGTGCAGTATTTAAGTACATTTTTGAGGGGTGCCTCCGCTCCATTACGCATCTATGTGTGTCCGTATGTATGTAATGTATGTATGCATGTATGTATGTATGTCCGAGCACGAGAAGATGCCCCCCTGGGGCGTGTTCCTGGGGGTCTCGATGTAGCAGGGACCCCCCGCGGACCCCCCACAACGGTACAGTTGCACCGCTCACTTCACACAGGTGAGGTACCCCACTACAGCTCAGAGGCATTGAGGCAAATATACTTTTACTCCGATACAATTATTTAGAAACTTTAGCCTATTGCTTTGTAGATTTTGATTATTATTACAAAACATGCATTACCCAATACCCACTTCATATACATTTTGGCCATTTGAAAATAGTAAATTTGAAATTCTGGACTTTTACTAGTTGTTGTAACCGAGTATTTCTACATTGTGGTATTGATACTTTTAGTTAAATATAACCTGTGAGTGCTTTTTCCACCACTGCCCTCTTTCAGACCCACTCAAACCAACGTGCGTGCGTGCGTGCGTGCGTGCGTGCGTGCGTGCGTGCGTGCGTGCGTGCGTGCGTGCGTGCGTGCGTGCGACGGTGACAGACAGTAGGGTCCACCCCTCTCTCATTTCGGTTGCACATCAAGGAAGGCACTTATTATTATTCCTCAGGTGAAAAGAAATGACAACAACATGCACATCAAGAGAGACCTTTTTAGACTCTGCATAAACGACAGCCACGTTTACACAGCTTTACACGTTTACACCCACCAATGTGTTAAACCTTTTAAGCCTGACGTCGAAATAAGAAAAACGTTCGCTCTGAAAGAATATATACCTATTCAAAGATGTGTGCCGCATTTTTACGATTTTTCAAAAATAGCAGACCTACAAGTTCATAGCGCGCCACCGAGTGGCGCGCTATGAACTTGTAGGTCTGCTATTTTTAAATAGCTTAAGTATAACAGAATGCTTGAAACACCGGGGTTCCCGCCCAAAATGTGTTAAACACTTCCACATCAAAGGCACGGTCTGAGGGATAGAGAGAGGCAAGGTGGGGCTCATGGATCCACCGTCATACGGGGCGGCGGTGGCTCAGGGGTAGAGTGGCTGGATGGTAACTGCAAGGTTGCCAGTTCGAACCCGGGCTCCCCCAGAGTTAGTGTCGAAGTGTCCTCGAGCAAGACACTGAACCCCTAATTGCTCCTGATGTGCTGGTTGGTGCCTTGCATGGTTTCTGCCGCCATGTGTGTGTGAATGGGTGAATTGATGCACAATCTATATGTAAAGCGACTTGGATAAAGGCGCTATATAAATGCACCATTTACCATTCACTGTCCCCTCCTCTGCAGAGGTGGAAAGTAACTATAGGTGCATTTAATACTTATTACAGTACGTATTTTCAACTTTAAATACGTTTGCTCCCTACTTCACTGCTGTACATCTCAGGGGAAAATATTGTACTTTTACTCCACACTTACTTTAGTTACTAGTTAGATTTTGATTATTATTACAAAACATACATTAACCACTTCAGCGCCATATACATACTTTTGGCGATTTTGAAAGGATTTTTTATACATTTTATACATGAGAAAATGTAAAATGGGACATTCTGCATATTCTGTACTTTTTTGTTTGGTACTTTTAAGTATATTTTGATGTCAGTGCTATACGTACTTTCAGATTATTTCTACTTTGCAGTATTGATATACTTAAATTCTTCACCAATACCAATTAAACCCCAGCATCTGTATTGTGGATAGCTTGTTGATCTGCTATTTTCAGCGAAAGCCTTGTCGGACAATAACATAAAACAAAAAAAATACACTAGTATGGAGCCCTGAGCGACTCCGGTACAACCATTACGGGGTTTAAGTGGTTAACCCATTCTGGACGAGAACCCCATTTGGTGTTTTAAGCATTATGTTTTAGCTATTGAAAAATAGCAGATCTACAATCTACAAGCTACGAGCTTGTAGGTCTGCTATTTTTGAAAAATCGTGAAAATGTGGCGCAAATCTTTGATTCTTTCAGAGCAAATGTTTTTAACTCAAATATTTGCTTCTGGGGAGTCCCTGGCTGGAACTACATAGTTTCAGATGGGGGTCGGCGGCCAATTACATATTAGGGACTTTAAGCAATGACTGTTTTCAGGACGGCTCCGCTAGGCGGAAGTACGGGAGCTGTGACGGCGACATTGGTTCCCATGTTGACACGTCTATGCAGCATGTGTCAAACTTTTTTTTTAACACCCCATCATGCGTCAGCTAACTTGCCGATATTGCTTAATTCTTACATGCGCTGGACATGATCAGCAGTGGAAAGAGGAAGGTGCTGGAGCAATCTGTGTTATTCTAAAAACGTTTTAATAAACATGGTTAATATGACATATGGTAGTGTTATTTCTTCATTCAGTGCATGCCAACACATTACACAGCATAAGGTGATGGAGCAATCGGTGTAAATGTATGACAGCTATCATTTCAATAAACATGGTTATGACATGGCGTTGTAGACACTACGTGTAAGTGTAGCTTCTCCCGTAGTAGAAAGGGCTGCGACGGAGAGCAGGTTTATGTATCGAGCACTGATCCATTTCCGGTTGCCGTAGCCGACTACCCTAGCCGTCGTTGCTTAAAGTCGCTAATAATTCTCGGGGTCCTTGACATGAAATAGTTTGAGAACCACTGACATAGAATCATATTCATGACCTGACGAAGACGTAACTTAAACATCGAAACGTTGTCACCTTTTACCTGCACCCTGTTATTAAACTGAGGGCCTAAATTGTCTGAGCTGCTCCAGTGCCTTCTTTTTCGCCTATAGTAGGGGGTAATACCGTCATGAAATGGCTAAAATCGTTACGCGGTGGATAAAAGCACCACATTTGGTACACGCACACTTTAGGGTGTATCTCACCATCTCAGAAGGGGTGCCCACATTTTTAAACACATTAAAGGCTTTTTTTAGGGGAAAATCCAAAATGGCCGCCAGAAATGACCTATTATACCTAAAGCTGATATAATTCTGAAATTTTTACTGATTGTGCCAAGTATAACCTTCACATTTATAGTTATTAGACTAATATTAAAAGATTTGGCAAAAAGAACCCCTGACAAATGTCTTAAATATGTTTTAAACAACTTTAAATGCCAAAAATTTACTTAAAAACCACTCGGAATGAGATGACCTTCCACATTAATCCCTTTCTGAGTGATATATTGTCAATGCCAAAAATATATAATTGTTTTTAAAAACTTTTAAAAGACCATATGAATGATTACCAATAGATAATATATTGTAAAAATCTTCATATGACCAGAGATAAGCCCTCTATTGGGGCACAACTCCTATCGTCAAAAAATGGCCAAATCGTTATGCGATACAATCGATACAAGCATGACAATCGATACACTCGATACAAGCATGAAATTTGGTACAGATGTCCCTTGGGTCATCCTAAATCATCCTAGAAGGGGTGCCCAAAAAAATCTTTAACAGGAAGTGAGTTATGTAAAAGATTCAAAATGGCCACCTAAACTGTTGACAGTTGACTCAAAAGACACCAAAGTAATCTCCAAAAAGCATACAATTTGGCACACATGTCCCTTGGGTCACCCCAAGACATCCTAGAAGGGGTGCCAAAAACAATCATGAACAGGAAGTGAATTATTGACAAAATTGAAAATGGCCGCCTACAGTGTTATTGGTGATTGGCTCAAAAAGCCTATAGAATCTCATAGAAGCATACAATTCAGCACACATGTCCCTTGCATCATCCAAAGACATCCTAGAAGGGGTGCCCAAAGGAATCCGAAACAGGAAGTGAGTTATTGACAAAATTGAAAATGGCTGCCTACAGTATTATCGATTGTCTCAAAGACAACTAAAGAATCTCCAAAAAGCATACAAGAGACACACATGTCCCTTGTGTCATCCTAAGACATCCTAGAAGGGGTGCCCAAAGGAATCCGAAACAGAAAGTGAGTTATTGACTAAATTTAAAATGGCCGCTTACCCTACACTGTTGACAGATGAAAAGTGAGTTTTTTGCTAAATTCAAAATAACCGCCTAAAGCAGAGACATCATAAAAGCGTATAGTGCTCGTTCCTAAAAGGGATTATTTGTTTGTTTGCATTTGTTTATTAAACCTTTTAGGAAGGGGCCATGTTGAAGAAATTCTAAATGGCTGTTTAAACTGTTGACAACTGCAGTCTGTATAACCTGGTACATTTACACTACATCATCATATTTATTTATTTTTCTTTACTTTACTCTTTGAATCTTCTTTATTCATCTAACTGCATATCTTTATCTATTTTACTCAGCATCTTTATCTTACTCTGAATATTGTTATTTTACTCTCTCCATACAAGCAACACATCTTGTACACGCACTCTTTAGGGTGTATCTCACCATCTTAGAAGGGGTGCCCATTAAAGGCTTTTTTTAAAGGAAAGGAAAGGAAAAATCCAAAATTACCTATTACCAAAATTACCTATTATTTCTAAAGGTGATACATGTTGAAGAAATAAGAAGAAATTCTAAATGGATGTTTAAACTGTTGACAACTGCAGTCTGTATAACCTGGTACATTTACACTACATCATCATATTTATTTATTTTTCTTTACTTTACTCTTTGAATCTTCTTTATTCATCTAACTGCATATCTTTATCTATTTTACTCAGCATCTTTATCTTACTCTGAATATTGTTATTTTACTCTCTCCATACAAGCAACACATCTTGTACACGCACTCTTTAGGGTGTATCTCACCATCTTAGAAGGGGTGCCCATTAAAGGCTTTTTTTAAAGGAAAGGAAAGGAAAAATCCAAAATTACCTATTACCAAAATTACCTATTATTTCTAAAGGTGATACATGTTGAAGAAATAAGAAGAAATTCTAAATGGATGTTTAAACTGTTGACAACTGCAGAATGTATAACCTGGCGTATTATGTTTAAATTTACACTACATCAGCATATTTATTTCCTTTTCTTTACTTTACTCTTTGAATCTTTATTCATCTAACTCTACTCAGCATCTTATGTTACTCTGCATATTGTTATTTTACTCTCTGCATCTTAGTTATTTTGCCCTCATCTTGTTGCTTATGTTGGACTCTATCTTCTTATTTATTTTCTTCTAGCAACTGTGTGCCATTTCGCAACTACCAGCACATTGACATAATGCTGTGCAAGGTAACCCAGCATCCTGGCACCGTCTTTCTCAAACAAAGAGGCAGCCTCTGGCAAGAGTGTGAATAAAAGTGTCCACAAATCAGCAACTTTAATCCGTCCATATTTCAGACCAAAAGCCAGATTGGTAAACTGCTCAATCTGAATGTTGTAGCAGTGCAGCTTGTGTGGGAGGAATGTTTTCCATTGAGAGACATTTTTGAGCAAACAGGTCCTTCCTTAGATCATTAACATTTTCAATGTCAGTTGTCTTGCCATACAGAACCATCAGTTTTCTTTTGTATCACATGCTTTAGGTGGCCATTTTCAATTCAGTAAATAACTCACAATAGCCCACTATTTTGGGCACCCCTTCTAGGATGTTTTAGGATAACCCAAGGGACATGTGTGCCAAATTTCATGCTTTTATGAGATTATTTAGTTGTCTTTTGAGTAAATCGACAACATTGTAGGTGGCCATTTTCAATTTAGTCAATAACTCACTTCCTGTATCAGATTATTTGTGGTACCTCTTCTAGGATGTTTTAGGATGACCCAAGGGACACGTGTACCAAATATTATGGTTTTTGGAGATTCTTGGTGTCTTTTGAGTCAATCGCCAACAATCTAGGCGGCCATTTTCAATTTTGTCAATAACTTACTTCCTGTTTCAGATTTCTTTGGGCACCCCTTCTAGGATGTCTTAGGATGACCCAAGGGACATGTGTACCAAATATTATGGTTTTTGGAGATTCTTTGTGTCTTTTGAGTCAACTGTCAACAGTTTAGGTGGCCATTTTGAATTTTGTCAATAACTCACTTCCTGTTTAAGATTTTTTTGGGCACCCCTTCTAGGATGTCTTAGGATGACCCAAGGGACATGTGTACCACATATTATGGTTTTTGGAGATTCTCTTGTTGTCTTTTGAGTCAACTGTCAACAGTTTAGGTGGCCATTTTGAATTTTGTCAATAACTCACTTCCTGTTTAAGATTTTTTTGGGCACCCCTTCTGGGAGGTTTTAGGATGACCCAAGGGACATGTGTACCAAATTTCATGCTTTTATCCGCCGCGTAACGTTCCAGACGGTATTACCCCCTACTAGAAACATAGGGTTTTCAGAAAACTGTTGGGATTTATAAGACATTTGTAGAATCGAACTTATAGATCTAAATGGGTTAATCCATTCTGTACGGGAACCCCTTTTTGTGTTTTAACTAAGCATTATGTTATACTTTAGCTATTGAAAAATAGCAGATCTACAAGCTCATAGCGCGCCACCGAGTGGCGCGCTACGAGCTTGTAGGTCTGCTATTTTTGAAAAATCATGAAAATGTGGCACAAATCTTTGAATATACGTATTCTTTCAGAATACTTTTTTTTAATTTCGAGGTCAGGCCTAAAGTGGTAAAGTAAAGTGTGAGTATATACTTGTCCCAGCGCCCCCTCCTCTGGCCTCCTCCACTCTGTGGAGGGAAGAGGAAGCAGAGTGGGAGAGAGAGAGCAGAGGAAGAGGAGATGACGTCGGGTGCCGGTGCCTCCCTTCGTGTTTTGTTTTTCTCCAGCTAGTGGGAGGCATGAGGAGAAAAACTATTTGTTTCATGTCTTTTCTTTTCTTTCTTTCTTTCTTTCTTTCTTTCTTTCTTTCTTTCTTTCTTTCTTTATTTTTATGGCCTGACATTTAGGCCTGACCTCGAAATTTAAAAAAATCTTCTAAATCCTCCAGTTTTCTGAAATAAATATTTTCACGACTTTTCAAAAATAGCAGACCTACAAGCTCGTAGCGCGCCACTCGGTGGCGCGCTATGAGCTTGTAGATCTGCTATTTTTCAATAGCTAAATTATAACATAATGTTTAAAACACCAAAAGGGGTTCCCGCCCAAAATGGGTTAAATCCTCAATAAACTTGACCTTTTTCCCTACTTCTATGTGCAGCTCTGCTTTTTTTTGAAGATCTGCTATTTTTGGCAAATGTTCCTACCAGAATAGGTATGCTTTTTGAGGGTTAAAGTGGTAACCGTAACACAAAATATGGGTTTTATTCAAGCAATCAAAGGCTACAGCTTATAATGCAAGCATCGTGATTTGCGGTTCCTCGGTGCTGTTGCCCCTTGATCAATATCAGAGCACTTAGTGGCTACATACTGATATGCTGTCTGTGTCTCTCTCTCTCTCTCTCTCTCTCTTCTCTCTCTCTCTCTCTCTCTCTCTCTCTCTCTCTCTCTCTCTCTCTCTCTCTCTCTCTCTCTCTCTCTCTCTCTCTCTCTCTCTCTCAATATTAAATCAAAGACGTTGCCTGCAATCATTGCAATGTATGTTTACCGTACTTTCCATTTCCACAAAACAAAACAAACAAAAACATGGTGAACACATGTAAACATTAAATGATGGTCTGGTGCAGGCTGGTGCAAAAGTAAATACTGTACTAGCGTGCTGCACATAGCCGCCTGGTTCATTTAAATACCCAGGCTACTATTTGGGAAGATGTGGTAACTCTGAGGACCCCATGTGAAGACCCATGCTATATAGTTGACCTGATTCCCAAGGGCTCACTAAGCCCCAGAATATAGATGCTAAGCTTAAACTTAATTTAATTCTGTTTATCATTTGTTTTTCTTTTTCCCCTTTCCCTTCATTCTCTCTCTCTCTCTCTCTCTCTCTCTCTCTCTCTCTCTCTCTCTCCCTCTCTCTCTCTCTCTCTCTCTCTCTCTCTCTCTCTCTCTCTCTCTCTCTCTCTCTCTCTCTCTCTCTCTCTCTCTCTGTTTGCTGAGGGACATGTTGATTGCACAACAAAGACTTGATAAAGCACAAAAAGTCGTTGGTGTCTAACCGTCATAAACGCCTTATCAGTGTTTTCCCTTATTACTGCTGATATCAGCTGCTTCACAAAACACGCACACACACACACACACACGCACACACATGCACGCAAGCATGCACGCACACGCACACATGCACACACGGTACACGGGCACAAGCTCTCGTGCACACACAGAATTATCTCTTGTTATCTGTTGTTTAGCCAACTCATAGCTAATCCAGTGTGAACCCTCTCTCTGGCTTGTACTCAGCAGTTTGCAAACAAACTCTGAGAGAACACACACACACACACACACACACACACACACACACACACACACACACACACACACACACACACACACCTACATATGCATGCCACCCCTGTGTGCAGTGCGTGCACACACACACACACACACACACATATGCACAAACACATACACACACAGCTAGTCGGAGAGTTTGGCCCTGGAGCAGGGAACATCACGCTCCAGTAATGTGATGCTGAGGCAGCAGCACAGCGTAACGTGAATGTGCATCCCAGCGCGAGGAGGAGCAGAGACCAGGGGTTTGCTGTTGATCTCTGTCTGATCACATGCACACAACACTACACAACTCTACACAACACTACACTACACTACACTGCACTACAGAACACTACACTACACTACACAACTCTACACTACACAACACTACACTACACAACACTACACAACTCTACACAACACTACACAACTCTACACTACACAACACTACACAACACTACACTACACAACACTACACAACACTACACTACACAACTCTACACAACACTACACAACACTACACTACACAACTCTACACAACACTACACAACACTACACTACACTACACAACACAACTCTACTGCACTGCACTGCACTGCACTGCACTGCTGCACTGCACTACATCATAAATGTATACTAAAACCAGATATAATCATCAAGTTTATGTAAACTCTTAATTTCCATTTTCCAGCCATTTAGTTGCAAAAAAAAGAATAATAATAATTTGGGGACCCCCCCAAAATAATTTGGCGATCCCCCGAGCGGTCGCGACCCACGGGTTGAGAACCCCTGCACTACAGAACAGAACAGAACAGAACAGAACAGAACAGAACAGAACAGAACAGAACAGAACAGAACAGAACAGAACAGAACAGAACAGATAATAGAACAGAACACAACACTGCGTGTTCTTGCAGCGTACACTGCAGCTCTGCGTCATACGACACACTTATCTTTTTTTGTGCTTATTTCCCCCCCTCTCAGGACTTCTAATCTTCATATTTTCTCTCTGCGGTCTCTCTCTCTCTCTCTCTCTCTCTCTCTCTCTCTCTCTCGCTCTGTGTTTCTCCCATTGTTGAGTGGTGCAACCACTCCAAGGAACAGCAATGTCCCTATGTCCATCCCTATGTCTGTATGTCCCTATGTTTAAGGTACCAACAGGGGGCGCTGTTGCACCACTCACTTCAGACAGGTCTGATTTTTTTTCTCTATCTCTCACTCCTTTACTCCATTGTTGTCCTTTTTCTTGCTCTCTCCCTTCATCATCACTCACTCCCCTCTCTCCCTCTCTCCCCTTATCTCTATAGCTCGTAGTCCCTCTCTGTCTTAGACCACAATGGTAACAAGCCCCTGCATGGCGCTTTTTAACTTATCCTTTATAAACTCTGACTGTATTACCTGTACTGTTAAAAGGCTTGTTAATAAAGTATTCAATCAATCGACCAAGTCTGTCTCCCCTCTCGGTCTCCCATTGTCTCTCTATCTCTGTCTCTATCTCAGTATCTCGCTTTCTCTCTGCCATTCTCTCTGTCTCTCTATCTCTCCCTCCCTCCCTCACTCTTTCTCTCTGCCATTCTCTCTGTCTCTCTATCTCTCTCTCCCTCCCTCACTCTTTCTCTCTGCCATTCTCTCTGTCTCTCTATCTCTCTCTCCCTCCCTCACTCTTTCTCTCTGCCATTCTCTCTGTCTCTCTATCTCTCTCTCCCTCCCTCACTCTTTCTCTCTTTCTCGTCCTCCTATATCTTTCTCTCACACTTATCTCTCTCCCTCATCTCCCTCTCTCCAGGTCCCTATCGCTCGCTGACCCCCCCCCCCCCCCCCTCCCCCCTCTCTCTCTCTGTCTCCCTGCAGTAGTCCTCTCCTATAGCTCAGTACTTAGATAAGACTAGCTAGTTCCATGAAGGCAGTGAGCGTAGCGGTGGAGGCTAGACGCAGACAGTCAGCAACTATCACTGGCACACCGGAATATGCTGTTCTGAGACAGTGACCAGCACGCACGCACGCACGCACGCACGCACGCACGCACGCGCGCACGCGCGCGCATGCACTACTGTAAGCTCTTACAGACCCAAAATGCACTCTTTGATTTTCATCTGTCTAGTCTCTCTCTCTCTCTCTCTCTCTCTCTCTCTCTCTCTCTCTCGCTGTCTCCCTAGAAGCTTCTATTTACGGTGTCCCCTGGAGGCCCCTGCGTCACTGTGCTGTTATTGTCGCGTCTGTCTGCACAGACAACTTGAGCCAGCTACAGCTCCTCAGTCATACACACACTGTACACTGTACACGACTACATGTACACACACACGTACACGCACGCACGCACGCACGCACGCACGCACGCACGCACGCACGCACGCACACACACACGCGCGCACACTCACTCACGTTGTCATAAAAATAGATATTCCAGCAAAACTTCACCCCTGCGAAACAGGCATGCCATTACTGTGTGTACAGCTGTACGTGGTTGACTTAATGACTGGAGCTTTTGATGTCGTGTGACCAGTGGACACGCTCCGCTGCTCGCTGCGAGCGTGGGGCCATTAGATCGTCTGAGCACTATTTTACACACCCCACATCTGACATACATCTCCCGTCGTCCAGCGACTGAAATATGATCAGCGCGGGGGAAATCAGAGAGCCTCGACGAGGGCGTCAGTCAAGCCGGGTCCAGACATCGTCAAATCTCACACGTCAGTCGTCTGTCATGCGCGACGGCATGACATTAAAAGGCCAGGTTCATAGATGTGTCACCAGACTCCTCATGGAAACACTCCCATATACACGCTTTTCCTCAATGTCGAGCAGAAACCTTGTATATCTCCATATCTTTTATTTGGACCCCTTATCACCAATTTAAGCCCATGTCTACACCAATGATTCACAACGCAACTATAGTCACAGCTTGCATTGCAACCACTTGCAACACAAACTTATCCCAAAACTGCCGACCTGCAACGGGTCAATTCAGACAGTTGCAATCTCTTGCAACTGGTTGCAAGTTGCAACTAGTCAAATCATTGCGGTGTGGACGATAGGCTTTAGGCCTCACTCAGACCTTTACTGCATTGCTGTATGCTTGTTGGATGAATGTTGTGTAGTGTCATGGCCGCCCCAATGCATTTCCAATGGGAGTCACATGGTTTGACACAACATTTGTGTTGTATGAGGGGGAGGGGCGCAGTCGAAACACAGCCGAAAGCCATACAACAGCTTGTAGTCCAGAATGTGACTACAAACCATGTAACTTCCATTGGAAATGCATTGGGGCGGCCATGACACCACACAACATTCATCCAACAAGCATACAGCAATGCAGTAAAGGTCTGAGTGAGGCCTAATCACAATGAATTCCACCTCACTCATCTTTGTGTTGACACTGTTGTTGTATACCCTACTGGTTCACCTGCCAGTGAGGAGCCTCCAATGGGAGGAAGTAGAGTAGCTCCTCCATCCTACTCGTCCCGCTCGACATTACCCACTGCATCCCCCGGCCCATAGCCATAGGAGACATTACCCACTGCATCCCCCGGCCCATAGCCATAGGAGACATTACCCACTGCATCCCCCGGCCCATAGCCATAGGAGACATTACCCACTGCATCCCCCGGCCCATAGCCATAGGAGACATTACCCACTGCATCCCCCGGCCCATAGCCATAGGAGACATTACCCACTGCATCCCCCGGCCCATAGCCATAGGAGACATTACCCACTGCATCCCCCGGCCCATAGCCATAGGAGACATTACCCACTGCATCCCCCGGCCCATAGCCATAGGAGACATTACCCACTGCATCCCCCGGCCCATAGCCATAGGAGACATTACCCACTGCATCCCCCGGCCCATAGCCATAGGAGACATCACCCACTGCATCCCCCGGCCCATAGCCATAGGAGACATCACCCACTGCATCCCCCGGCCCATAGCCATAGGAGACATCACCCACTGCATCCCCCGGCCCATAGCCATAGGAGACATTACCCACTGCATCCCCCGGCCCATAGCCATAGGAGACATTACCCACTGCATCCCCCGGCCCATAGCCATAGGAGACATTACCCACTGCATCCCCCGGCCCATAGCCATAGGAGACATTACCCACTGCATCCCCCGGCCCATAGCCATAGGAGACATTACCCACTGCATCCCCCGGCCCATAGCCATAGGAGACATTACCCACTGCATCCCCCGGCCCATATAGCCATAGGAGACATCACCCACTGCATCCCCCGGCCCATAGCCATAGGAGACATTACCCACTGCATCCCCCGGCCCATAGCCATAGGAGTAGTGTGCTGTCATAGGGGCGACTGTGGCTCAGGAGGTAGAGCAGGTCGTCCAATGATCCGTGGGTCGGCGGTTCGAATCCCGGCTCCTCCTGTCTACATGTCGAAGTGTCCTTGGGCAAGACACTGAACCCCACATTGCTCCCGATGTGCTGGTTGATACCTTGCATGACTTCCGCCGCAATCGGTGTATGGCTTCACTCACACGGTCGCTGCAGATTTCTCTGTGCTTGCTGTATACAAAGGGTGTGACACAGCTTGCCCCAATGCATTTCCAATGGGAGTCACATGGTCTGACACAACACTTGTGTTGTATGAGGGGGAGGGGCGCAGTCGAAACACAGCCGAAAGCCATACAACAGCTTGTAGTCCAAAATGTAGTCCTCAAACCATGTGACTTCCATTGGAAATGCATTGAGGCGGCCATGACACTCACAGCATTCATACAGCAAGCATGCAGCAATGCATTAAAGGTCTGAGTGAGGCATTAGAATGTGTGTGTGAATGGGTGAATGTAATGCACAATCTATGTAAAGCGCCTTGGATAAAGGCGCTATATAAATGCACCATTTACCATTTATAAAGACCGGGTGCACTGTGGTGGATTCAAACCCCTGGACTACAGAGTTGTGGCCAGGTACTTTACCACTGCACCACGCGAGCGCTCAATTAGTTCTTATCAATGTTATTTATATCTATAAATGCGCCTCTGTACGTGTGTATACGTCTGTAATCCACGTAACTCGTAAACCGTTCGCGCCACCGACTTCAAATTCGACACGCGCGTTCCACACCACCGCAGGGAGTGCAGTACGTGTCCGGTGTCGAGTCCGTCGGAGAGCCGGTTGTCCAGAACCAGCACACAAGCCTCTGCCCGGGCTCTGGACCGGACCCAAATTTGCCATTGATCTCACCTGATCACCCCTAGATCTCCATATATGGAGAACTTATAATGTGTTTTGACATATGCATAGACTCCATAATTGGGCATGCCTGACAAATCACTCCATATATAGGTATAAAAGGGACACAGACTATAATAACTGGGTGGGGCATTCATTCCCAACTTGCATCGTTCCAAGTAGGCCAGCGTCCAACGGGCACCGCTTTAGTTTTGGAAAAATGTAGAAACCTTTTCAGCCATAATGACATGCCCAGAACATCTATCTGTGGGATTTAACCAGTGGTGGAAAAAATACTCAATTGTTTTACTTAAGTAAAAGTAACAATACTGCAATTTAGAACTACTTCGTTACAAGTAAAAGTACGGAATTGAAAATGTACTTGAGTAAAAGTACAAAAGTATCAGCATCAAAATGTACTTAAAGTACTAAAAGTACTCATTGTGCAGAATGTGCCATTTCACAAGTTCAAAATGTATACAAAATCTATTGAAAATAGCAGATCTACAAGCTCACAAGTGAGCTTGTGAGCTTGTAGATCGGCTATTTTCAAATGGCCGAAATGTATAGGGTTGAAGTAGTTAATGTATATTGTTTTCTAATCAAAATTAAAATCTTCAAAGTAACTAAAGTTTTCAAATAATTGTAGTGGAGTAAAAGTACACATTTTCGCTCTGAGATGTAGTGGAGTAGAAGTAAAAGTACTGGAAATTGGAAATACTCAAGTAAAGTACAAATACCTCAAAATTGTACTTAAGTACAGTACTTAAGTAAAAGTACTTAGTTACTTTCCCCCACTGGATTTAACCAAAGAAAGGTTCAGCTGCGACCTAACATGTTATATAATTACTTGCTGAATAACTGCTTTGGATTGTTTGGACCGTAGGTTATTTTATTACATTTCCTGAAAAGTTTGTTATGGTAAAAGGTACTCACATTTTTTACATAAGTAAAAGTATCAATACTGCAATGTAGAATTTCTCAAGTACGGTACTCAAAATTGATGAGTAAAAGTACTAAAGTATTGGTATCAAAATGTGCTTAAAGTATACTCGTTATGTAGATACGTCGCATCACGACGCATTGTGAACTTGTAGATCAGCTATTTTCAAATGGCCAAAATGTATGTATAAGGCTGAAGTGGTTCTGTTGAGATATCCTTTGATTATATCCTCTTCAATTATATTGTTGTCTAATCATATCCATTCATCTTAAAAAGTGCCAATTAGTTATGGCATAGTGTGATAAAATAGTTTTGCTGAAATGTTATAGTAGTAGTATAGTAGTATGTTATAGACTAGGGTATGCGTGTGACATCATCATCAAACCAGGAAGTTATGCAGGAACGCCTACTGAGTGGCAAAAAACTACTTTCTGGCCTTGACAAGCCCATACATCCACACAGAAAAGTCTTATCTGATTGCATTAAACAACATTAAACAATGTTAAACTCACTTTGCCTGTTGCTTTGCCACTTTAAGCATGCGCATACTCTCTATTGTGTGTCTATGCTTGAACACTTGACCCACATTATTATTTGCAGAGTTGTTTTCCCAACAGAATAGCACATGAAGCAGTTCATATAAATCAATGCTAACATGATACCCAGACATGTTGTACATACTAGTAGGTATAGTAGTTATCCTCTCAAAGGGCAAAGAGCCCCATGCTGTCACACCAGGCCAGAAATAGGCGCCTCTCCGGAGGTATTGAGAAACGTAACATATAGATATAGCAACTCAAGTGTTCAAGCGATGACTGTTAACCCATTAGTTCCCATAATTCTAAAGGCTGTGTTGTCTCCTTTCTCTTTAGGTTGAAAATGGCTAACTGACCAATATGTCACCCCGCAAGGGAAAGCATAAGTCTCCCACAGAAATGAGGATTCAGTGGAAATAACATTTTGCATTGTTAACGTATAAATGGGGCGAGGGACAGTTAGGACGAGTGCGCCAGACTTCATGAACTCTGTGACTCTGTATTGCTGAGAGGAAGAGCATTTTGGACGCCCACAGATCTCTGTAACTCATTCTATTATTCAATCTGTAATATTTTAACTTTATGCAATTTGATTAAACACATGTTAAACCTTATTTATCGTGTCCGTCCTTGTATTCACCAATTAAAGGACGCGCAGAGATAGCGTGCTCTATGAGGGTATTTTAAATGATCTCACTGCACTATTTGTTTGTTGTCGTCAAGAGCTATCTCCATCAAGTGGTTAATGTATGTTTTTTTCAAAATCTACCACGTAAAGTGTTTCTTATAAATGTAGTGGAGTAAAATCTGAAATGTAGCAAGTAAAGTACAAATACCTCAAAATTGTACTTAAGTACAGTACTACTACTTGAGTAAATGTATGTAGTTACTTTACAAGGTTTTACAAGGTTTCCGCCTGACAGCAAAGACCTACACTGATGTCCTCACAGTCAGTGGTGCAAAGTAACTAAGTACATTTACTTAAGTACTGTACTTAAGTACAACTTTGCAACATGCAAGTACTTTTTCCCAGCACTGCCTAGTGCCTACACATACAGAGACAGAGACAGAGGAGAGGAGTGGAGAGTCAAATGGAACGAACAGAAAGCTGCCACTCTCTCGCTTATGTCCTCACAGTAATGGTAGCTCGACGCTGCCAAATCAAACTTCCGCCAAATCAAACTTTATTTATAAAGCACATATAATGCACGACTGTCATGGACCAAAGCGCTGTACTATACAGGTCAAAAGAAGTGAAACAACAATGCAATCAGTACAGTCAGTGCAATCAGGTATAGACACAGTATAAACAAAACAATAGGACACGGGTGATGGAATTAAGAATACAAAATTAAGCTTGGCTAAAAGCCAAGTCGAAGAAATTGGTCTTAAAGCAAAGACTTAAAAACCTTGATGGACAGGGTGCTAGCTGACCTGCGCCCCCCCGACAGTCATCAACGCAATGCTCCTTTAGGCAATTCCAAGGAATGACCTACGTGACATACACACACACACACACACACACACACACACACACACACACACACACACACACGCACACACACTCACACGCGCACACAACACCTAGTCAGACGGCCGGCCGATTACGCATCGAAACACAGCTGATTCGCCCCCTGGGTTGACACTTGCTGTCTAGTCCGATCATTTGATGTTGGGTTTTTTTTCCCCCCCCAGCCGGTGCAGTGATGTCTGTGCGCGCGCGCGCGTGTGTGTGTGTGTGTGTGTGTGTGTGTGTGTGTGTGTGTGTGTGTGTGTGTGTGTGTGTGTGTGTGTGTGTGTGTGTGTGTGTGTGTGTGTGTGTGTGTGTGTGTGTGTGAGTCCGTCTGTCTATGTTGCTCTCAGCAATGTAATTTGTCACTGCTTGTGAAGTGCTATAAGTTTAAGAGGAAAGGCTGAGGGCGAAGACGTGTACATCGCATATAGGTCTGACCACATACTTCTTTTTGTCGGAGAAACAGGTCATATACTCTGCTGAACTCGCAGGGCTCTGACTGAGCAGTGAGCAGCACGCTTGACCTCAAATGTGAAGATGCACATATATAAATAGTGCTCTCTCTCTCTCTCTCTCTCTGCCCTAGAGCTATACGGGCCATTCCTATAATGTACCCAGGCTTGTAACCCAAATAGAGCCACCATAAACATTGGCCATGCACGGTTCCAGGCCAAGCACACTTCTTCTCCAGAGCCCCTGAACGCATCAGCCCTCTCAACAGACCGGCCCGATCGCCCTAACAGATTCCTTATGACCCCGGGAACACAACGCAGGGGTCTCTCTCTCTCTCTCTCTCTCTCCCTCCCTCCAACTGCCTCTCTCTGTTTTCAAATGCCTGCAGGGGAGTAAAAAGTGTAATATTTGCCTCTGAGACGTATAGACGAGTAAAAACTATTGAAAAACGAAATGCCGTACTCAAGTAAAATAAATGCACCTCAAAGGTGTACTTAAAGGAATAGTTCACTCCCCAATTTTTTTTTCTTTCTATCAATTACTTGAATTCATGGATATATATATATATATATATATATATATATATATATATATATATATATATATATATATAGTCACATTCCTAAGCCAATATTTTGATGACCAGCAGTGGGTCCTTATGGAGACACAAAGAGTCTCCTTTGTGTATCCATAAGGAACCACGTACTGCTGGTCACCATGCACGGGGTGAACTATAACCCTCTAAGTACAGTTCTCGAGCAAACTTAGTACTTGGTGCACTTATAGTTCCACCACCCCCCCCCCCCCCCCCCTCTGTGTTGAAAAAAAGAAAAGAAAAAGCCTTGTTCGCCTGTAAACTCCCCATTAAAAATATCTGTGGGCCAAACCTCACTCCTCAACTGCTGTCAGATGGGCTGTTGTTTGCGATGGCAGAGACACAGAGACACGCAGCTATAGAGTGGATGGGTCTGGGGGTTTAAGGGCAGCTACTACTTTGGATGTCATACGAGACGAGACGTTAAGACAAAAGGCTTGCAGAAAAAAATGAGCAGAACTTCAAAGCCCTGCTGCTGGTGAAACACACCCTGTACTTATGATAAAATGGTGAGATTTACTGTTGGGGAACCATGCATGCAGACACGGATGTATACGTACGTGCATATATGTCGAGATACATGCCAGATGGAGACACATAAATGTGCCTATATATACGCACGCATGGCACGCACGCAGGGCACGCACGCACGCACGCACGCACCGCACCGCACGCACGCACGCACCGCACGCACGCACGCATGCACGCACGCTCGCACCGCACGCACGCACGCACGCACGCACGCACCGCACGCACGCACGCACGCACGCACGCACGCACGCACGCACGCACGCACGTACACACACGCACGCACGCACACGTTTGTATTACTATACTTCCGAGGACGTCAACATTTTAGCAATTTTATAAATGTCATTTTTGGGCTGTTAAGGAACCCTGAAAACCCAAAGCCAAAAATAGCAGATAGTGTAGATTCCCAGTGTGTCACAGTGCGGCATGTTGTGACCTTGTAGATTGGCTATTTTTGTACGTGACAGCTAAATATCCTTGGGGTATAACTGACATTAACTGACTGCTAAGTACCTAATGCTATCTTTCACCTCAACCTTTCTCTTGTCGGGACAAGGAAATTCTCTCCTCACAATGTCTATTCCTTAAATTACCACAATATATTGTGGGGGCATTTTTTTGGCCTTCAACAAGTATACAGTAAAGTAAAGTACACGCACGCGAGCACACACAAGCTATGCTTTATGCTATTTTAGGCACTGGGGGAGAAAATGGCCTGACTTGGCAAGTGTTTGTGCTGTACAGTATAAGCAGTGAGTCCCTGCCTGTACGTATGGAGAAATATAGGGTCTGGCACATGTTTGCTGTGGTGACCCAGTTTTTCCTCTACATCTGGACCTGATATCTCCTCTTTCCAGCAATACTCAGAGAGAGAGAGCGAGAGAGAGAAGGGAGAGAGAGAGATCTACATCTCTATCTCGACAGACTTTTCGGCATGTGATGAATGTGTTCACAGATTGAAACTTGGACACAACAGCGTAGCTTAGCATCCCACAAGCAGCCAGCAGAGCATCGTGCCTAGCTGTTGTTGAAATTGAAAACATCTTCTGGATAGACGTATGAGCTTTAGGCCGAGACAGGTTACTGACAGTTTTGTTTGAATCTCAAACTACTGCTTAAACGACTTAAACAGACATATAGTTTGGGGCTTTTGAGAGGTATAGCCTACATTTAATTTAGAATGAACCGAGTGCTCCCTAGTGTCCAGTGTGCATCCATAAATAACTTCCACTGTAGTTTTGACCACTGGGTTTGTTGTTGGCAATTTGATTATCAGTGTCAATGTTAGTCAGGGAGCCTTGTAAACACTGCGTTGAGTACCGGTATGCATAGTCAATTAGTCTAGATTCTCTGAAGTCTTTCGTAAGTTGATTACGTCAACATAGGCTAATCGAGTTATGAAATGTTAAGGAATTAAAAAATAAAAAAGTGGGGCGCCTAGTGGTCCGGGCACGTGCCGCGTGTGGGCTCTGGCCTGGCAGCGCGTCGCGTGTTCGGGTCCCGTTCATGGTGACCTTTGCTGCATGTCTCTCCCCTTCTCTCTCTCTCTCCCACTGTCCTGTCTATCTTCACTAATAACTATCAATAAAGGCAAAAGGTCAAAAACAAATCTTTAAAAAAAAAAATAATGATAATAATAAAAAAGTGCAGCATTCACAGAGATGTTTGTGAACCACAGTAGCATTGCCAACAGATTGCTGAATTGATTCAGTAACTCTCAATAATGCTGGGTACAAACTCTTCCACAACAGTGTTGTTCTTTTTAGAAACAGACACGACTGGGAATTCAGTACTAATGCTGAGGCCCTTGACTGTGACCTTTTATGCTAATTTTAACAACAGCTCTCTCTGGTTAATTCTGCCGGGCAGGGTATGTCAAAATCATTCACTCTTTCACAACTTCCTACTCCCTTCGTACTCTATAGTGCTAGTAGAGGACTATTATAGGCACATTTAGGCCTGAAAAAACGTTCGCTCTGAAAGAATATAATTTATATTCAAAGATTTGTGCCGCATTTTTACGATTTTTCAAAAATAGCAGACCTACAAGCTCGTAGCGCGCCACTCGGTGGCGCGCTATGAGCTTGTAGATCTGCTATTTTTCAATAGCTAAAGTATAACATAATGCTTAGTTAAAACACCAAAAGGGGTTCCCGTCTAGAATGGGTATAAGGAGTGGTGCTGAAGGGGCAGTCACCGCACCGCTCGCCCGCGATGTTAAGAACAAACGCATATGAATCTTGTGTATTGTTGTGTTTAGTGATGAAGACTTGAGGCACGTGTAAATAACTTGGATGGTTTATTACTCAATATCAACATGTTCTGATGGGGCGCCATCCCCTATACGCTGTGTTATGCTTATGCGTTGTATTATTGTAACGCACAACACGACACGATATGTCACGACGCATCACGTCAAGTAAGGTCAAGTAAGGTCAAGTAAGGTCAAGTAAGGTCAAGTAAGGTCAAGTAAGATACTGCACGTCATTCCTGGATGGATTTCTGTCATTCAAACGTCACTGTTATCTGCAGATCTGATTGTTAATTCCTGGTGTCCAAAAGTATGTTTTTGTCTGGAAGCCGATGAACTGGCGGTTAAGGTGCATCCCCACATAGTGGCTCTATACTGCAGCCTGACAGTGAGTCGCGGGTTCGATTCCTGAGCCTGAAGGTAGAAAGCCCCCCCCAAAAAAAAAATAATAATAATAATAATAATATGTTTCTGTCATGTTTCAGCCAAGTACACGAGAGAGAGAGAGAGAGAGAGGGGGGGGGGGAGAGAGAGAGAGAGAGAGAGAGAGAGAGAGAGAGAGAGAGAGAGAGAGAGAGAGAGAGAGAATGAGTGTGAGTTATTGGCCTTCTTGTTAAAATTCCTACATGTCTCGTCTCTTAGTAAAAACGGTAGCCTAGTAATTCATTGGGGGTCAAAAGGGTTCACATACACAGGAGTAGTCTGTAGGATCTACTGAACACACACACTGTTATTAGAGTTTATTGGGCACCAATTGCTATCTGAAATAAGCACATGTGGTAGCAAAGACTGTGTGTGTGTGTGTGTGTGTGTGTGTGTGTGTGTGTGTGTGTGTGTGTGTGTGTGTGTGTGTGTGTGTGTGTGTGTGTGTGTGTGTGTGTGTGTGTGTGTGTGTGTGTGTGTGTGTGTGTGTGTGTGTGTCTGTGTGTGTGTGTGTGCATGCGCAGCATAATGCTATGTTTCTTTTTGCCACAGGGTGGGGGGAGTATGGGGGGGGATTTGTTGGCAGCCGACTGCGTCACACCCCCAAATCAAAACGTGGCTATGCCAGTAGTGAACTCATCTGCAAAACACACCGCTTGTCATTGCTGTCGCTTGCCAGATGAATGTTGCCAGCCCATTTTTATTTCAGTACAACGCCTGACGGCGTTATACTAGGGTTTGCATTGGTGAGCATTGGTCGAGGAAAGTTGCTACATAAAATTCCATATTTAAAAACTCTTTTTATGAGATGGCAAAAACCAGCAGCTGGATTCTGGTGGAATTTGCTGTGCACCTTCATGATCCCCAGAGAATGTCCCCATATATACGCATTGTGGTTGTGTTAGTTTGAGCACATGGCCTTTCCTTTTGCACACAAGATATTTCAAAGACCAATGCAGTGGTTCCCAAACGTTTGTGGTTCAGGCCAGGGCTCACTTTTATGTCTCCATTGTATTTTTATATAGTGTTTTAGAGCAGGGGTTCTCAACCCGTGGGTCGCGACCCCTCGGGGGGTCGCCAAATAATTTTGGGGGGTCCCCAAAATACTTTTTTTTTTTTTTTTTTTTTTTCACGATTTTTCAAAAATAGCAGACCTACAAGTTCATAGCGCGCCACTCGGTGGCGCGCTATGAGCTTGTAGATCTGCTATTTTTCAATAGCTAAATTATAACAATGCTTAAAACATCAAAAGGGGTTCCCGCCCAAAATGGTTTAAGGTTATTGTAGCAGTCAATTTATATTGGGGGTCGGGAGGGGGCGGGGCGGGGGTCCCGAGACATTGCCAAAGCATTTCCGGGGGTCCCCGGCCAAAAACGTTGAGAACCCCTGTTTTAGAGCATATTTATTTCAATAGCCAATCGATTGATCGTGTTCCAGGTTGGAACCAACATAATATATATTATCACAATTTTCTTTTCTTTTTATCCCATGATTTTGTAACCCATTTTTCACCCCTGTGTCAATTATCGAATGTGATCCTGGGCTCTACACACCCTCCGCCAACCTAGTCCCCATATATGGGGGACATGGGGAGAGCAACGGACTTGAACTCATGCTTCCTTCATGCCTGAGTGTCCAAGTTGCTCCTTTACACCTGACCTGAGTTTCCCTGGTTGGACGTAGCGCGTGGAAGACACACGTTATTCCAGCCAGTTCCTTTCCCCTCCATCAGGCGCCCCGGCTGGCCAGGGGGAGGCAGTTTAGAGACCAGGATTACTGCATGTTTTTTGTGAGGGTACCTACCCTAGGGAACACGGGGAGAACATGCAAACTCCACACAGAAAGGCCCTTTCGCCAACCCCGCCTCGGGTATGGGCACTGATGACGCGGAGGAGGGAACACACCGCCAGCACCCACAGCGCCCCGAGCAGGAATCGAACCCAGGACTTTCTAGCTGTGAGGCGACAGCACTACCAACTGTGCCACCGTGCCCCCCGAATAGTACATCTTGAAGGTTTAAAGAAAAAACAATAGCATGATTTTTATTGACGATATTAATGTTAATTATCATTACAATCTTATAGTGTTTTTATTTTGGGGGCCTACTTGCAATACCCTCGTGGCCCACCAGTGGTCCCCGGCCAACAGGTTGAGAATCGCTGGTCTCATGGGGGGATTCCCATGACACTTGCTGAGAGCATTAATGTTCCCCAGAGGATGGATTGTAATGATTTTGACACACACACACACACACACACACACACACACACACACACACACACACACACACACACACACACACACACACACGCACACAAAGCATGTGTCAAAGCCTAATGGGAAGATTTGCCATGAAACTGAAGGCGCTCAGCAAGGATGAACGCTACTGATTTTGGTGACCCCATGACCTTTCTTCTATAGTTCTAGCACCATCCTCAGGCCAACATGTCCATTTTGCACTCGGCATATATCTCATAATCTAATATAGACTGCAGGATGAACCCTAATGCTGTCGCCGGCCCCGTGTGCCCTCTCCTCGAGGTCATTTCCAGTCGGATGTAATGAGCAGCATGGCCTCTAGGGTCCGCTAGTGGGGCGTTTAGACTCTTAGGGCAGTATTATGCGTGTCAAGTACTAGGTCTTATTACTTAACTTAAGACCTGGAGGCGTGATCAATGCCATTTAGCTATTCTGAGTGGCCAAACAGCATTGACCACGCCTCCAGGTCTTAAGTTAAGTAATAAGACCTAGGACTTAATACACGCATAATACTGCCCTTAGTCTTATGTTCATTAACTTAACCCCTTCATAACATGTTGAATTTTGAAACCTCACTGATCCTCTCTTGCCATATCTCTGCACACCGACTGACGCACACATGCATGGTTACATTATCTTTTAGACTCTCGTACCACGACTCCCAGAGGCCCATATTGGTTCAGCCCGGGATAAAGACATTGTTAGTGTGTGACTGAGGTATGTTGCTTTAGAGAATGACTTCAACTGCCACGCAAGGCTCCCGGGGGAGCCGGGCCAACGCCGGGCTGATCTATCTGCTCCTCTATTGGTATTGATCCTCTTCAGTGACAATGTCTCCACTGGGGACTAATGATCAGACACAGGCATGCAGGCGGGCAACACACTGGAGCACTCATGGGTCTCAACATGGGGTCCGGGGACCCCCCACCACAGCCCACCCCAGGGGGTCCATAACGGGGGTTCCAGGGGGTCCCCAGCTGCAGTGATTGAGAGCTAGGAAACAAATACACCCAGGGGGTCCATAACAGGGGTTCCAGGGGGTCCCCAGCTGCAGTGATTGAGAGCTAGGAACCAAATACACCCAGGGGGTCCATAACGGGGGTTCCAGGGGGTCCCCAGCTGCAGTGATTGAGAGCTAGGAACCAAATACACCCAGGGGGTCCATAACGGGGGTTCCAGGGGGTCCCCAGCTGCAGTGATTGAGAGCTAGGAACCAAATACACCCAGGCCTGAGAGTGTGCAAATGGCATCCATTTGGATCCAATTGTACTTATCAGAGTTATATTACTGAGGATTTTACAGTTTAGATCAGGGTTCCAGAGATACAAACGTTTTCAAATGTGGGACCGTGGCCTAATACATCTCTGTATGTCTCTCTCTCGGTCTCTCTCTCTTACACACGCACGCACCCGCACAGTGTTTCCGACCATGGACGGGGGTGCACGACAAATGGTCGCAATGCACCTACAGATATACGCACGCTTCACACGCAACACTGTCCACTGATTATATACAAACGCGTCTATTGCCATCTCTGCCGCAATGCAGATAGGCTGCTGCTGCTGCAGCAGCTGCTCTCTGCGATGTCGAGGTAAAAACACACATTCACTCACATTCACTCATAAGCTGAGATGAGCCGATACAGTCTCAACTGAGAGAGATGCCAAGCGGTCTGCCCCCTCCTCTCCCTCTCCTGTTCTCCACCCTCCCCTCCCCTCTTCTCTCCTCTCCTCCTCTCCTCTACTCTTCTCTCCTCCTCTCCTCCTCTCCTCTCCAGCCGTAGACAGATAAGCAACCAGCCAGAGACAGACTAATCCTCCCACTGTGAGAGACGCTCGGATGGTATGATGAGAATCACACACAGTGAGAGAGAGAGAGAGAGAGAGAGAGAGAAAGAAGGAGAGAAGGAGGGAATCTAGGAAACGGGGAGGGGAGGAGGGGTAGAAGTGAAGAGAGGATAAGGATTAGCAGAACGATGAAAAAGGCAGTTTTAATATGTTATTAGCGTGCGCTGCCTGAAAGGAGAGAGAGTTGGTTGGGGATTGGCTCCAGTAAAGCTGTACAGTATTAAAGATGGCTGTGCACTCTCTCTCTCTCTCTCTCTCTCTCACTTCACTCTCTCTCTCTCCTGCTCCTCCCTCACAGCTTTTCGCCACTATCTGCCGCTGTCTATAACACTTTTTTGTTTTTTGTTTTCCTCTGATGAATTTCTCTATCCGCCTCGCCACCGTTTGCCCGCTTTCCAGCCTTTCAATCACGTTCCCCAATCCGCACTCTCTCTCTCTCTCTCTCTCTATCTCTCTCGCTCTCTCTCTCGCTCTCTCTCTCTCTCTCTCTCCATCTCCTTCCCTCCCTCCCTCCCTCCCCCCACCCCTCACTCTCTTCCCCGGTCTGACTGAGGCAAAGGATCTAGGTCAGTGCGTCTGGAGGCTGTCTGGTGCTGCCGCATGATAGCTCCATCCCCGGTCGTCCTCATCGCCGACCGCTCTTCCCCTCCTCCCCGGGATGAGGACACGTTGCCGGGCTAACTGAGGACAGCGCCAGCCGCGGCTGACCTGATGTTGCCTGGAGGACGGCAATGCGCCAGCCATGCAGCCAGACGCCTGCGCGAGGGGGGTGGATATGTGTGCGTCGAGAAGCATGTATGTCTGTGTATATGTTGCTCACATACGTTTCGTGTGCGTTTTGTCTACGAGCGTGAATGTGCGTTATGCGCGTGAAAGAGGTTCGGGAGCGAATGCGAGTTGCAAATCAATGCACCACAATGCGGGGAAGAGAGGGAGAGGGAAAGAGATGGAGGAGGAGAGTGATGAAGTAAAGTGCAGGTAAGGAGACAGCAGTTGAGGTGAGGACACGCAGGGAGGCTGCAGAGCAGTGGCAGAACATGCAGCACTGCAGACGCTTTCGGGGAAATGTTCATGAGTCGTGCACCTCTGTATACCAACCCCACGCACGCACACACACACACACACACCACCCCCCACCCCCAGCACACCCCACTCTCTGCTCCCTGCTTTCTAAAACTTCTCTCCGTTGATTTTTGTTCTTTCTTTCGCAGACTCCGTTCTCCGCTCCGGTGCGGTGCGTCGGCGGCGACGGTGTTGGTGGTACGAGGGTTCATCTTGCGAACACACCGCTCTCAACTCCAGGAGACGGCACTTCCCCAAAAAGAGCAGCTCTCTTTGCTTCTCCTGTGCTCGTTTCTCGCCTCCTGCAGTGTTAACCTCCAAAGTCTGCATCCTTTCTTCCGACGAAATGTCCCCAGGTTTTAGTCCGTTCGTCCCGACATGATCTTTCGACTCGGTGGCGCTTTTTTTTTGCGAAAGAACGCAGCATGACGCTGACAAATTCTTCGTCCTCATTCTCCTATCCTTGGATGGCCTCTCTCCCGTTCTTCTACTTCTTCTCAGCTCATCTTCTCCTCTCCTCTGCTCTCCTCTCCTCTCCTCTTCTCTGGCTTTCAGACAATGGCCCCAAAAAACGATTGTCGTATCAGCGTTTCTGAATTTGGAAGAGTGCAGCTGTGTGTGTGTGTGTGTGTGTGTGTGTGTGTGTGTGTGTGTGTGTGTGTGTGTGTGTGTGTGTGTGTGTGTGTGTGTGTGTGTGTGTGTGTGTGTGTGTGTGTGTGTGTGTGTGTGTGTGCACGTGCGCGTGCGCGTGTGCGCGCTCTCCTTTTTACATCTGGGTAGCAGTATACTGGTACTCTAGTTCCCTGTCTTAGAGAGAGAGAGAGAGAGTGTGTGTGTTTGTTAGTGTGTGAGTTTTGCAGTTAGTCTACTATGTATGACACAGCGCTCATCTGATCTGCCTTGTCACCACACAGAGCGAGGGATGTGGGAAGTTGTTGGTGGGGAGGGGGGGGGGGGGGGGTGGCAAAATCTGACCGCGCCCCTCTCTATGCCTGTCGCTCACTCTCGTCTCTTTGCATGCGCTCCCATCACTTCTCCCCCGTCTCCGCCAGTATAGGCCTATACATCTGGTTGTGCATTTTGGACAGAAAGCGAGGCACTCTTGCCTGCTCTCTTCTCCTAACATGCTATGCAATACCTGGATCCTATCCCTGTGTAGACACGGGGGAAAAATGGCTTTAGCTTTAGTGGTGGCGTAGTCGGCAGTGCTGTCACCTCACAGCTATAGAAAGTCCCCGGGTTTGATTCCCGCTGGGGACGCTGTGGGTGCTGCATGGGGTCGTGTTCTCTCCTCCGCGTCATCAGCGTCCATATAGGTGGGGTTGGCGAAGGGCCTTTCAGTTTGCATGTTCTCTCCGTGTCCCCCATATAGGGTATACGTACCCTCACAAAAGTCGCGCAGTAATGTACTGCTGTACTCCTGGTCAGCTGGAGCGCCTGATGGAGGGGAGAGGAACTGCTTGGAATAACATATTCCTTCCACGCACTACGTCCTACTGGGGAACCCCCCCCCCCCCCCCCCCCCCCCTGTCAGGTTGTAAGAATCGGCCTGCTCACTCCTCATGCACTGCTCAGGTTGGCAGAGGGAGAGTAGCGCCTAGGATTACAGCTTTGGCATTGGCACTGGGCGAAAGAAATGGGTTACAAAATCATGGGATAAACAAATGAATACAATGTGTAGGATCCTTTCTTGTTTCTCTATAGTGGCCTTTCAGTCTTTCAAGTCCTTTCTCTGGTTCTGTGGTTCTTTTCTTTGACTTGTAGGCTGTTCTCTCTGTCCTCCTTGTTTCATATGTTTGTCTGGTATCTGTCCTCTGTCTTCAGGTATATCTCCCTTTTTAAAGTGTAGCTCTGTTGGAGGCTAGCAGTCTACAGGGTCCGTGAGTTTGTTTGTCCAATGTGTGGTTGTCTGTATAGCTAATCGCAAACCGCTCTACCAGGGTGCGCCACGGCTTTTTTTGCACAATGCCCATAGCGTATAAGGAAGTATTTACACATGTTTCCCCCCCACATAATTATGTATTATATGAAAATATTTAACTTTAAAGTATTGAAAGTGAATGGGGCTCTGACCCGGCTGAAACCTTGCCCAGGCTATAGGCCCAGACTTAGAGTCATAGATGAATCATAGACGAAACGTCACACTCTGCCACCACGTGAAGTCTGACAGTTTGTATCCTCAAGTAGGCTATACTATCCTAGTACTAGAACAGGGTTTCTCAAAGTTGGTGCCATGACGCAAGTCCAGAGGTGTAGCATACTTTGTAAAACGGCGAGTTGCACAGTACTTGGTGCATTCTTTTTCAGCCTACAAGTCTCTTCGCCAAAAAATTGTAGATCTGCTAGATTAGCTATGTTTGGCTAATGTTTCCCCAACATTAGGGATGCTGGGGTTCTAGTGCTTAAACGTCAGTATTAAGTTATTTTCAATCTGTCCTAATGGAAAGTGATATCCTCACATGGTTATCCTCATGACATATACTGTATCTTATCTTATCTTGAGCAAGACTCTGAACCCCCGAATTGCTCCCAGTGGTTGCCACCATTGGTGTGGGAAGTGAGGACGCTGGCGTTGACTGTTCGCCACTTCACCTCCCAATGTATGAATGAATGGACCGTTGTAAAAGCGCTTTCGGTAAGCACTCTAAACACACGCTATAAAAATGCAATTATTATTTACTTATACGGTATACCGTAACTCAGGGGTGCTGTGGATGAAAAAACAGTTTGAGAACCTCTGCCCTAGAACATGAGGGAGGGAAGGAAGGAAGGAAGGAAGGAAGGAAGGAAGGAAGGAAGGAAGGAAGGAAGGAAGGAAGGAAGGAAGGAAGGAAGGAGTTAGTCTTACGTTGTCAGACTCACCGTCTTACATCATCAAATCCAGCGACGGGAGGCCTGAATCACAAGTCGGCATGTCATGTATGCCTGCTCTGATTGGCTGGGCTGTAACGGAAGTCAGTCGTTGGTCCGTGTTTGCTTCTGAGGAGATCTGTGGTTGGTCAGTTCATACGTCTGTCACACATTTTGTTGTTTTATTAGGGGGTTGGTCCTTAGCCACTTCTCAATAGTTAGTGTCCCAGACGTTAGATATGTATCTAATCGTCTGGCTACTGCCAGACTATAGTTCTCAGTGGCGTCTCGGTATATTGTGTTACGGATATGGATGCTGTTATTGTTCTTGTGTAACTTGTCGGAACTGACAGTGGCCACCTGTACTGTCTACCATCTGACAGCCATGCTCTGCTGAGAGAACACACAGGCTGCAGCTGGGAGAGAGACAGAGAGACACAGAGAGAGAGAGAGAGAATATGCAAATCAGCGCTTAGCCTTCTGGTTATTTTTTTCCCCCTGTTTGACTGCAGGGTGGAGGGGACTTCCCACTGGTTTAAACTTTCAATCCTTGGAAGAGCTCCAATTCAGTTAAGGACTGGACACACACACACACACACACACACACACACACACACACACACACGCACACGC
>NC_136796.1:40068439-40089173 GCF_951216825.1 Electrona antarctica
CAGGGTCTCACTTCGACTTCCCCGACTACTGTACGCCGGAGGTCAGCGAGATGATCTCGGGAGACTGGTTGGAGTCCACCATCTCCAATCTGGTGTTCACATACTGAAGGAACCATGAAAGACAGCCAACCATAATGTCCCCACCACGTCTAAACAACAATAGCGCCCGACAAGGCAAGTGCGTGCGAGACCAGAATTGTTTTCCGTCATTCTTTCAGTAAATAAGGGAGAGTGAGATAAGGAAGAAATGTGGCCTATATATGCGCGTTGAAGTCCGGGTGTGTGTTGGTGTAGTTAACTGCTCCCCAGACTTGGACTGGACTTAAGGTGCGTGTTTGCCGAGCGCAGCGCACAGATGGGGAAATGCTTAGCTTGCAGTTGGGAGATTTAATGTAAGCAGAGACACGCCCATGCGAGCTGCAAAACGCACGGACTCTAGTGAGAGATATTCAATTCAATCCGCGAGAGGATGCGTCAACTCTCTGGCGCTAAGAGACTGAACACTGATTCTAGAGTTGGTGATGGGCAAGCCTGAACATTTATAGAGAACCTCGCCACTTTTGGTTACCCTTTTGTTGTGTATATCATAAACTCTATGATATAGCCGATTCACGTCGACCATCAAGTTGATATTCAGGTGTATTTCTTTCCGAACTCAAGAATAATTTTAGTATCAATCAACACGCATGCCCCTCCCATAAGGAGGATTTGGTTGTTGTTGTTATTATGCGTCAAGTGTTCATTGCTGCGTAATTACGCAATTTGTGTGACCATAGAACACAGTACACTATCACCAGCTTCTCTTTTCAACGGCAGGACTTTTAAGAAAACAAGACTGACTGAAATAAAACTTCAGAATCAATCCTTTACACTCAGTGCACAATTCAGGACCAATGCTCCCCAACGCGCATTACTCTCCGCTTAGTGCTTCAACAACAAAACGAAAAAAAAAAAAAACTTTGTAGTTCCTCTGTGTCAAGACGACGTTTTTATATTGATGTATTTATACCGGCCAAACTTTTTTATACTTTGAAGTATTGTTCTTCTCGTACAGATCTCGTTTTGTGTGTGTGCACATAAACACCTGTCTGTATCCAGCGCGGAAGGGCTAGAAGTGTATCTTATTTAAATGTCGACGTCTCTCACCTTTAAGGAGATTAAGTGTGTTTATGATTTTCTACTTGTATTTTTGTACAAAATCTATAGAGAGGAGGGAGGGGGTGGGTGGGGGGGGTGGGGGCGAGTGGGTAGCCTACAACATTGTTGTTTGGGTCTCTGATGTTTAGAACGGCAGAGGGGCTTGTTTGGCACAATCTAACCTCACACAATGTTTACAATATGTACCCACATGCTTCTTAAAGGCACAGTGACTCGATTTCACCAGCCAAGTATATAAACAAAGCGCCACTGATGCCACAGGCAGCAGCATGCCCTGCGTGGTGTGACTGCCTGCCTGCGCGCGTCCCTCAGTACACACACACACACACACACACACACACACACACACACACACACACACACACACACACACACACACAGACCTATATGAGTGAGAGGGAGAGAGGGAGAGAGAGAGAGAAAAAGCCTAATTTATATCAGTGGTTCTCAAACGTTTCTTTTTACGACGTATACCCCCATAACTCAGAGAGTGTAGAAATGGAACCAAATGGACCCAAAAGCGTCCATTTGGTTCCCTTTGTACACTCTCTGACTTACAGATCTGCAAGGGTCCATTTGGTTGCTATGGTATCAATAATTTAGCCCCTCGAGGACCCCTGGGGGTCCCCCCGACCCTACTTTGGGAACCACTGATTTATATATATACACCCCCCACCACACGACACACACCGTCGTACTGCGGGGTGCAAACCAGGCTAAAGATCCTAGACCTAGACAGTCACTGTCAGACAGAGCTACATTAATACCTCTGTGTGCATTTTTATTATTGAGAATAAGTTTTATTTGAACCACTGGATGGAATTTTCACACTCATTCCACTTGCCTAGACTTTTTTGGAGGGGAGGGGGACACATGAAGTGCTTCATCTGTTATTGCGCAAAATTGCATCGGAGGAAAAAAAAATAGTATTTAATCTTTCTGTACCTGTTGGCTACGTATAGCAGGCTAATTGTTTTCCTATATTATGGCATGGCAAATAGCATTTGTATTTCAGATTCAGGTATATGTAGCTATAGCTGTTGTGTTTAAGATTTTTAAAAAGAATAATGAACATGAAGATATTTATGTAAACTGACTGTACTATAGAGCAAAGATTGTGTGTTTTATGTATGATTATGATCAACAACAGGCACTAGAGTGGCCATCTTTGGACATCCCCTTATGTTGAAGATGATTGTGTGAGGAGGTTTTTGTTTGTTTTGTTTTGTTTTGTTTCTCTCTCCAGGCATCTTTTCTATTGTCTCTTTCTGTTGTTTTTCATTTGTGCAATATGCTGTGTTTGATCATGTTTCGTCCAATCATGCCAATATCATTTGACGTTTTAGAACTCAAAACCAGCCAATATTTGGGTCAATCACTGCCTCTCAGACCTCTGTACAGATTGTTGTTTTTTTTTATTTGTTTTTGTTTTGTTTTGTTTTTCTTCCAAGAAGGAAATAAAATCAGCTGGAACTGAACATGTGGATCAAAAGTGTCTTTGCATGCAAATTGAAACATTGAAGCTACATTTCTTTACACTTGTAAGAGTTAAATCCAATGCTGCTTTGAAGTAAACAGTATCTGGATCTGGTATACAACACAATATATTTAGTTGTGTTTGCAATTATCATGTAAGCACCATGCTCATTATGACAGGTCAGGGCCAGAGACAACAGAGGTCGGGGCCCTTCGAAAGGTGCCAAACCCCACGACTCTACAATATAGTAAACTCAATGTTTACTATATTGTAGAGTCGTGGGGTTTGGCACCTTTCTCTACAATATAGTAAACATTGAACTCTTTTGAGTGTATAGGTCTACAACTGTAACCAAATGGACCTGTGAGGGTGCAGTGGGTGCAGGGTACACTCAACTGTGATCGATGGCCCACTCACAGATACAGATACAGATACAGTTACAAATGGATGAATTAACACTGAGATTTTTTTTACTGTGCAGGTGGTTCCTCGTTAGCACATTCCATGGTGAGCCACTCAAACACATCCGAACTGGTGTCTGTGTGTGCACGCGCGTGTGCGTGTGTGTGGTTGCTGCAGGTGAAGTGTGGCTGCAGACCGTGAATCAATAGATTCAGTGGTCTCTCTCTCTCTCTCCCTCTCTCTCTCTCTCTCCCTGATTCCACACGTGGAGGAAACGTGGCTGCCATGGAAACACAATCGAAGAGAGAGGCTGCAATCCACAGGGGAGTCGCGTGTCTGTGAGTGTGTGTCTGTGAGAGGGATAAGGGACACAGACAGATCCATGGAAGGCTGGGGGAGGGGTGTCAGACGTTTCGGCGAGGCATGACTGGAATAAGGGGGGGAAGGTTGGAGTAAGGTTTGCGTGCGTGTGTGTACGTGTGTGTGTGTGTGTGTGTGTGTGTGTGTGTGTGTGTGTGTGTGTGTGTGTGTGTGTGCATGCGTGCGTGCGTGCCAAAAAGGGAGGGGTGCCTGTCTGGTCCTGGGTGGATCGTGCAGGAGACTGCCCCCAAATCCAATTAATTCCTTCTGGATGCATTCATTTGTCTGGTGCATCTGACGAGAAAGAGAAGGCGACATAGAGAGAGAGAGAGAGAGAGAGAGTGAGAGAGAGAGAGAGAGAGAGAGAGAGCGCCTTGAGGTACAGTATTTAGTGTGTATCAATTTACGCCCCTTATTCCACAGGAGACACTAATTATTACCATCTCTCTCTGTCAGGGGAGCAGGATGCCACATCCGGCTTTAGTTTGATGTATCTGGGAGGGTAATGAGAAGGATATGGCATGGTCATTACACACGCACACAGACACATGTTAAAGAACTTACACATTTCTGAATGGCAATTTCATGAATGCCATTTTTACTGTTTTTGTGCCACTTGTAACCGTAACCTTACCTGAGTTGTATTTAGTTGTGCTGTGACACCTTGCAGATCCACTAGTGTTCAGTGTGTGACACTGGCATGCAACTAAGTATAAATCGGCATAGCCTACTCCCAACCTGCATAACCCCAGCCTGAATCTTTTCATAAGCTTAACCAACATCCATTTAATTAATTATAAAACCATAAAACAATCATTTCTCTTGTGAGGGCCAGGAAAATTGTCCACATTTTGTTAAATCCTACTGTACTGTACCCACAAGTATGGTAATGCAACACACACACACACACACACACACACACACACACACACACACACACACACACACACACACACACACACACACACACACACACACACACACACACACACACACACACACACACACATATTCATTCAAGAAGTGGTGGCCCAGATGTCTGGAATAGGCTGCCGGTCACATGGGAGCAGATTATTGTTGTGACTTTGTGTCCTCATTTCAGACAAGGTGGCATTCCTGTCATGTGCCGATATCTGGTAGAGATGTGGAAAATCTAATGGAAGAGTGATGTGTGAACTCTGTATCCAACATTCTGTATCTTGGGATTGTACAGTGGATGAAAAACTACTCACATACTATACTTAAGTAAAAGTATCAATAGTGCAATGAAGATAAATAATGTTATATGTCCCATTTCAAATGTATAAAATGGATACACTTTTTTGAAAATAGCAGATCTACAAGCGCATAATGTGTCGCACGTCACAGTGCGACACATTATGCGCTTGTAGATCTGCTATTTTCAAATGGCCGAAATATATATAGGTTGGTGGTTAATATGTGTTGTAATAATAATCAAAATCTACAAAGTACTAGTAACTAAAGTTTTCAAGTATTGTAGGCCTAGTGGAGTAAAAAAGTACAATATTGGCCTCTGAGGGAGTGGAGTAAAGTGAAAGAACAGTACTTGAGTAAATGTACTTACTTACTTAGTTACTTAATTCACACCACCGTCTGTAGCCTACCCGACATTTTGTATCTTGGGATTGTAGTAGTACAGTATAATATGTTTTTTACTTTTATTGCATTAATATTCATATCGTACGTGCTCTCTGTCAAACTTTACTAGTAGCACTACAACAATCTGTGTGTATTATTACTTCCTAGTTGTAATTGGGTCAAGTGATTGGACTTGCTGATATACTCTCTCTGCCAATGGGGGTTAGTTGGTTAGCCTCCACACGTAGCCTCAGTAGTCCAGTGATTCTCAACTTTCATAATTTCAAGGGCTCCCGGTTTGATATAGTTAGTATGCATTAGGTCATGGACCCCCATTTTATAAGATGTGTATCTCTGAGACCCCAATCTAAGAACATTTTTCTTGTTGGACATGATTTGGTCAGATATGGTCTGTCTATTAGTCCAGAAGTCCTTGACCTTTAGTGTCTATGTAGAGAGATTACTACTATGGTTCATTATAAGATGGTACCGTTTATATCTATTTGGTCTGTGTCTCAGCCTCAGGGGAGGTCTGTGTCTCAGCCTCAGGGGAGGGCTGTGAACAGTTCAGAAACGTGCCTACCTGGGGACACGGTGGCACAGTCGGTAGTGCTGTCGCCTCACAGCTAGAAGGTCCTGGGTTCGATTCCCACTGGGGACGCTGTGGGCACTGTTTCCCTCCTCCGTGTCATCAGTGCCCATACCCGAGACGGGGTTGGCAAAAGGGCCTTTCTGTGTGGAGTTTGCATGTTCTCCCCGTGTCCCCTAGGGTAGGTACCCTCACAAAAAACATGCCTGATGGAGGGTAAAGGAACCTCCATCAGGGGTGCCTGGTGGAGGGGAAAGGAACTGGTCGGAATAATGTGTTCCTTCCACGCGTTATGTCCGGCCGGGGAAACTCCCCCCCTGTCAGGTGAAAAGAAGCAGCTTGGACTCCTCATGCTTACCAACTATGCATGTCCGGTGTCCGCTGCCCCCCCCCCCCCCCCCCCCCCCCCCCCCCCCAGGTTGGCAGAGGAAGTGTAGCGCCCAGGATTATATTAGATAATTGACACTGGGTGAAAAAATGGGTGCAAAATCGTGGGATAAAAATTATAGAAAAGAAAAAGAAACGTGCCTACCAGTGACATCATCGGCATATTGCTCTTGGATTAATAATAATAATAATAAATAATAATAATAACGGTTGGTATCTAGTAGGAAATTTCCAAACCTGCCTACCGATGATGTCACTGGCAGGTAGGTTTCTGAACTGTTCACAGCCCTCCGGTGAGACACAGGCTGAGTGTGAGTATAGTGGTCAGTGGTGAATGAATCATTTAGCTGGGGACCCCCTGGACCCCACCTTCACTTGAGAATAGGTAGACTACAGTAGGCTACAACAGCCTAACTAGCACTCGCCTATGCTGTTAGGCTGTCCTATACACAGTAACACAGTAAGCCGAGCGTCGCAGTCATATGATGACGCATGGCCCAGGAAATGATTCCCAATGCATTTTTCCTATAGACATTTCACAAAGTATTTATTTAAAGACGGTTACGCCGCGGACAAAGCCAACTCGAGTCGTGACAAATCATGACGACAAACGCAATATTTTGGACCAAACAAATAATTACTAAGAAGAAAAACAACAAAAAAAGTGTTTGAACAGCCGTTTTTTTCTTCTTTCTAATTCTTTGTTTGGCCCAAAAAATTGTGTTTGTTGTCATGATTTGTCACAACTCGAGTTGGCTTTGTACGAGGCTTAAAAGGTCTTTAAATAAATGCTTTTTGAAAAGTCTATGAGGAAAATGAACGGGGAATCATTTCCTGGGCCCTGGTAGGGGGTGGGACTGCGACGCTCTATAGAGGCTATATAAACACAGCAATTCTAGGTTTTTACGGTCTTATCAAAATTTGGTTGAAAAAGACTCAAAACTTTGGTCAATAGGCTATATGTCACGCCTGGGATTCGAACTCGGGTCTCCTGCGGAGCTGGGGAGATATTAGACTTCATCAGGCTGAGGCTCTGAGCCACTCTGCTATACACTCACCCCCCTTTTGACCTCCTCCCACGGGGGAACCCGATCCGGGTCACGGCACCAATGGGATTCCAACTCAGGTCTCCCGCGTGAAAGTCCAACATCTTAACCACTAGACCAGTGGTTCCCAAACTGTGGTGCGCGAGTGCCTTCTAGGGGGTGCGTGACATGAAAAGGCTAATGGTGGTGCTATGGTTTTATTTTAAATATATTAACATATTATGCCACTATATGGTAAGTATATGCAGAATATAGCCTATGCTGCGTATATGCCATATTCAGGTTCATATATGTGCATATATGTGGATAAATAGGAAATATATGTCTCTATATAGCTTATGCAATTTATATTTCCATGTGGGGGGGGCTTCAGCTAGTTCGGGAGGTAACAGGGGGTGCATGGCCAAAAATGTTTGGGAACCGCACAACCTGCACTATAGACAAGGGCCTATATGGACCGGGGGAGATATTAGACTTTTGAGGCCATCAGGCTGAGGCTCTGAGCCACTTTGCTACACACACACACACACACACACACACACACACACACACACACACACACACACACACACACACACACACACACACATATATATATATATATATATATATATATATATATATATATAATGGTGTGGTCTGGGGACCCCCAAGAGTCTGTCAGATTATTACAAAAAATCGTTTAGTATAATATTGTGGTGGACACACACACACACACACACACACACACACACACACACACACACACACACGACATATCCTTCCCTCGAACTGCCCATTCCTTTAATTAAAGCCTTTCGGGGCCACGTGACATTGTATATATTGACGAGCCCTCTAGTCTAATTAGTAATTAATCAATCTGCTGCTGCTGGTGGTGGGATTGTTAGCCTAATATCCAACACGTGGTTGAGTCATTCAGTCACTCAGTCAGTCAGTCAGTAGCCTAGCAAGACGGCCGTGAAGTTGAAGGCGGGACAGAAAGTCATAACGCTGCCTCTCTCCCTGCACCTTCTCTGCATGAACAGACAAAGAAATAACTAAACACCGCCTTTAATCTGGCACGTCCCCAACTTTGTTTCATTGATGTTTCTCCACGCGCCGCTTCACAAACAACGCGCGAATAAAACACACAGAGGAACAACACAGTGGGATTCTGTCATCGACGCAAAGAAAGAAAAGTTGAAATCAACAGTTTGAGCGTTCATAAGAAACTTCACCCCCGATGAAGTCATGTGTCAGCGTGTTTGAGCTGAGGACAAAGGAACAGACATGAGCCTGGCAGAAGTATGCGAAATATTTGGGAAGATGAAATCATCTCGACTCTGGAAGGGAGCAGGTTTTTGGCAGGTAGGAGAAGCGTCTTCTTCAGCTATTAATAACGTATCGTTTAATTTGAAAAAGAACAAACGAGATGCTGTGTTTTTCTGTCTCCTCATCAAAGTCGGCTACCTGTCTGCAAAAGAAAGGAGAAAAAAAGAGCCCTCCACATCATTAAAATGTTTTATTTGGGCTTCAAGGTTGTTAAACGACACATTTTCACTTGACAAACGGGCTATTTATTAATTTATTTTAAAAAGTTACTCATTGCTGTCCTGTAAATGTAATTGGTTGGAGGGACTTTGAATTATTCATAATATCCCAGCCTAATTGCAAATGCAGTTTGTCAAAGGCTTTTTAAAGTCACAGTCATAAATGAGCGTTTGAGTCTTTGAGAACTTTTATTTTACATTAAGTAAACATGTCAAGTCAAGATTTGACTGTGTAGCCGTCGGCTGTATAACGGGACACGTCCGTTTCAGCACAGCAAGGGCTGGACAGCGGCGACAAGCATTGAACTGCACTGCTGAGAGTCAGCTCGTGCTCTTCCTAGTTCCTATACTGTGGCTTTTTAACGACCTATGTGTCAAAATGTCTGAATATAGCTCATAAACATGTTTGCATGTGCAGCCAGTATAGCCTATATCACCAGTGTGTTTCAATAATTGATTTGGGGTAAACTAACTCACAGCATCCAGTGTGCTTTTTAAGGACCCTCATGGAGTATGCTCATCAGGAGGACAAGTCCATTCAGGAGCACTTTATTTTAAGTGTAATGCATATTGCAGGGATAGTTTGTTCTTGGTAATTGCTGCAGGGAGTTGCCAGATAGAGAGCAACATACTTTCGGTGTAAGGGGACAGTATATGAATGCATCCTATGATATATTGTACTATTTATATCAACCAGTGCATTTAGTATTCATTCGTATATGGTTTCAGGCAATACATACTTGTCTTGTACCCAACTGGTTGCATATGAAGAGAGTTCTTGTTTTAGTTTTTTGTGCGTGGCATCTTTAAGCTAGAGAGAGAGAGAGAGAGAGAGAGAGAGAGAGAGAGCTCGGGACTCATGGGTCTGCACAAACTGCCACCAGGCATATTGAGATGGTTCTGCTGACTTGGACGAATCAGGGTCCAGGGAGCATACATTATTGTTGAACATGAACTTAATATGCTAGTCTAAAGTGGCCTAATGTACTTTTTCAGTAGAAGTTGGATCAATATACAGTAATAGCAGATAAACAAGCTCATATAGCACGGAACGAAGTGACGGGATGTGAGCTTGTATATCTGCTCTTTTTGATTAGCCAAAGCATTAAAGTGGTCAATATGATCGTGACGCTATTTTAACCTCCAAAGGTCTCGGGACCCCATACTTTGAGAACCAACGTATAGTCTTTGAGAAGAGAACAGTGTTTCCTTCCGTTACTTCTGAGAGGGGTGATGGGGCCTGTCTGAGGGGACTGGGTCCTTAGTTGTCACCTGGGAAGAAGCTGGTGAGAGCAAGGCAGGTGGTGTTGGTCTGAACCTGACAACATCATCTCCAAGGTGGTTAAAATCTTTCCGTACAGGTGGGCATGGATGTGCAGGGTCAACAGCAATCTGATGTGTTGACGTGGTCTCTTGATGTGCTACAGCCACTCCCCGAATGGAGGTGGTCAGTGGACTTAGAAAGGACACAGTACTAAAAACAGTTCTATAGAGCGTCGCCGTCCCGCCCCCTACCATGGACCAGGAAATGATTCTCCGTTCATTTTCCTCATAGACATTTCAGAAAGTATTTATTTAAAGACGTTTACGCCGCGGACAAAGCCAACTCGAGTCGTGACAAATCATGACAACAAACACATTTTTTTGGGCCGAACAAATAATTAGAAAGAAGAACACTTTTTTTGTTTTTCTTCTTTGTAATTATTTGTTTGGTCCAAAATATTGTTTGTGTTGTCATGAGTTGTCACGACTTGAGTTCGCTTTGTCCGTGGCGTAACCTTAAATAAATACTTTTTGAAATGTCTATGGGAAAAATGCATTGGGATTCATTTCCTGGTCCATGGTAGGGGGCGGGACTGCGACGCTCTATAGGCTATACTTCCATATGCGGCTTTTGTCCTCGCACGTCTCAATATTTGCCATTGACAATGAAAGGGGAATTCAGGTCAAATGTCCGCTAAATCTTGTCCCCACACGTCTCAATATTTGCCATTGACAATGAAAGGAGAAATTAGGTCAAATTTCCGTCAAATATGACGTAAATTAAACATCAAAACATTTACGCCATTGACAATGAAGGGAAAATGTACGTCATGATGAGCAAATCGGCTAACCAATCCGATGTCGATGGGAACGCTTGGCCAATATGGGACCACCATTCTTGATGATGATCATCATCATCAAGATGATGAGCGCCCCTCACGTCACACAGGTGTGATTTTTAAGGGGCGCTAGCCCCTTCTATAAACCGATTTTGCCACAAAAGTGATGAGGTCAGCACATTTGGGCACATTTGGGCAAGTGGCAAATTTAGGCCAAGGAGTGTTTTTCGTGCAAAACTAATGCTTGGATTGGATTCAGAATCATGAAAACCCCCTAGTTTGACATGTCACATGCCACTTAAAGCATGATGAACATTTTGCCTTATATTGGTTGTCTATGGTGTGGTATACAAAAATCACACCCGTGTGAAATGAGGGGCGCTCTTTTTTCATCGTACATCATCATCATCTCATACTGGCCAATCAGGATGCCTGTGATTGGTTGGCTGATTTGCTCGTCTACATATGACGTAATCTTTTCCTTCAATGTCAATGGTGTTTAATGTTTTTTTTATTTTTTAAACTCTTTATTTTTTGGATTTTTGAATATGCACGAGACACAAAAGACAGACAAGGCATACATTAAAACAAAAAAACACCAACAGAAGAAACAGAATAAAAAAAACAAAAACAAAAAAACAAATGAGGTCATGGGATGTACAGCAACAAGCAACAACAATACATATTACAGACTTTTGGATTCATTGACAACCGGAAAGACACAACCCATATTCACTCCATATCCGCCCCCCCAGCTAAATACTCTATCCATTTCTCCCATCTTCTTTCACCCAGCTCTTTTTGCAGTCTTAAAGAATAGGTCATCTGTTCTAGGAGATGTAGTTGTTTCACAATGTTGATAAATAGGTCAGCAGTAGGACAATTCTTTTGTAACCAATTTCTTGTAATAGCTTTTTTGCTTGCTACAAGTAAAATCTTAAGTAAGTAGGAGTCATCCTGATTTAGCCCATCTGGGAGTTGTCCTAGGTACAAAGATGTGAATGTATCATCTATTCCAAAACCCATAATGTTTGAGATAAGTGTTGTCACTTCCTTCCAAAATGGTTGAATTACAGACCAAAAGACATGTGCATGATCAACCACTGTATCTCCACATTCTCTCCAACAGTCCATATGGTTGCCAGTCTGTTTGGACTTCTGTTTTGGAGTAATAAAGAAGCGAATCTGGTTTTTCCAACAAAAGTCTCTCCAAATCAAGGAATTAGTGGTCGTTGATTGCGTTTTCCATGTATTCATCCATACTTCATCACTTATATCAATGCCCATCTCTTTTTCCCATCTCTCTTTCACATATATTGTAGAATCCTTTTTCAACGACATAAGGTGTTTAATGTTTTGATGTTTAATTGACGTCATATTTAGCGAAATTTTTACCTAATTTCTCCGTTCACTGTCAATGGCAAATATTGAGACGTGTGCTTTGGGGACAAAAGCTGTATATCCCATAATTATTTTTCACGATGTTTCCAGGAGAGCAGACCTCTCAATCTGTGGACCTTAATGACCAAATTAATAGAAAAAACACAAATAAAAAGTACGGCAATGACATCACAGGCTAAACTCTATTCCTTGAGCTTTTGGCCCTGTGGCCCCCCGACTAATACTTAACCGGGAACCCCTTTTGGTGTTAGCATTATGTTATGCTTTATCTATTGAAAAATAGCAGATCTACAAGCTCATAGCGCGCCACCGAGTGGCGCGCTACGAGCTTGTAGGTCTGCTATTTTCGAAGAACGACTGACATAGAAACATAGCTTTTTCAGAAAAGTGTCAGAATGTAGAAGACATTTTTAGAATCTGATCTCAGGTCAGAATGGGTTAAAGGTGATCAAAAAGGAATAGGCTGGAGCTAAAAGCTTTAAAATCGACATTAACCAAGCCAAACAAAACAATCCCACACCCATCAGTAAGCGTGTCATTGTATACGATAGATCTATATGGATCCACATATGCTATTATGGTCCTGTTAATGTGAACCTTTTCAGTAATATTTTTAAAAGATGCTTCATTATCATTCCTCATGAGGGGATTATTAAGGCTTGGCAACTTTCATATCTGGTGGTGGTTATTTGCAGAAGACATCATTTTCCCTCTATAGACACATCGATTCACTTGGATGCTTTATTAAGGGGCTAATAAACAAACAACATTTAGACACACCGTGTCTTCTTCTGAGGCCTGAAAGCAAAAACAAATTAACAAACAAGATGCTCCCTTTTAAAAAAGTAAACTAGGTTAAGAAAACTAGGATGTCGGCGAGAAAACAAAGATAGCATTATCTCTCAGGACTGTGGTGCGTTGAAACGTCGGTGCTTTGTTTGTTTGCATGTTATTAAAGCACTGAAGTGAATTGAGTGCTCCGGTATCTTCTTTGTCGTTCAGACGTGGCCCATGGAACTGTTTTGGAACATATTTTCTTTTTGTTTTCTTTTTCTTAGCTGTTTGTGGTGTGTGACTAAGTATATATGAGGCTTTACGTGGCCTTGTTTTCACCCTGGCAGGGAGGCTGACAAAAGGGGAAGAGCAGTATAGGTCACAGCCTTCAGGCCAGGGTAGCCATAAAGTCAATCAAGATGATTATACATTAGTGTGAACTGGAACCTATATTCATGCCGATTTACTGTAGAGACTATGGAAATGATGCCGTTAGCACATCAGCATGGGCTGTTTTGTCAACATAGTCTCAGATGGTCGAGACCCACCGTGTTGTGCCATCAATTCCAGGGTCTGAACCACAAGTCAGCATGTCTGGGTTCTGCCAGAGAAAGTCTCAGGTGGGCCTCTGATTGGCTGGGATATAATTGAAATCTCTGGGTGCTGTGTGGTTGGTCTAAGAGGCATCTGGTTCTCAAAGTGTGGTCCGGTGGACCACTTGAGACAGACGACCTGTCAGGGTCTATTTGGAGGGCCCTCGAGTCTGGGTCTCCTGAGAGCATGCAAATGGAACCGTAAGGGTCCATTTGGTACCATTTGTAGAGTTGTGGGGGTGTTTGAAATTAAACATTTTGAGAACCACTGTCACATTTCTCTTTTTTGAACTTTTTTAAAGACAGATATTAGATATCTATTCTAAATGTCTGGCTACTGCAGAGACGACCTTACAGGCGTATGCAAAGGCTCAACAATGTAACTTCGATAGCATTTTATGTAGACATAGCACTATACAGTATATGCATATTTTCATTATATAGATATTCCACTGTTAGGTTCTTAGCTTACGTATGATTTATGATGACTTTTTTATGTGTATGATGTATTGCCATGTTGTGTGTGTGTGTGTGTGTGTGTGTGTGTGTGTGTGTGTGTGTGTGTGTGTGTGTGTGTGTGTGTGTGTGTGTGTGTGTGTGTGTGTGTGTGTGTGTGTGTGTGTGTGTGTGTGTGTGTGTGTGTGTGTGTGTGTGTGTGTGTGTGTGTGCGCTAAACAGACATACATACTGTAGGGACATACACTGCTCAACAGTGCCACTTTAAGTCACCCAGCGGTATTGCAGCTGTCCGTACTCTGACATACATACAGGTACATACGCAGTTACGCACATACATACGCACATACATAGGGACACACATACTGTAGCTGTTCAAAGAAATGCTGGCGCAAGTGTTTCCACAAGCGTAGTCTGATTCATCATTGTTCTTAGTTTGTACACAGAAAACTCACGTCTGCTCTGAGATTTGCATATGGGCTGGAAACATACATGAATGAAGGCCGTATAGTAGTACCAAACCTCAATCTAAATGTTGCTGTGCCCAAAGATTTTGTTTTGACAAAGAAAGAAAAAAGATTTTTGTTCAATGATCTATTGCTTGCTTTTAGAGGGAGAGAGAGGGAGAGAGGAGGGGGGGGGGGAGGGGGAGAGAGAGAGAGATGTCATTTATTTTTAGATGTTAACATTGAACAATTAAAGGGAGCCTCCTCCGCACACTCAAAACTGTCCAAAATAAGGTTTCTGTCAGCTTCTTTGCAGCTTCTTTGTTTTGAAAAATGTTAGAATAGAAGAATTACTGGTTTAGAAATTTGTAGAATCGGCCTGGGAAAAAAAACATAAAGAGTCAAATCAAAAAATAGTTGACCACAGACTCAGAGGCTCGTCTGGTTGCACACAAGGCTGACCTTATATATTTAACCATGATAGTTGTATTGTCTACATTGTAGAAGATACAACTGCAGCTCATACAATTTTTAATGTGCGTAATAAACTACCAATGTGACAAGTGTTGACAATACTGTAGCATACTGTCTATTTGCGTGCATGGCTCTGGGCAGTGGGCATCAAGCATACCCATTATTAATGCCATTAGCTGCAGCTGCATTGCTTACCTGCCTTGCCACGTTGTTGCCCTTTTTTAACTCCTACAATGCCATGGACTTAATTTACGTGTACTTATTGATAAGGATGACCCGATACCGATACCAGTGTTGTGATCTCATGTTGTGTTTATAGCTACATCTTGTGTTGTGTTTAAAGCAGACTCCAACTCCACATGTCCCAACATTTTATTTACCTGCCATAGTGTCAACCCCTTACCTCTGTGTCGATTCGGTGGTTAGACTGGCATATTCACCGATACCGATATGACCCGATATAACAAATCCGATAATCCGATCCGATACTTTTCCCGATACCGATATAGTATCGGGACAGCTCTACTTATTGAGATCCAAGGGCGGCAATAACGTCTTTTACGTGTTTTTGAGCTTTCTATTAATCACAGAGTTGAGTGTGTACAGCCTCTCAGATGTACCTCTTTTCTGCACATGAAGATATTGGAGGGGGTGTTTGTTTTTAACCATCCTCCCCACCTTTGCTTCTGGGGGTCCCTGGAGCAATATTTAGAGATGGGGGGTCGGCGGCCAAATACATATAGCCTACTTTTGGGGGTCCCTTGACATGAAATACTTTGAGAACCTGACATACCGGAAGTAGCACATGTCTTTTTCAGAAAAAATGTGAAGACATTTGTAAAATCGGCCTCCTCTGGTCTTAATGGATTACGGTCACGGTCACACATACACATCCGAAGTGTCAGCGTCCCGCTCACTTCCATTCTATGGGAGCAACAGGGTGCAGAGCTCTGAAGCATGGAGTTCAACATTGGTGAACTTTAACCTGGCGTCCGTCAACCAATGTAAAGCCCAAACCAAACTACACCAATGCAACTACTCCCTAGCCTGGCTAATAAGCCAGACTCAAATCACACTGTCGTGTGGTATTTGAGTCTGGAGATGCTGTGTATGGATCTTGTTTCCCGGGGGGCGGGTTCAAACATTTTCTCTTTGACGCAATTGGTCAGAGCTACTGTCAGTCAAAGGTCTCAAGCATTGAACGTCACTGTACCAAAGCCCGCCCATATTGCATACCGTGTCCCGATTGGCCACACCAGTTCTCTGGTGTAGGAAATGGGCGTACAATTGAGCCTCTCCAGACCGTAATCCGCCGGCAGGCAATTTCTTTTTTGCCAACGGCTGATTCGGTCTGGCTTATTAGCCAGGCTAACTACTCCCAACTCCTTGCACCATGCAACTACTCCATTATCCCCAATGTCGGTCGCAAGGAGTTGCATTGGTCGTGACATGCCCTTAAAACTGTTTTGTTGCATGGAGTTGCGACTGGTGCGGTCTGGACTTTAGTCAAACGGATTACACACCAGAACACCCACACTGACTGCACACAAGTTCAACCCGCAAGAAAACATGACAGATTGACGCGTCTTGATGCTGGGCATGGGTTTGGCGACAACCCTCCTGATGCAGATGTGTGACCGTACCATTAATGACTTGCCCTTGACCGTTGACCTCGAGTTGACTCGACGTCTGTCAGGATGTGCGTCGTCCAACACCACACAGTGCTTGTGGGGCCAACATTCAGCGCCGGGGTGATTTCCCCACTCAGAGAAAAGGACACTAATTGGCTTTCCTGGGATTGTTTGAATATTTTGGCACTCGTATTACTTATTCACTCTGGCCACCAACATGTAGGTTAAATAAACCAGCAGTTTCCTGCTATTTGATCCAGATCTTGGCAGTCACGTCAGTGTCTGTGATTCCTTCTCCTTCTCCTCCTTCTGTGCATATTATGGGCATGTTTTAAAAACATAAAAGAAAATAGCCAATCTACAAGCTCACAATGCACTGCATGAGTGTGTAGATTTTCACTATTTAAAGAATAAATAAAGCTCAAGTGGTTAATTGGCGTGATAATGTATTTCGTGGCAAACTAAATTTGATTTGACCACTTAAACCCTCGATACTTGGTAAACTGGACCTCTGGCTCTGTACTTGGTCTGCTCTTTTTGCCCTCTTACCAAATCGACTCACTAAAAATAGCAGATCTTCAAGCTCACAACACATGTGCATAATATGCAAGCTCTCTGCGCGTGAGCTTGCAGATCTGCTATATTGCCATTCATCCGAACAGAAAAGTTCAAATATCATATATTTGATTGCATTAAAAACAATGATAAACGCCATTAAACTCACTTTGTCACTAATTTTGCCACTCGATTTGCCATTCACTTTATTCATGTGCTTACCCTCTATACGGCTCTGACCTGTAGTAACATTCAGGACCCCAATAGGGGCCCCAAACCCCCATGACTTACAGCAGTGGTTCCCAAACGTTTTAGCCCGTGACCCAAAATAGAAATTTGAGGACCCAAACTAGTTGGTAATAGCCGATCTACAAGCTCACAATCGTGACATAGATATTTTCACTTCCACTTAAATATCAGACCCGTCTGAAGTGAGTGGTACTGTACTGTACTGTACTGTACTGTACTGTGGTACTGTACTGTACTGTACTGTACTGTACTGTACTGTACAAGCCCTCCTCCCTGGTCTGTGTGTGTCTGTGTGTTAGGCTGTGCAACAGTGACACTTGGTGGTGAACAAACGCTATAATGCTATTTTCGTGCTCGGACACAGGGACACAGGGACAGACCCAGGGACACAGCAACACACATAGCTGTCTATAGGAGTGGTTGCACCACTCAAAAGTTACATTTGTGGGATTTATGGAATTTCTTTTGATTGTTTTAATTTTATCCACGATAACGTATGCAAAAGGAGGGAGATATTCCCTTGCGACCCACAAAAACCGGTCCATGACCCACAATTGGGTCCCGACCCACTCTTTGGTGGAACAGTGCCTTGCAGCATGCCACCTCTCTGCCAAAGATGGCTCCCTCCAAGAGAGCCACTGTTTCAGTTGGTTGGGTATTTCCACCTATTGATGGTTCAGTCAGTGTGGCGCTACTATAGAGATAATAATGAACTTGAACATGCCTAACGCTTCAGCCAGAAACGGAACAACAGACTTCTGTTCCCGGCCCAGGAGTGCTGTTTAACTATTCCTTATGATGTTGGTATACTCTCAGATTCGGGCAAGTGAGGACAGTCTTTTTTTCAACCACTTCCCAAATAGAGGGAAAATATTGTGAAAACATTCGTGCCATGATTGGCCAGTGGGTTCCGTGAAGTTTCCATCCAATGTTTTTGAGCTCAGAGCTGAGCCTCTCAGGGGCTTGAGATGAAAAGATGAAAAGGGGCACTTTGGCAAAACAGTCGGAGAGCCCAGGCACCATCAAGAGATTTTATTTTGAACACGGCATCTAAATACTGATTTGCGGCGACTTTGGAGAACGACGAGCTGTTTTCATGCTCCAGCCATTTGCCTTCATATAATAGCTCAAAGATTACATTTGGATTATGAAACCCCCTCACTGGAATGAGGCCCTCGTGGCTATATGGCTCTTCTTTTGAGAGAAATGTTGCTCTCATATCCAAGCCTGAAAAATCCTACCCCATTAGGGTGACTCACTTGTTATTTCATCATTACGAAAGGTAAATTGAGGGCATGAGCCTCAATTTGTGTCACAGGCAATGGGCGATGACTCGATAGCGATGACTTGTTTGACAGCGCAGTGCTGTGTAAAATGCTGGATTCTTGTTATGTGTATTTCCATATAACCACTTAAACCCTCAGTACCTAGTAAACCTGACTTTGCCTCTGTACTTGCTCTACTCCCCCCCGGAGTTGACCTGTTCTGACATAACATATGTTGATCTGACCTCATCCAACCCTGTACACTCTAAGACATGCTCCTTATATGGCCAGTACGGAATTCATTCCATGTTGATCTGACCCCCCCCCCCCCCCCCCATGCCAAAGCGCCAGCGCTCACTCAGCAGTCTGCCGTCAACAAGGCGTGTGTGCGTGCGTGCGTGCACGCGCGCACACACACAGGTGCGTGCAGGTGAAATTTGTTGTCTGCATTTCCAGAACATTCCTATAACAACTAGGAGCAGTGAGCAGCCATTCTACGGTGCTCAGGGGGTTAAGAGTCTTAAGTGTCAGGAACACACATTGGAATCGTACCTGGGACAACCAGGTTCTGGCTCCCCAGGTGGGCTCACTAACCAATCAGCTATGGCTACCCAATAAAGGAACGCATATTATACCACAGGTCGTTTCGAGGAAGCAATCTGATTGCTTGAAACAGCCTTCTAGCCGTGGGTTAAACCAGCACCATTCACCACCTAATCAAAACAAAGAATTCAGCTGCTCTGTTTTCCCAGAGCGCTAGCAAACTCGGTGGCTAGGCTAGCTAGTTTCTTGGGACATTTGTGGTCGTAGTGACTACATCTGTCATTAAAAAAAAAAAATCTTAGTTTTAAGGGTAACTGTTGCATAATTGCAATATTACACTCGAGGGTGTGGTTTAACGTGATTATTGCCAGTTCAGTGATGCTTGCGGAACTCGACTTCATCTCGTTCCTTACCGCATCACTGTCGTGGCAATAATCACGTTAACCCACACCCTCTCGTGTAATATTGCTTAAGTGGGAGCAGTTAGGGGGTTAAGTGTCTTGCTCAGGGACACTTGGACACATTTGCTGAGAGCTGGAATCATACCTGGGACCTCCGGAGTCCTATAGGCGGGCTCACTAACCATTCAGCTATGATGATGATGATGAAGAACTTTCTCACTGGCTCAATCGTTTATCAGGGTGAAGACAGTCTGTCACCGCGGCTGATCACTGGTCAAGAGAGTGTTTGACACAGAGTCATTGATTGCGACAGCACGCTGCTCATGTCTGTCAGCATCATGAATGTTTACAGTTTTAACCCATTCTGGACGGGAACCCCTTTTGGTGTTTCAAGCATTATGTTATACTTTAGCTATTGAAAAATAGCAGATCTACAAGCTCATAGCGCGGCACCGAGTGCCGCGCTACAAGCTTGTAGGTCTGCTATTTTTGAAAAATCGTGAAAATGCGGCACAAATCTTTGAATATATATTATTTCAGAGCGAACGTTTTTTAACTAAAATCTTTGCGTCTGGGGGGTCCCTGGAACTACACATTTTCTGATGGGGGTCGACGGCCTATTACATATCATTTTTGGGGGTCCTTGACATGAAAAAGAAAAAGGTCTGACATGAAATATTGAGCACCACTGATATAGAAACATAGGTATTTCAGAAAACTGTTAATTTTAAGGATAATATAGCTTTTTAAGTGCATGGTCAGATGTGTCAGATGGGTGGGCCGCTGACACTTTAGCTATTTTTCAGGTGGGCCCTGATCCAGAAAGGGTTCTGAACCACTGACTGCAGGTCTACCGTGTTTGACCCTCTGAACTCTGCTGTACTTCACAGTACAGCACATATAGTACTATAGTTGTGTGTGTGCTTTCACGCCAGAGCATGTGCACACACATGTGCGTGAAGCAACCGTGTGTGTGTATGCGCGTGTGTGCTTGCATGCATGTGTGCGCATGCGTGCGTGCATTGCGACACGTCTTAGGGGGAAAGCTGTGAGATATGTTGTTGTGACATGCCTTGTCTTCCGTTGTGCAGAAGGAGGAAAAAAAACAAAACAAAGGCAGTCGCTGCAGGATCCAGACAGCATAACTAATTAGTCACGAATGCACATACACACACACACCAAACATGAGCTCACACACATACACACACAAACATGAGCTCACAACACATACACACACAAACATGAGCTCACACACATACACACACAAACATGCAGCTCACACACATACACACACAAA
>NC_136796.1:40089373-40091873 GCF_951216825.1 Electrona antarctica
CGCCCAAACTGGGTTAATAGCTAAAGGCAAATAACGTGGCCGTCACCTCCATAAACTATGCGGAGGAAAAGTTCACATCGGCCCCAGCACTCACGCAAGGATGTCTGGCTCTGCATTGGACCCAGCACTGTATCACCTTGCAGAGCGTCATAAAACATTCATCAACGAGGCGAGCAGAGAAAGTCACCATAACATTGGCATTCTCCTCCAACTCGCCACAGACTCGGATGAAGATAAAACACCCCGAGAAAAGCAGACATCACACAAAAGATTTGTTTTCTTTTTTTCCCTTTTTTTCTTTTGCGCGCGCGCGCTTGCAAGTTAATTGAATTTTTATGTTAATGAGCGCTGCGCATACCTAACGAGCTCTGTGTGCGACCCATTAATCCATTGAGACCTGGAACGCATCCATGTCACGTTAGCGTTAGCGTTTTAAACATTATGTTATAATTTAGCTATTGAAAAATAGCAGATCTACAAGCTCATAGCGCGCCACCGAGTGGCGCGCTATGAACTTGTAGGTCTGCTATTTTTGAAAAATCGTTAAAATGTGCCTCAAATCTTTCCGAAAATTGTCATGATTTAGAAAACTTTTTTTTAAAATTTCGACGTCAGGCCTGAATGGGTTAACATGTTGAATGATTGTTATGCCCCGGGCAAGAATCACCTATAGGAAGTCATAGCGGAGGAAGACAAAGAGCCAATCTGAATGCATTATAGATTCATTTGCATGTTCCAATTACATACATGTTACCACTCCTGTTTGTCCCTCTCAGCAGTGCTGGACCTGCTGTAAACGATCCTTCTCTGGTATGTTATGTTATTATAATGTGTGATGAGTGGAGTGGTTCTGTAGGAGAAGAGGAGAGGGGAGAGGAGAGGACAAGGGAGGACAGAGGACAGGAGAGTGGAAGAGAAGCGAAGACGGTATAGAAGAGAATGGAAGAAGAGAAGAGGAGAGGTTAGGAGAGGTTATGAGAGCACATGACATCACAGGGAAGGAGAAGAAGGATACAGCAGGCCATGACAAGAGATGAGAGTCAGTGGCGTGCACAGACATTTAGAGGGGCAGGTGCTCAAGTGAAAAAAAGGGCACCTTGTGCAGCGCGTGGAACTGGCCGATTGCCTTAATAGTGTGAGATTTATAGATTTTGGGGCCTAAATAATATATTAGAAGCTTTTTATCAAGAATTGATCAATGTCACCATGGTCCACATACTGTACACTGTAAAAAATAAATAAAAATAAATAAATATATATATATATTATTATAATTTTTTCTTCAAAAGGGCACATTGCTGAAGAAGGCAGGGGGCACCCCCTAGTGTCTATCTGTGCACGCCACTGATAAGAGTTGAGGACACGATGGGAGAGGAGAGGAGAAGAGGGTAGTGGAGGACATGAGGACACGACAGGAGAGACATTATGACAGGAGAGGGCAAGACGACATGACAAGAGATGAGAAAAGAGGAGAGTGCACACCATAGGACCCAGATCCAGCCATGTCATGGTCTCCTGCTCTCTGCCCTTTACATGTCCTGTCTCTCTTATGTATCCAAATACAATATCATTTCTATATTAAAGCAGGGATATGTGAGAAGTAGGACCGCATGCAGGGGCAATTATCGTTGGCTCGGGTGAATTTATCATCTCACTCATTGAAAGTTTCAGCTCAATGGCAGTGGGTTTTCACACCTTGTTGAAGATGAGAAGACGCTGTGATTTACTCAACCACCCCCCCCCCCCCCCCCCCCCTCCCCACACACACACACCCACTTTCATCACCGGAAAGACGTGTCGTTGAGGCACAGCGCGATAGATCCCCATGGCTACAGTTACCATGAAAGCAACACTTTCTTTAAATAGACACTTACTGCAAACATCGATAAAAAATACAAACCCCTTCCGTCTATATAATCACAGCCGATTATCTCCACAGTCACTCCGCATAATCCATCCAACAGCAAACGGCACACACACACACACACACACACACACACACACACAGTTTTCTGACACTTTTAGGAAGCAAGTCTACTTTCAGTGTGACGTCAAGTCAAATGCCATAAAAGTCTCGGTCTCAACAAACATCAAGCGACGTAACACCGATCTCGCTCTTTGTGTCTCCCTAATTGGCATTTGACGGTTTGCTTGTGAGCTCTGTGTGCCGGAGAGCCGCCGTTGGCCTGTAATGAATCACAAGTCTCTCTCTCTCTCTCTCGCTCCGCTCTTGCTCTTTTTCCTCGGCGGTATATAACGGCAGATCATAATACGCCTTCCGCTCTCTCTCTCTCTCGATACGGCGTGCGTCTAGACGCTCCCCTGGGGTACGGCTCACATCATGATCGCGCACAGGAGCACTAATCACCGGGGGCTTTGAGGACGCACCGTCGTGCACGTAAAAAAAAAAAAGAGGAACGAAGTACACAGAAAGTTCAGATCAACCTGAATGTATCATTCATCCCCCGCCATCACCTCTCTCTCTCTCTCTCTCTCTCTC
>NC_136796.1:40096873-40116873 GCF_951216825.1 Electrona antarctica
ATGTTCTTTACCCGTGTCTATGTGAGACATGACCTTTGACACGATCTGAATGTTTCTAGAAGAGAATTCAACCAACCCCAATTGACCTATGAAATGAAATGAAATTAAATCTATATTTACCCAGGGTATCTGGGCTAAGCTCAAGAACTTCCTTCCAGCCAGGCCCTGCTCATAGAACATTTCATCGTAGTGGTTCAATGCCTTGTTCAAGGGCACTTCAGCGGTGGTAATTTTAACGTGTCGGACGGCTGATTCGAACTAGGAACCTTCCGGTATCAAGACCGCGCCGCTATCCGTTCGGCCACCGCTGCCACTATAGCTAAGCCCCTCCCCAAACTGCTATGGTCCAATCACAGCTAAGCATAACATATGGGTTGGACAAACCTCTCCACCAATAGCTTTCCTATATGATTGATAAATCATTGTTTTAAAAAAGAAATACCACGCACATATTTTTCCAGTGCATATGGAAGGCCTTGCTGACGGATTTGGAAGAGATTTTGAAGGTCTGGTTCCAAAACTGAACCAGTATTTAATGTGTAAAATCCATGATATTTACATTAGAATGAATGAGCCTGGCTGGAAAGTGTCCAAGTGGGAGTGTCTTAAGTGGGAGAGGCTGTAGGTGAATTGTATAAGTTGTATTGTATCAACATACTCTACCATAATTACAGACTGGACAAGCTAAAGTTATCAATCGATCTTGCTCCGGCTTGGATAAATGAAACCAACATAATATATAGTGTTCAAGCTTTTAAAGGCAAATACCATGACATTATTTACGTACATATTGTTTTATATACATTTTATATGATCGTATATGTTTTACCAATGATCACGGGGTCCAATATCCTCACACCACACATGTTAACGAACCACTGATTGAAATGGTTTGGTTCAGCTCTGACCTAAAGGTTTATTCACAACAACAACGACAACAACAAGTGCGTGTCATTTTAATGGCCGCTGAGAGGTCAGCCAGCATTGTGCCTGCGTGCCCCTCCTTGTCTGCGAGCCAGGATGACAACATCTCGTGCCAGGCCCAACAAACAGGGTCATAAAGCTAAAGAATCATAAACCGCTTATACAGTACTTCCTCGTTGACGTTCCTCTGAACAGTGGTGGGAAAAATTAACACTTTGAGGGCTAAACCCGCTATTTGTTTAATGTGTTTAATTCGCCGTTGTTTGATTATTATGATAAAAATCCGTATTTGTCGCGGACATCGTGACGAGGCGGTCGCGTTAGGATGACGTAACCGGAAATCAAACATCCGCCGGCTTGCAAGAGCTTCTGGGAAACTGAGTCCAATATGAGCTTGTAGATCTGCTATTTTTCAATAGCTTAAGTATAACATATAATGCTTAAAACACCAAAAGGGGTTCCCGCCCAAAATGGGTTAAGGACCCCCTGGTTTATATGCATTTGTCCACGGACCCCCATCTGAAATGAATTTGTGTCCACAAAGATTTGTCAAGAATTTGTCAAAACCTTTTTAAAATGGCAGATCTGCAAGTTCACAATGGTCGGCGAGGCGACGCAACATGTTGTGAGCTTATACAGTAGCTACTTTCAAATAGCCAAAAGATAGAATTGCGCTTAAGAGTTTAAACTAACTAATTTAGCTGGGGACCCAATTTAACCCCCTCAAGGTCCCCTGGTTCACTTTGAGAACCTGTGCCTTCTTAGACAATTAAAGTCCACATGCCTCGGCGGCTCGCATCGCTAGACATGACAGAGAAATGCTTTCCTTTGATCCCTAATCTTTAATGAGCATTATAAATTATAAAAACATTATGTTTCACAATGGTTAGCGGTTAGCATGGAGAGAGACGGGGCAAAAGTACACCAGGGAATACCAAACGAGTCGCCCATTTACCTACTGGCCCCAGGCGTACAGCCGGCGGAACTGCTCATTCCTGAAGTAAACTATGCTTAAACGGTTAAACCTAACCTTATTCCTAACCTTAACCCCAGTAAAACTATGCCTAAACCTACCCTATTCCTAACCTTATCCCCAGTAAAACTATGCCTAACCCTAAACTTATTTCTTCTTTTTTTTATATATTTCTTTTTTTGCAACCCATTTTTTTTCACCCAGTGTCAATTATCTAATGTAATCCTGGGCGCTACACTTCCTCTGCCAACCTGGGGGGGCAAGCGGACTGACCTCATGCTTCCTTCTATGCATGAGGAGTCCAAGCTGCTTATTTTCGCCTGACAGGGGGGAATTTCCCCGGCCAGACGTAGCGTGTGGAAGGAACGCGTTTTTCTGACCAGTTCCTTTCCCCTCCATCAGGCCAGGGGGAGGTAGTTTAGAGACCAGAATCACTGCATGTTTTTTGTGAGTGTACCATAGAGGACACGGGGAGAACATGCAAACTCCACACAGAAAGGCCAAACGAGGGCGAGATGGCTTATGGCCGACGGTACCTGATACCCATTAAACTACCATGTTTTTCAGGGCATGAATAAAAACGCTGCTTGCCTGCTTGATACCAGTATAAAGTATAAATGTTATTTGGATTTAGCGGCTGAGGCTTGAGGTTAGATTTCATGGCCGGCAGAGCAGCTCAAGGCTGTAGTGTATATCAGCATGGCTTCACAGATACACTTCTCTCTCTCTCACGTCATGCAGATACTTGCTGTACTGAACGTGAGACCAGCTGAAGCTGCAGCATACGAACACGCATGGAAACACATTCTTCTTCTTCTTCAAAAAAAATATATATATGGGGGCAGGGGGTAAGAAATCGATTCAACATGACATAAGATAGCGATATCTTTTCATCGCGATATGTATCAATTCGTTGATACTAAGAATTTGGTACTATTATTAATAATTAAAAGTTGTTGAGCAGAGTCCCTCGGGGCTCTATATTAAATATCTTCAATGAACATATTTTCTTCTAAGGTTTTCCCCAGAATAATAATGCTGGGGTTTAAGTGGCCAATCATATGTATTAGTCTACATAATATGATGTAGGTTTTTTTTCCGTCTATGTCTGGAGGAAACCACTTAACTCCATTTTGTTTTTGATGTTTTTCCATAAATCAGTGCTATTGAACACTCTTTACTGTTTGTGTGTTGGTTAAAAAAAATATTGAACCAATGAAAAGTATTAAAAAGTGCTTCAGACAAAACCTCTTAAAGATAAGTTCTGGGTTGTAAGCTTAAAGGTAGGGTAAGTGATAATAATGTTTGGTTAAAATAAGTGTTAACTAGCTTGATAGCAATCATTGCTATAGAATGTTCAGTATCCGCTTCTTAGTCAACACTGTAGTCTATAGCAGAATCATTTAAAAAAAAAAGACGTTTGTTCAAAACCTATCAATTGCCCTACCTTTATGTCTGAGAATGTACAAATATATCCTAACAGGGGACGGAGAAAGAAGGATATGAGGGAGAGAGAGAGAGAGAGGGAGAGAGTTGGAGAGAGAGAGAGAGAGAGAGAGAGGGAGAGAGTTGGAGAGAGAGAGAGAGAGGGAGAGAGAGGGAGAGGGAGAGAGTTGGAGAGAGGGAGAGAGAGAGAGAGGGAGAGAGGGAGAGAGTTGGAGAGAGAGAGAGAGGGAGAGAGTTGGAGAGAGAGAGAGAGAGAGAGAGAGAGAGAGGGAGAGAGTTGGGGAGAGAGAGAGAGAGAGAGGGAGAGGGAGAGAGTTGGAGAGAGAGGGAGAGAGTTGGAGAGAGAGAGAGAGAGGGAGAGAGTTGGAGAGAGAGGGAGAGGGAGAGAGAGAGGGAGAGAGTTGGAGAGAGAGGGAGAGAGGGAGAGGGAGAGATTTGGAGAGAGAGGGAGAGAGTTGGGGAGAGAGGGAGAGAGTTGGAGAGAGAGGGAGAGAGTTGGAGAGAGAGAGGAGAGAGAAAAGGGATGGAGAGAGTGTTTGGGATTTTATATTGATGTTGAAAAGCTGAAAAGACAAATTTGTTCTCCCGTTTCATATAGGGTCGAGGAGCTTCGCATTTCAGTCATCATCCACAACAACATCTTCTGGGATCTCCAACCTGATACTCCCCCAGGGTTGGATGAGCTCACCGGGGGTAGCAGATGAACTCTAGCTCCCTGCTCCTCCCGGCCTGTTCCAGGCCCCGTCAGCACGGCCCCAGCAGCGTGTCCCCGCGGTGCCACTGGTGTTATTGGGATGGAGTCTGCTCGTCTGTAAACCGTGTCTGAGCCCCTGTCGGCCAGGCTCCAGGTAAGCAAGATGTGCGTGTGTGTATGTATGCACACTCATGCATGTTAGTCTCACGTAGTCAGACAACTATTCCACAATCTCCGAATTTTATAGTATATAACGTATAGAGTCTGGAACTACACCTCCCGTCCCGAAATCCGAGTAAGGAAGCTGCCATTTCCGTTCACGAAATTATATTTTAAAATATCTTTACATTACATCTCTGCTAAGCAGCATGCTATATATGCTTAGATGATTTCGATTTGTATTAGGATACATTTGCGCGACTGTAATAAAGACGAACGAAAGTGGGGAGGAGGCTTCACTTCCGCTTTATCGCTTACTCATGATCAGAGCTTCCTTTGCTCCAGACTGTATAAAGCATTTGGAAATTGCGAGAGGCAACTGTCTGGCCACGCAGGAGTGCATGCATGTGCACGTGCGCACGCATGTGTGCACGTACGCACACACAGACATTGTACCATGAACATGTACGCAGTAAAAAAAAAAGTGCTTAAAACGTATATTAGTAGTAGGTGTCCTCCTCAAAACATGGGTCTACTTTTCTCAGTGGAAAGTAACTAAGTAGGCTACTCAAGTACTGTACTTAAAGGGGAAAACCACCAATTTTCAACATTTGACTGTCATTAATATACCTTAGAGCTGTTGTGTGGAAATAATAAAAAAGGTCCCCCCATTCTGTGTTTCCTAGAACTGTAATTATGAAAAAAATCATTAACGTTAATGGTTTTTTTCAGACCTCTAGTTCTAGGAAACACAGAATGGGGGGACTTTTTTATTATTTCCACACAACAGCTCTAAGGTATATTAATGACATAGTAAAATGTTTGTGGAGGTATTTGTGCTTTACTTGCGTATTTCCAATTTCCAGTACTTTTACTTCTACTCCACTACTACTTTTACTCCACTACATTCTTTGGAAAACTTTAGTTACTAGTTACTGTACTTTGTAGATTTTGATTATTATTTCAAAGCATAACCAATGCAGGCCTATATACCGTACATTTTGGTCATTTAGTGTCCACGTAGCTCAGTTGGTGGAGCTCTCGCCTTTGGACCACAAGTTCATGGGTTCGATCCCGGGCACCGCCAACTCAGCGAATGAGTAGCACGGCTTGGGTGCAGCAACATTAATGTAACGGGGATAGACTCCATCTCCCAGGGGTCTAGCGCATTGTAACGGGGACAGACTCCATCTCCCAGGGGTCTAGCGCATTGTAACGGGGACAGACTCCATCTCCCAGGGGTCTAGCGCATTGTAACGGGGACAGACTCCATCTCCCAGGGGTCTAGCGCATTGTAACGGGGACAGACTCCATCTCCCAGGGGTCTAGCACATTGTAACGGGGACAGACTCCATCTCCCAGGGGTCTAGCGCATTGTAACGGGGACAGACTCCATCTCCCAGGGGTCTAGCGCATTGTAACGGGGACAGACTCCATCTCCCAGGGGTCTAGCGCATTGTAGCGGGGACAGACTCCATCTCCCAGGGGGTCTAGCACATTGTAACGGGGACAGACTCCATCTCCCAGGGGGTCTAGCGCATTGTAACGGGGACAGACTCCATCTCCCAGGGGTCTAGCGCATTGTAACGGGGACAGACTCCATCTCCCAGGGGTCTAGCGCATTGTAACGGGGACAGACTCCATCTCCCAGGGGTCTAGCGCATTGTAACGGGGACAGACTCCATCTCCCAGGGGGTCTAGTGCATTGTAACAGGGATAGACTCCATCTCCCAGGGGTTTAGCGCATTGTAACAGGGATATACTCCATCTCCCAGGGGTCTAGCGCATTGTAACAGGGACAGACTCCATCTCCCAGGGGGTCTAGCGCATTGTAACAGGGATAGACTCCATCTCCCAGGGGTCTAGCACATTGTAACGGGGACAGACTCCATCTCCCAGGGGGTCTAGCGCATTGTAACAGGGATAGACTCCATCTCCCAGGGGGTCTAGCGCATTGTAACAGGGATAGACTCCATCTCCCAGGGGGTCTAGCGCATTGTAACAGGGATAGACTCCATCTCCCAGGGGTCTAGCACATTGTAACGGGGATAGACTCCATCTCCCAGGGGGTCTAGCGCATTGTAACGGGGACAGACTCCATCTCCCAGGGGGTCTAGCACATTGTAGCGGGGACAGACTCCATCTCCCAGGGGGTCTAGCACATTGTAACGGGGATAGACTCCATCTCCCAGGGGGTCTAGCGCATTGTAACGGGGACAGACTCCATCTCCCAGGGGTCCTAGCGCATTGTAACGGGGACAGACTCCATCTCCCAGGGGTCTAGCACATTGTAACGGGGATAGACTCCATCTCCCAGGGGTCTAGCGCATTGTAACGGGGACAGACTCCATCTCCCAGGGGTCTAGCACATTGTAACGGGGATAGACTCCATCTCCCAGGGGGTCTAGCGCATTGTAACGGGGACAGACTCCATCTCCCAGGGGGTCTAGCGCATTGTAACAGGGATAGACTCCATCTCCCAGGGGTCTAGCGCATTGTAACAGGGATATACTCCATCTCCCAGGGGTCTAGCGCATTGTAACAGGGACAGACTCCATCTCCCAGGGGGTCTAGCGCATTGTAACAGGGATAGACTCCATCTCCCAGGGGTCTAGCACATTGTAACGGGGACAGACTCCATCTCCCAGGGGGTCTAGCGCATTGTAACAGGGATAGACTCCATCTCCCAGGGGGTCTAGCGCATTGTAACAGGGATAGACTCCATCTCCCAGGGGTCTAGCACATTGTAACGGGGATAGACTCCATCTCCCAGGGGGTCTAGCGCATTGTAACGGGGACAGACTCCATCTCCCAGGGGGTCTAGCACATTGTAGCGGGGACAGACTCCATCTCCCAGGGGGTCTAGCACATTGTAACGGGGATAGACTCCATCTCCCAGGGGGTCTAGCGCATTGTAACGGGGATAGACTCCATCTCCCAGGGGTCTATAGTGCATTGTAGCGGGGATAGACTCCATCTCTCAGGGGTCTAGCGCATTGTAACGGGATAGACTCCATCTCCCAGGGGTCTAGCACATTGTAACGGGGATAGACTCCATCTCCCAGGGGTCTATAGCGCATTGTAGCAGGGATAGACTCCATCTCCCAGGGGTCTAGCACATTGTAACGGGGATAGACTCCATCTCCCAGGGGGTCTAGCGCATTGTAACGGGGATAGACTCCATCTCCCAGGGGTCTAGCGCACATTGTAACGGGGATAGACTCCATCTCCCAGGGGTCTATAGCACATTGTAACGGGGATAGACTCCCGCGTGTTACCGGCTGATACCGACAATAAGCCACTCCCGACACACTCATACTTGCGGTCATTTGAAAATAGCCGATCTACAAGCTCACAAAGTGTCGCAATCGACGTTTGTGAGCTTGTAGATCTGCTATTTTCTAAAGACTGTTATACATTTGAGAACTCGAAATGGGACATTCTGCATACTGAGTACTTTAACTTTTTGTACTTTAGGTACATTTTGTCACCTCCCCCTTACAAATAATAATAGTATAATATTCACAGTGGTGTTACCATGTTATGCTTTAGCTATTGAAAAATAGCAGATCTACAAGCTCATAGCGCGCCACCGAGTGGCGCGCTATGAGCTTGTAGGTCTGCTATTTTTTTTAAATCGAAGAACGAATGACATAGAAACATGGCTTTTTCAGAAAACTGTCAGGATGTAGAAGACATTTTTTGAATCTGATCTCAGGTCAAAATGGGTTCAAACTAATATAATAGAGTACTTTTTCCACCACTGTGAAAGTGTATGAATGAGAAGTCCTGCCGGATTGCATCCTCAACATGTTACATGTTGAAGTGCAGACAGTCACACCAGCCTGCCTTCTTAACCCATTTAGACCTGAAGCCCATTCTAAAAAGAAAATGTCTTCTATAAAACAAAACCGGTTTCTATGTCAGTGGTGCTCAACTATTTCATGTCACGAATCCCTAGAATGATCTGCATTCGGCCGCCGACCCCCCATCTGAAAATATGTTGTTCTCCAGAAGCAAACATTTGAGTTAAAAAAACAGACTGTACTGTACTGTACTGTACTGTACTGTACTGTACTGTACTGTACTGTACTGTACTGTACTGTACTGTACTGTACTGTACTGTACTGTACTGTACTGTACAAGCCCTCCTCCCTGGCCTGTGTGGTGTCTGTGTCTGTGTGTTAGGCTGTGCAACAGTGACACTTGGTGGTGAACAAACGCTATAACGCTATTTTCGTGCTCGGACACAGCCAGGGACACAGGGACCCACACATAGCTGTCTATAGGAATGCTTGCACGTTGCACCACTCAAAAATGTTCGCTCTGAAATAAAATATTCAAAGACTTGTGCCATGCACATTTTCACAATTTTTTCCCCAAAAATAGCAGATCTACAAGCTCGTAGATCTGCTGTTTTTCAATAGCTAATAACATAATGCTTAAAACACCAAAAAGGGCTTCCCGTCCCGTCCGGGTTAATGGGGCGCACGCGGCGCTGTAGCATGATCCGCTGCTCCGTGTGAAAGAAAGGCCTCTTTGATTGGAGGAGAGCTCCTCTCTCCCACGCGGAGCCTGAGTAGGAAATGACACACACACACACACACACACACACACACACACACACACACACACACACACACACACACACACACACACACACACACAGCACACACACACGCGCTGATCAACCACCACAAGTACTGACTCACATGTCACCGCAGTAATTGCAGCTCACACTGTCCTTCTACTGTCATCAGCCTAATACCACTAGAATAATAATACCCACGTGAACCTCTGTGTCCCCATGCTGGAGGTGAACGTACTGTAGCCTGAATACGAGACATCTCACCCCGGTGAGTTGTCTTCACTTTTTGACATGTCGGGGTGAGTTGTCCAGACAGCTCACCCCGGACAGCTCACCCCGGAAAGTGAAGACGGCTCACCCCGGAAAGTGAAGACATCTCACCCCGGTGAGATGTCTTTACTTTCCGGGGTGAGCTGTCTTCACTTTCTGACATTGCGGGGTGAGTTGTCTGTACTTTCCGTGGCACCCATTACAGTAGGCATAATTCAATTTCGGATCTAACTATCGGTTCCTACAGACGTGCGCAGTCACGGCTAATTATTTATTTATTTAACAGTAAAATCCGGTGAAACACTTGTAAGGAGTAGAGCGTCTCTCTCTCTCTCTCTCTCTATGCAGCATTGAGGGGGGGGGGGGGGGGTCGTTTGTGGATAATGTTTGCGCTTCAAAGTCCATGAGATTGAAGGAGCATTCAACCTGCACGCAGCCCATTCAACCCTTTGTTGACTACATGCGGTCCACCTGGATAAGTGGCCAGTGGAAGCCAGAGCACTGGTGTATGTACAAGCGTGCCATCAGGACGAACAATGATGTCGAGGGGTGGCATAACCGCCTAAATCGGAAAGCACAGCGAGCAAACTTGCCGATTTATTTGCTCATTGATTTGCTGCACAAGGAAGCTACCTTGATCGACTTCCAGCTGCGTATGGTGTCAGAGAACAAGCTACGCCGCTACCAGCGAAAGCAGACCAAGGCTACACAGGGCAATCTGGCCCAGTTGTGGAAGGACTTGGAAAGGAACGATCTGACCATCATGGACATGCTAACTCTCGCTTCTGAAGTGAATGCCCCAGTGTGGAGATGAGCACACTGCACTGCACAACTTTTGACCAAAATGGGACAGCACACTACACAACTTTTTTCTTTCTTTTTGTAGATATGACAACTTTTGACCAAAATGGGACAGCACACTGCACTGCACACAGCACAACTTTTTTCTTTCTTTTTGTAGATATGACAACTTTTTAGTGTTTTTGTAGCAAACTGATGTTTTGTTTTTTTTTATGACAACTTTTTACTATATTTTTTAGTTTACATTTTTTCTATACTTAACTTTTTTCTATATTTTTTTGTACAAACTGATGTTTTTCTAAACTTTTGATGTTTACCTTTTTTTTTATATTTTTTGTACAAACTGCTGTTTGAACTTTGTTTACAATGTTTCTATATTTAAATAAACTACATTACATTTGACCGTACATTTTACTTTTGTGTTATATTCTTGTGAAATATTCAGTAAAGTATAGCTCAAAGGCTACATATTCAGTCAGACTTTTGGTGAGTTGTCCTGACAACTCACCCCTAAACGTGAAGACATCTCACCCCGATAGTGGCCAAAAGTGAAGACATCTCACCCCGGAAAGTGAAGACATCTCACCCCTAAAAAAGCAGGGGTGAGATGTCTTCACGTTTAGGGGTGAGTTGTCTGGACAACTCACCAAAAGTGGCTTTAGGGGTGAGTTGTCTTGTTACCCTGTAGCCTCATGCCTTGTGAGCTTGTATATCTGTATATTCAGCTGGTAAAAATGAGCCCTGCATGGGGAAACCCATCTGTAAATGGAGGGTATGCGCATGCATAAAGTGAATGGCAAAGAGAGTTTAACCCATTTACGTCGAAATAAAAAAAAGGTCTTCTGAAAGAATATATATTCAAAGATTTGTGCCACATTTTCACGATTTTTCAAAAATAGCAGACCTACAAGCTCGTAGCGCGCCACTCGGTGGCGCGCTATGAGCTTGTAGATCTGCTATTTTTCAATAGCTAAAGTATAACATAATGCTTAGTTAAAACACCAAAAGGGGTTCCCGCCCAAAACAGGTTAACATTGTTTAACCTTGTTTAATGCAATCATATTGGACTTTTCTGTTTGGATGTATGGGCTGTCGATGCCAGAGAGTCGTTTCTTTGCCACTTAATAGGCGTTCCTGCATAACTTCCGGGTTTGATGATGATGTCACGCGCATACCCTCCATTAGGTGTAAGTGGTTCAGAAATAATGGAAATCACACTTGTGTGAAGTGAGGGGCCCTCTTATCATCATACATCATCATGCATCATCATACGTTCCGTGCTCAGCCAATCAAATCATGGTTATTTGGTAGAGACGCATAAAGCTGGGCATAGGGGGGCGACCCACAGAACTGCCAAAACTGCTAAAATGGCAGATTTTTTACAGAATCAATAAGGGGTCTACACCCTTCGAGCTTGACCGCTAATAATAAGAGACAATAAAAAAGACAACAAGAACGGATGTTTGGCACCGACCACACTCTTTAGTAGTACAGTATGATTATATTGTATTGACCCACATGATGTCACTAAAAAGCTTATAAAGAATAAAGTGACGTCACTAAAAGGATTATCTGGAATAAAGTCGTGCAATAACTATAGCCAACCATACGAATAAAGACGTGGCTTCCATGTTGCTCTTTGATGTGATGTCAAGTGGACTGTCTATGATGTCATCCATAGATGACAGAGCATACCTATTTACACGCACCTCGACAGTGGCTGCAGGGCCAATAAGGCAATTATGGAAGGAGGTAGGGGCCGCACACCATTCTTTAGACAACGTTTCGATCTTGACAGATCTTCGTCAGGTCAGTATGACCTAGATGACATCATCTAGGATGCCAGTCATCTATGACATCATCACCATTGTTTCAGCAGTTTCAGCCCAATCCGACCCTCCACTGACTTCCAGTATAGACTGAATCACCATGACATCACCACAACTAAAAATGTCTTTCCGGGTAACTCACTTTATTTCTGGAAGAAGATGACACATATGATATTGTTATTACTGGCTATTGGGATTTTTTTATTTTGTTCTAAATATATCCACAGATATTTACTACTTCCATAGACAAAGTTAATTATTTCAAAAGAATCTGAGGAAAATAAATCTCTCTACGTCCTATGGTTAAGAGTTGGGCTAAATGTAAACTAGGATGGTATATAGTGTCACCCGCCAATTTTTAAGTTTGATGCTGATCTGTCTGCGGGATTAGGCACGCACGCACGCACGCACGCACGCACGCACGCACGCACGCACGCACGCACGCACGCACGCACAAAGGGGCGAAATAACAATCTCCGTACCCCAGCCATTCCGGCCTATATATATATATATATATATATATATATATATATATATATACGGTAATTATGAAGAAGTGTACAACTTGCACTGCGGTACAACCCGTTGTTCCAGTGCTGTTGTGTTCATTCCCTCCACATCATAACCCTGTCTATATGAGACACACAACAAGACAACGTTAAAGACTTCCTCAGAGCTATATACGACCAGCTTGCGAGTCCTATAGTCATTAATCCATTTAGGCCATGTTTCTGTATCAGTGGTGCTCAATATTTCATGTCAAGGACCCCCAAAAATATATGTAATTGGCCACCGACGCACACCTGAAAATATGTTGTTCCAGGGACCCCCCCAGAAGCAAAGATTTGAGTTAAAAACGTTCGCTCTGAAAGAATATATATTCAAAGATTTGTGCCACATTTTCACAATGTTTCAAAAATATCAGACCTACAAGCTCGTAGCGCGCCACTCGGTGGCGCGCTACAAGCTTGTAGATCTGATATTTTTCAATAGCTAAATTATAACATAATGTTTAAAACACCAAAAGGGGTTCCCGCCCAAAATGGGTTAATGCCGTCAGAAACTCACACGCACAGGGTAGAGCCATAATGAAACGGCGCATATGGCGACACAAGGGCGCCATCGTCTCAGTAAAGTCTTTTAATATTTCAGCTTGCGTGGCGCGCTGGGCGCAGCAGCAGTGTTACCGCCATGAGGATATAACGTACTCTAATAGCCGGCGCTGTTTTTGGCTCGGACTAATCACTTGTTTGTCATTGGTCTCCGAAGAGGAAGAGGCTTGCGCTTCCATCTCGCTCCCTAATGTAATAAAAGGCTTTTAGCGACTCCTTCGCATGCATCAGGACTGCGCTTTCCCCCCTATTTCCTTTTGCACGCAGTTAATTTCCATATTTAATTAGGTTGGCTCATTAATCCATTCTGGGCGGGAACCCCTTTTGGTGTTTTAAACATTATGTTATAATTTAGCTATTGAAAAATAGCAGATCTACAAGCTCATAGCGCGCCACCGAGTGGCGCGCTACAAGCTTGTAAGTCTGCTATTTTTGAGAAATCGTTAAAATGTGGCGCAAATCATTGAATATATATTTCTAACTAACTAAAATATTTGCTTCTGGGGGGGTCCCTGCAACTACATATTTTGAGAGGGGGGTCCGTGGCCCAATAGAGATAATTCTGGGGGTCCTTGACATGAAAAAGGTTGAGCACAACTGACACAGAAACATGGGTTTTTCAGAAAAAATTTAGGATTTAGAAGCCTTTTTTTTTAATCGACCTCAGTCCAGAATGGGTTAAACGCCATGCACAGAGGAATGTATGTGGAAATAATTGTGCGCTCTGTTATAGACACAAATTATCCATAATGTCCTTGTGTGAGTTGTGACAGCACATGTAGGCCTTGTTGATTAGGCCCCGACACACATGCCACTTGATTTGTTTGTGCGTGTGCGTGCGTGCGTGCGTGCGTCCGTACATTATCAGATGTATGCGTACTGCATACACTTGTTTACACCATATTAAAGATTTAAACTAGCCATCAGTTGTCGTATATAGACATCTGAACGGCTGACAACCGCTAATCCTGATCACAAAGAACCTAAGAAGCCGACGCATCTGGACACAAACTGACTGACCGGCCAACCTCTGCATTCATTACACACAATGAAATGAATGCAGAGGTTGTGGGATTGACGGAAAAAACACAAATCTGATTTAGTTTTCTCTCTTTTTTAACCACATTACCACATTACCTCTGACATCCATGTTTTGTGCAAATTCTTTCAAAGCTTTCCGATGAAATATATAATAGCACTCGTGTTTTTTCCGCTGTAGGCAAATATATAGCAAATATATGGCTGAAGTGGTTTATGATAATTTAAGTGTCACTGTTCCGATGTTAAATCTTTACCCGCCCTCCTCCTGTTTATGCTTGGCAGTGGCGTTCAATTATAACGCTTGCTAAATGAAATAATATTTCCAGGAGTTCTTCATGTCCTCCGCTCCGTTATATATGGAGTCTCAAGCCCTGATACGTTACATATCAACATGTCTTGAAAAGAAGGTAATTTTTAATCATGTGCCATGGTGAGAGACAGGCATGAATAACTGTGACATTTACAATTAGCTGTTGTCAACGGGCGCAATTTACAGGTACACATTACTGCGGTAAATGGAAGTGACAAGGACTTGATATGTTGTGCGAAAGTGGCGAGATAGAGAATTATATTTGACCCCCCCCATGCTTAAGTGGCCTCACTCTCACTTGATGGTTGAAAAACACTTTAGTCTAAAGACATAATTGGCTTTGTAAAATGTTGTCTGTGGTAGACATGTGTAATGTATGTATAGTGTTTATCTATCTGGGTCGCTGTCGGATTCTGTACGGCGTATTGTCATGCTCGACTCGTCAAATACAGTCACTTGATCACTTGATTAACCCATTTAGGCCGGACGTCGAAATAAAAAAAAGAATATATGTTCAAAGATTTGTGCCGCATTTTCACGATTTTTCAAAAATAGCAGACCTACAAGCTCGTAGCGCGCCACTCGGTGGCGCGATATGAGCTTGTAGATCTGCTATTTTTCAATAGCTAAAGTATAACACCAAAAGGGGTTCCTGCCCAAAATGGGTTAAGGGTTGCATTCAGAAACGGATCCAACATTGAGGAACCGGAGTCTGTTCCATCACATTTCTGGAACCGGGTTTTCATGACAGACCCAGACCTGGTACATATTATTTGGACTTGATGTCTGCTATACAATTACAATGCCAGTGTGGTTCTGTGAGTGTGCATAGCTACACATACGGCTCCATTTGGTTCCATTTGTACACCCTCTCAGAGTTACAGTCTAGTAAGGGTCCATTTGGTTCCATTTGTACACCCTCTCAGAGGTACAGTCCAGTAAAGGGTCCATTTGGTTCCATTTGTACACCCTCTCAGAGGTACAGTCCAGTAAAGGGTCCATTTGGTTCCATTTGTACACCCTCTCAGAGGTACAGTCCAGTAAAGGGTCCATTTGGTTCCATTTGTACACCCTCTCAGAGGTACAGTCCAGTAAAGGGTCCATTTGGTTCCATTTGTACACCCTCTCAGAGTTACAGTCCAGTAAAGGGTCCATTTGGTTCCATTTGTGCACTGTCAGCGTTACAGTCCTGTAAGGGTTCATTTGGAAGCCCCGCAAGTAACCCAGAGGGTCCCTGTATCCCACCGTGAGAACCAGTGAGGTATGTAGCCTCTAGGAATCGTTAAAGGGAACTGTTAAGAGGGCCTTTCTGTGTGGAGTTTGCATGTTCTCCCCGTGTCCCCTAGGGTATAGGTACACTCACAAAAAACATGCAGTAATCCTGGTCTCTGAACTGCCTCCCCCTGGCCAGCCGAGGCGCCTGATGGAGGGGAAAGGAACTGGTTGGAATAACGTGTTCCTTCCACGCGCTACGTCCAACCCCCCTGTCAGGTGTAAAGGAGCAACTTGGACACTCAGGCATGAAGGAAGCATGAGTTCAAGTCCGTTGCTCTCCCCATGTCCCCCATATATGGGGACTAGGTTGGCGGAGGGTGTGTAGAGCCCAGGATCACATTCGATCATTGACACAGGGGTGGAAAATGGGTTACAAAATCGTGGGATATGGCTCAGTGGATAGTGCCATGGCTCAGTGGTCCAGGCACCTTGGCTGGTAATCCAGTCTGGCAGTGTGCCGCGGGTTCGACTCCCGATCCCGACGGCCTTTACTGCATGTCTTCCCCCCATCTTTCTCCCCATTTCCTGTCAGCCTACTGTCTGTCCCTCCATAAATAAATAAATAAAATAAAGGCGAAAGCCACAAAAAAACAAAATAAAATAAAACAATATATAAGAAAAAAATCACACCCGTGTGAACTGAGTGGTGTAAGGTCTGTCTGACGTAATGAAATCATGTCTGACGTAATGAAATCACACCCGGGTGTGATTTCATTACCTGGCTTTGTTTGTGCAGAAAAAATGAGCATGGTTGCTATGTTCACCCTGTTCACCGGGGTGATTTCATTACGTCATTACAACAGGGTGAACATAGCAACCATGCTCATTTTTTCTGCACAAAAAAGCCAGTTGTAGGAGTGGTTTACACCACTCAAAAAAAGAGGGAATCATCAAGGAACCAGCATCGTTAAAAAGGATAAAGGATCCCAACCTTAGTCATCGTGATTAGAGACAGGTGTGTGCCGTGTGGCCTATACAATACACAGTGCTCATGAGGAGCAGTTCACTCCACCATGGCTGGCTAGCCGGGTGGACGTTCTCGTAGATGCATGAGGCCGTCGGTCGCTCCGCGAGGCCCCGCTGTCCCGCTGTGGCGCCTGCCTGCATGCACCGGCTGTGTTTTCAAGTGATAAAGAAATTCTTGCGCTGTTGTTAATTGTTTACGCGCCATTTGTTGATGTAAATTTGGCTTTATACGATGCCATTTAATGGCTATGTGTCGGTTGTTTATGTGCTATGAATGCTTCTGTAAAAAAAACCAACGGGACAAAGTGGAAACAAATAAAAATAATCGTTGTGCATTGTTGTTGTAACGCAGGACGTTGAGTGAATGTTTCCCTCGGGGATGGGCATTCACCGGTGGTTTCTCAACCTGTGAGCCGGGAACCTGCTGGTGGGTCGTGAGGATGTACAGTATCGTCAAATACAGTCACTTGATCACTTGATTAACCCATTTAGGCCGGACGTCGAAATAAAAAAAAGTCTTCTGAAAGAATGTATGTTAAAAGATTTGTGCCGCATTTTCACGATTTTTCAAAAATAGCAGATCTACAAGCTCGTAGCGCGCCACTCGGTGGTGCGCTATGAGCTTGTAGATCTGCTATTTTTCAATAGCTAAAGCATAACATAATGCTTACGGACGTTGAGTGAATGTTTCCCTCGGGGATGGGCATTCACCGGTGGTTTCTCAACCTGTGAGCGGGGAACCTGCTGGCGGGTCGTGAGGATGTTGCAAAGTGGGTCCCCAAATAATTGGCGAAACACTATAATGTACGATAGGTGTGTGAGGGCACAAACCTCTATAGTCTCAGTGGAGAGGCTCAGTGGCCTTGTGGTTAGAGTGTCCGCCCTGAAACTGGGAGGTCGGGGTTCGATCCCCGGCCGGGTCATACCAAAGACTGTAAAAATGGGACCCAATGCCTCCCTGCTTGACACTCAGCATCAATGGGTTGGAATCAAATGATTCCCGAGCGCGGCACGGCTGCAGCTCACCGCTCCTTGGGTGCGGCTCACCGCTCCAAGAGATGGGTCAAATGCGGAGAACAAATTTCACTGCGGTAACGTGTGTGACAAATCGTATGACTTTGACTTTGACTTTGTCTCTCTCAAAACTGGCATAAAATAGTTTCTCTCTTATTAACAATTGTTTAAAAGCTATTTCTCGGCCTGGGCCCGTGGCTCAGTGGTCCAGGTAGTCCGAGTTCTGGCAGTGTGCCGCGGGTTCGACTCCCGATCCCGACGACCTTTACTGCATGTCACTCCCCCATCTCTCTCCCCCATTTCCTGTCAGTCAAACTGTCTGTCCCTCTATGAAAAATATAAAATAAAGGCGAAAGCCGCAAAAAAAAAAAACATTTAAAAAGCTATTTCTCAATTGGAGGAGGAAGGGGGGTGAGGGGGGGCTGGGGGGTTAGGCACCAGCCAGAGGCTATTTGGGGGTCCTTGGCTTTGGAAAAGTTTGGGAAGCCCTTTTTTTGCTACCGTGGAAGAAGTCGTTGCCAGGTTGGAGTGTAACCAGCACAGATGGATGCTTTGGTCCTGACCTCAGCTTCTCTCTGAGGGCTGTCGATCCTTTCATGGCGTAACGGGTGACTCAGGAGCCTGTGTGAGAGAGAGAGAGCGAGGGTAGTGCGTGGGACGGGGGGGAAGGAGGGGAGGGGGCCTTCTCTCCCTCTCTCTCTCAAGACCCCTTGGTGTGGTTTCTGCAACAGTTGGCAGGCAGACCAGCACATTGTGTGTGCTGAGTCCTCTCTCTGATGTGGCGGCGCGTCACCGAGTAAGCTGACAGATGATGAAGTGCTCACTCACTCTGTGTGTGTGTGTGTGTGTGTGTGTGTGTGTGTGTGTGTGTGTGTGTGTGTGTGTGTGTGTGTGTGTGTGTGTGTGTGTGTGTGTGTGTGTGTGTGTGTGTGTGTGTGTGTGTGTGTGTGTTATCCAGACGCAGAGCTCTGCCCGACATATGTTCATGAGGGGGGGGGGATATCTGAGGCATACGAGTAATTATATAGGATTCTAAACGTCAAACATTTTCCTCCTTAGAGAAAACGCTGTGGGCTCTGTCAGTTACATCATCACTTACATCCATGTGTGTGTATGTGCGCAGTCTTATAGCCTCACTATATGTCATGCGCCCACTTGGGTGAAATAATATTTGCAATTAATTCCCTGTGTTTCTTTGTCAACCACAGACTGATGGGTTTCTACCACATGTGGTGGGATTCACTTTCAACTTACTTTCAAATAATCTTTTAAACTTCATAACGCCCTCCGCCTATATTACTCCAATAGCCTCACTAGTCAAGGACGATCTCCCAGCGTTCGTTGTTAAAACTGGGTGGAAACCATTAAAGAGTTTTAAACCCGCTTTGAAGAACCAATCCAAGGTCCTTGGGGTGATCCTTCATATATTATCGGGGTGGTGACATCATGATTGGTTTCCAAAGCAGTAGGCGTAGGTTTGTTAGGAGTAGGGTTGGATCTGGGGCAGCCGTACATATACCCAACGTCGAGGAACTGTTATCGAATTCAGTCACATTTGGAGCAGTTTGAAGAAGCGTTTTTATCACACCGTCAGCGCCACCATGAGTGGATGTCTGCTATACTATATATTACCATACCGGTGGTTCTTAACCCATTTAGGCTTGCCGTCGAAATACAAAAAACGTTCGCTCTGAAAGAATATATACCTATTCAAAGATTTGTGCCTCATTTTTACGATTGTTCAAAAATAGCAGACCTACAAGTTCATAGTGCGCCACTCGGTGGCGCGCTATGAGCTTGTAGATCTGCTATTTTTCAATAGCTAAAGTATAACAGAATGCTTGAAACACCAAAAGGGGTTCCCGCCCAAAATGGGTTAAACTTTTTTTTTAATTTCAAGAACCACCATAACTCTTGAGTGTACAAATGGAACCAAATGGACCAGTGAAGAATAAAGATCCATTTGGTTCCATACGTACACTCTCAGAGTTCAGAGCTCTAAGGGTCCATTTGGAACCCAGAGGCTCCCTGTAGCCCACTTAGCAAACCAGTGAGGTATATAGGAATCATTGAAGGGAACCGTTAAGGAATCGAATCCTATAGAATCCAACTTTAGTCACCTGGGAGCGGTTCTTCGCAATATTCTTGCAACTACCTTGCATTTACAAATCTCTGCTTGTCTATCATCAAAGAATAGCGCAGCGAGTTATACTTTGTAACTACAAGGCTTTTCATTCGATAGTAAAGCAGCAGATTATGTAAAGACGACACTGTATTTAATATGCCTTTCACATCGTGTACTTGTTTTGTCAGGCCGCGTCATCTTAGCATATTCATTGTATTTGGAGTTTACTTTAAGATGATCAAACCGTGAAAACATGTACTCTCTAGGTACTTTTAGCCTATAGGCTATTGATATTTGTAGATGGCCTAAGGCAGTGTTTCTCACAAGTGTGGGGAGCAAAGTGGCTGCAACTCAGAGAGGTGAGTTAAGGTAATAAGAAAAAGAAAGACAATCTGTGTTTACATTCTTCACGTCGGAAAATGCGGGTCGTTGATGAAATAAAATAGGCCGCTAGCTATGCAACTGATCTGTTG
>NC_136796.1:40121873-40127922 GCF_951216825.1 Electrona antarctica
ATACATACGCTGACATCAGCAAAAAATAAATAAAACGCTTCAGTGGACATACGGCCTGGATGCGCCCGGCCCACGCATTTACATTGTGTCTATGAGTGTCTTCTATACATTGTGTACTTCGGACATCATTGCAATTATACCTCTCTCCTCTGGGAGATGGAGACAACGGACATCTAAAACATTAGGTATGGTATATAGCAGCATCATGTATTCCGCTGTTACACCACACAGGCGTGTCTGAACGGCGGTTATTAAGGTGTTACATGAACAGCCATCATTGGGGTGGGGGTGGGGGGTGGGGGGCTGTCACGCTCTCACAGTACACCACTCGGATACAATCGGAACATAAAGAACGTCCCTTTCCTTCCGTCTAACAGTTATGGCACCCTAGACGTTATAATCGGGGGGGGGGGGGGGCATTCGGAGACAAATTAGCAGTCGCCGTCGCTCCGCTGTGGATCCCCCACCGTGCCATGTCGGCGGCACTCCCCCTGATTTAATGCCGCCAGGCGCGCGGTGTTCAGCCACGTTGGCGTGACAACTCTCTCCATTCCCGTGCTTTATGGAATCATCACCGTGTCGCCACCCGCGCCACGAGCGGGGCAATATTTAGGACAAATGTCGGGCGCGTGCGGCGGCCGCCGCCGCCCCCCTCGTCGCACAATGCTACTGAATATTTTATGCAGCCCGAGAAGCCCCACATTAAAGCCTCGGGTTTGAAAAATGACGCTTTCTCCAAAAAGCCACAGTGTCTCTCTAGTAGGGAGAGAGATTAGCACACATAGACAGTGTCTCTCTCTCTAGTAGGGAGAGAGATTAGCAGGGGCATGCACACATAGACAGTGTCTCTCTAGTAGGGAGAGAGATTAGCAGGGGCGTCCACACATAGACAGTGTCTCTCTAGTAGGGAGAGAGAGATTAGCAGCGGCGTGCACACATAGACAGTGTCTCTCTCTCTAGTAGGGAGAGAGAGATTAGCACACATAGACAGTGTCTCTCTAGTAGGGAGAGAGATTAGCAGGGGCATGCACACATAGACAGTGTCTCTCTAGTAGGGAGAGAGATTAGCAGGCCGTGCACACATAGACAGTGTCTCTCTATTAGAGAGAGAGAGATTAGCAGGGCGTGCACACATAGACAGTAGGTGGGTTTCCATCAAAACATTTCGAAAATAGGAAGCGAATAAGTAAGTAATTCGAAAAAAGAAAAGCGTATTTTTCTTGTTTCCATCCACTGACAAAATGCGCTTCTTTGGAGATATTAAATAAGCACTAGGCCTAGATGGCGCTATTTGCCAGTCAAGTGAGACGCGAAGAGAGGCGCATATTATCTGACATTTATTTTACCGTTTGATGTCTGAAATCTGATAGCATCTGCATCACACACACACTACAGGATAATCTTACACGATTATTTGATCATGTCACACACACACACACACACACACACACACACACTTCTCTGATTTGTTCTTCACCACGGTGCATTTGACGTTCTTTTAGGCTATTCAAGTTGGTCTGCATGAAGTCCGCTGTCCAGATGGGCCACTGGGACAGGCTGTCTTTCAAACAGGCTGTCTGTTAAATAAATAGGCGTGTGTTTTTGTCTAGACAGGGGCTGGTATAGTTTCGTTTTCAAAGTACAGGGACGATCGGGACCCCTGCCCTGCGACTTGACAGTACATTTCCATTTTGACTAGTCTCCTCTCGTCCGTTTCGTTCCGAGCTGTTTAGGAGAAATATCACCGATCTAACTTCATGATCAACGGCGAACGCCCTCACCGGGGAGAGCAAAAGAGCCTCAGCCTGCAGACAGGCTTCGAGACTCGAGTGTGTAAATTTAATAATTTATGTATCCACTTCGCACCCACCCTCCCGTTCGATCACTCCACAAGTCCACTATAGGCTACTCACCATCGCGTGTGTTTTTTTCTTTTCCAACTGTTAAAAGCGATATAATGCGAGTTCAATGCTTTCTAATTAGAAATATTTCCCGCAAGTGTTTCCATAACCCATTTGCGCATTTCACTTTTTCGATATAGCCCCAAAATCCGCCACCTTCTAGCGAAAGAGTGTTTTTGCGAAAAATGCAGACTTATGCGCATTTTGAGGTGTTTCCATCCAGGAGATTTTGCGAAAGAACCTTAATGCGCAAAAAAAAGGCTTTATGGAAACGCACCTAGTGTCTCTCTATTAGAGAGAGAGAGATTAGCAGGGAATGCACACATAGACAGTGTCTCTCTAGTAGGGAGAGAGATTAGCAGGGGAATGCACACATAGACAGTGTCTCTATAGTAGGGAGAGAGATTAGCAGGGGAATGCACACATAGACAGTGTCTCTCTAGTAGGGAGAGAGATTAGCAGGGGAATGCACACATAGACAGTGTCTCTCTAGTAGGGAGAGAGATTAGCAGGGCCGTGTGTCTCTCTAGTAGGGAGAGAGATATTTGCAAGGGCGTGCACACTGTGCCACAAGGTGGTGCTGCCCTGCCCCTTTGCCCTCTGGACAGCAACGTGCCCTTTTGAAAGTTGTTTTTTTTGTACAGTTTGTTAATTTTTTATTTTTGTTTTGTACAGTGTATAGTACAGTATGTGGCACATGGTGACATCGATCAATTCTGGAGTAAAAGCTGCTAATACATTATTTATGCCCCCCGAATCTATAAATCTCTCACACTTTTAAGGCACACTCGCCGCACAAGGTTCCACTTTTTGGAGTGGTGCAACCACTCCTATAGACAGCATGTGTTTCCCTGGGTGGGCCCTGCCTGGCTGTGTCCGAGCACGAAGATAGCGTTTGGTTTGGTTTTCAACACCAAGTGTCATTGTTGCGCAACCTCACACACACACACACACACACACACACACACACACACACACACACACACACACACACACACACACACACACACACACACACACACACACACACACACACACACACACACACACACACACACACACAGTACAGTAGAACTATGTCATTTCTTGACCGTTTCGGACACAGGGCGGCTCACCGGGAACCGGGCCCGGCCCCCCTGTACTGGGCGCGTTCCTGTGGGTCTGGAACTTCCGTGGACCCCACACGGGTGTGATTTTTGCACCTGCACCTCAAAATGTCTGTGCACGCCACTGGAGATTAGCCACGGGGTGGTAGTGGTGGTGGTGGTGGCGCTGCGTGCCGCACGGGGCTGTTTGTGTTGGAGGTGCAGTGTGGTCGGCGGAGCGGCGTGCGAGCGGCTGCTAGAGGGTCTGTTCTGCAGAGCTGGCCCGCCTGCATGGCTGCGGTCGCTCACCAACGCCGAGCGGCTTCTCTCTACTCCGTCTGTGGAGGGAGAGATAAGCTCTGACAATTACACACACACACACACACACACACACAAGTCCCTTGTCTCATGACATCATGGGGGAATTTTGTGCGCGCGCGCAATCCCGTGCATGTGCGCCTATGCGACGTGCGTGTGTGTGTGTGTGCGTGCGCGTGTGATGTTTTGCTTAATCTATTTTTAAGATCCAGAGGACATTTGGGTGAGGTTCCAACAGGATCTTGGGGGCAAAAGTTCAGGGAGAAAGACAGTGGGAGACGGAGATAGGGAGAGGGAGAGAGGGAGAGAGGGAGAGATGACAGAAGGAGTTAGCCGGGGAGCCAGTCACCCAAAATTTTAGAGGACCTAAAAACGGCCACAGCCGTCATCACAAATTTGATGAGGTCAGCACAAATGTGATGAGGTCAGCACATTTGGGCTATGGCCGAATTTAGACCAAGGAGTGTTTTTCGTGCAAAACTAATGCTTGGAATCAGAATCATGAAAGCCACATGTCACATGCTACTTAAAGTATGATGAAATTTGGAAAACGTTGCCATATATTGGTCGTCTAACTTTTTTTCGGCAGAGCAGACCTCTCATTCTACAAGTGAATAGTAAAAACACAAATAAAAAGCATGTCATGACATGCGGTTGACGGGTTAATCTCTATTCCTTGAGCTTTCGCCTGTGGCTCCGTCGGCTAAGGGGAGAATTATAGAAAAGGCCTCGGCTCGCGTGAGTTAAAGCCGAGGAGGAGGAAACGGAAGAACAGACGATGGTGGAAAAAAGGAGAGCTGCGTAGGTAGGCCTAGCCTCAGACGTGGCTGTTTAGTTATTTTCCATTAACTCCCGGAGCATTTTCATATATAGGGCTCCAGTCACAGAAAAACAGATCACCGCATTTATTATTAATCCAAACATCTCCCACTCCTGCAGGCTTGACTGTTCCTCAAAGCCCGGGCGGACCCTCCCTCCCTGGCAGGGGAGGGGAGGACTGGGGCCAGCCGGGGCCTGCCGAGGACCCCCAGGTAATGACCTGTGAAATGACTGGGGCTTTTTGTTGGGTCAGGGGGAGGCTGGCTTTGGAGACCGGCGGCTTATTTATGGAGCTACTGTGGTCTTTTCTCCTGGCCTCGGGCACCTATAAATATGCAAGGGAAGGTTAGCCTGCTAAAACAAACAATGATGTGAGCCCGGTTTCGTCCGAAATAGAAAATGCAATTCTGCAACAAACCCCAGACCCCTCTATAAAAAGAGACGGGCACTATCTTTAGGCTGGACGAGAGGTCGGATTTAGCACTGTGGTGTGAAGGCTGGTTCACATCTAACAGCACCCATAAGACGTAATGAGACGGTGTTGGAGTTTAGGCTTCGCTGCAGAGCTCCAGTAAACTAAACCGGTTGAATGTGAGTCGACTTTATAGGTGTAATGTGTTTGCACTGGGTTAAGGTTATAGGTCTTGCTCCAGTGTGAGAGCGACCAGTGTGTGCCGCGGCAGTTTGATTTTTTAAATTCCTGTCGTTTCTGCATGGGGTCGCAGTCATGAAAAATGAATTATCAGGTAACGGGGCACTTAAATGTGCCCCACATTTGTCCTGTGATTTATTTAAGATCCCCCCCCCCCCAACCCCACCCCCCCCGGTGAGCTCGAGGGCCGATTACACATAAACGGACAGGTTAAAGCCGCAAGCGATAGCTGGCGGTGAAGCGTATGTGTTGGCAGGCGGAATCCATATGTTAAAGTCCATGTGGACGGTTTGCTCCGGTGCGTACCGTATACCACACTTAAAGCCGACATTGGCCCCCTATCTGCATAATGGATATACAAGGGGTCCTTGTTAGTGTCCATTCTGGACTTGGGGCGGGTGGGGGGTGGGGGGGGGGGGGGGGGGGGGGGGGGATTGAGACGAGCCAGCCCTGGGAGATGGTAAACGTGGTCAAACTGATAAAACTGTCATTACCGCGTTTGGAGCGGCAGAGAGAGAGAGAGAGAGAGAGAGCGCATCCTGTCAGGGAGGGATGTTGGCGCACTGCCTTAGAGCTGTAAAATCAAACATTCACTGTACTGTACTGTGCTACAGAAGGGCAGTGCTGTAAAGTAACTAGAAGTACTTGTACTGTACTCAAGTACTGTGCTTAAGTACAATTTTTTTCTTTCTTTTTTTCTTTTCTTTCTTCTGTATTCACTATTTTCAATACTTTTACTTGTACGCCACTACATCTCGGATCGCAAATGTTGTACTTTTACTCCGCTACACGTATCTGAAAACTTTAGTGACTTTGTAGATTTTGATTATTGTTACAAAACATACAAAGAGATGAGTCTTAAAAAGACAAAAGAGTGGCCGCACACACCGATAGCCAAAGTGCCGATTATTTATTAGGATGCAGAGTATAAGAACCAACGTTTCGGCCAGGTACAACTGCCGTCTTCAGGGTATACAGTATGTAAAACATACAACCACTTTATTTCGGCCATTTGAAAATAGCCGATCTCCAATGCTCACAATATGCGTCGCAACGTGACACATTGGGAGCTTGTAGATCTGCTACTGTATTTTCAAAATATTTTTTTTATGCATTTGAAAACTTGAAATATATCCTGCATAATGAGCATATATACTTTCTACGTTTTGCTATACCTGCATTTTGCGTGTGCCAAGTGCATCTTGACACCCATGCCTTTGTACATTTTCTCGAGTCCATTTTGAATTCCGAAACTTTTACTAACCGTATAGTAG
>NC_136796.1:40128122-40182704 GCF_951216825.1 Electrona antarctica
TATTCTTTCAGAGCGAAGGTTTTTTTTTATTTCGAGAGAGAGAGAGAGAGAGAGAGAGAGAGAGAGAGAGAGAGAGAGAGAGAGAGAGAGAGAGAGAGAGAGCTTCAGAGCCAAGGGATTGGAGGGTGTTATAACACTGCGCGGTGCCAAGGCAACTGTGAGGCTTGGCAGTGAGGTATACGGACACGGACCATGTGTGAAACGCCGGAGGGCTTTTAATTTGAAACGATGGATACACTTGGCCGGTTGCAACTTTCATACGGACATGAAACTGGCTGCGGGGGCTTCTGTCCACCATCGCGAATGAACGGATGTCTGTCCACTTATCAATAGCGACGTTAATCTTTCGGGGCGGAAAGGAGTGCGTTTTCATAGACTGTGAAAAATGGGTATGTTTGTGAGGTGCCTGCAAGTAGTGCTCTATCTCTCTCTCTCTCTCTCTCTCTCTGTCTCTCTGCCTCTAGGGTGCGTGTGGTACCGAGGTAATAGGCAAGATCTCGGATCTTTACAACGCCTGTCAAAGCATTGATGTCAACATGCCTCTCTCGGTTTATAGCGCGCTGAATGAATCGGAAGGCTCAAATACATTTCCGATCTTTTCGCTACATCGTCATGAACCATCCGGACTTCTCGGGTCATCTGGGAACAGGTTCTGCAGTGCTTTTTGAACCCAGAGGCAGAACTAAATGCGTTTTTCCAAGGGTGGAAATAGGAAACCAAAACCACCTTCCTGATGCGCTCAACGTGACGGGCCATCTGGTTCACTATGAGATTCCCCTTTGGGACGCTGAATGGATCACATGTGCAATGCATTGATCACATGTGCGATGCATTGATCACATGTGCGATGCATTGATCACATGTGCGATGCATTGATCACATGTGCGATACATTGATCACATGTGCAATGCATTGATCACATGTGCGATACATTGATCACATGTGCGATACATTGATCACATGTGCAATGCATTGATCACATGTGCAATGCATTGATCACATGTGCGATACATTGATCACATGTGCGATACATTGATCACATGTGCGATACATTGATCACATGTGCGATGCATTGATCACATGTGCGATGCATTGATCACATGTGTGATGCATTGATCACATGTGATCAATGCATTGATCACATGTGCGATGCCATGATCACATGTGTGATGCATTGATCACATGTGCAATGCATTGATCACATGTGCAATGCATTGATCACATGTGCGATACATTGATCACATGTGCGATGCATTGATCACATGTGCAATGCATTGATCACATGTGCGATACATTGATCACATGTGCGATGCATTGATCACATGTGCAATGCATTGATCACATGTGCAATGCATTGATCACATGTGCAATGCATTGATCACATGTGCAATGCATTGATCACATGTGCAATGCATTGATCACATGTGCAATGCATTGATCACATGTGATCAATGCATTGATCACATGTGCAATGCAGCCTAACTGTGGCCCCAATCCAGGTTCCATTGCTGCATTGATTTGCAGTGGTGTAAAGTAACTTTACATGTATTTAAGTACTGTACTTAAGTACACTTTTGAGGTACTTTTTGTATTTCCAATGTTCAGTACATTTACTTCTACAGTACTCCACTACATTTCAGAGGCAAATATTGTACTTCTACTCCACTACATTTCAGAGGCAAATATTGTACTTCTACTCCACTACATTCATTTGAAAACTTTAGTTACTTTTTTTTAGATTTGCATTATTATTACAAAACATAGATTAACCACTTCAGCACTATATACATTTTGGCAATCTGAAAATAGCCCGATCTACAAGCTCTCAATGCGTCGCGATGTGACACATTGTGAGCTTGTAAATCTGCTATTTTACTCTTGGTACATTTTGATGCCAATACCTTTGTATACTTTTACTCAAAAGTACAATTAGAATTCCGGACATTAAGTAACAGAGTATTTCTACACTGCAGTATTAATACTTTGAGTACTTTTTTTCCACCACTGTTTATTTGGGTCTCGGTATAGTGACTGACTGGGGTTGTTGCTATTGGGCCTCTCTTTTAGTCTCACGTGGTCAGACTGTTGCCGCTCGCAATTTTCAAAATGCTCCCGTCATACAGTCTGAAGCAACGGAAGCTCTATCATGAGTAATCGATAAAGGGGATAGTGAAACCTCCTCCCCACCTCCGTTTCGTCTTTACAGTCGCGCACATTTATCCTAATGAGAATAGAAATCATCTAAGCATAATATATAGCTTACTGCTTAGCAGGAATGAAAATAAAAAAAATACAATGTTGTAAAGATATTTTAAAATACAGTTCCAGACGCTATATAGCATTCGGAGATTGTGGAATAGTTGTCTGGCTATACGCGAGACCAGCCCTCTCTAGCTTCCACTCTGTGGCACGTTGCTCCTGTCAGTTCCCGTGCCAACTCTCTCTCTCTCTCTCTCTGTGTGTGTGTGTGTGTGTGTGTGTGTGTGTGTGTGTGACTCTCACGGAGGGGTGCCTGTAGGGGGTCTGTAGCGTCTCCCACCCCGCCTGGGCTCGGCGCGGTGAGCCAGCCTGCAGTCACGTGGCGCTCCGCTGCCCCGGAGGTCCACCCCGTCCGTCTGTGGCGAGGGGCAACAGAGGATGATGATGCCTCGGATATAATTCATCCAGGACTTTGATCTGTTCTCGTTCATAAAGATCTGGCACGGGTCTTCAGACGGTAGGGAGGGGGTCTTTGGAGCGTGGCTGAAACCCCTTTCATGAAGTAAAAAAAAAAACCCTTTTGTTTTATGGCGTAATGTTTAGAGTGAAAAACCTCCCAATAGATTTGGTCATATAGTCTTTATTATTCCGCAGGGGTTGTCGTTGAGCGTCCCTGTTCAATTGGCTCCCGGTCGTCACCGACACGGCCAGGGGTGATCATGTCACATCAAGCGTGGTGGCCGCGGTGATGAGAGCGGCCTCGTCGCAACAACACTTTCCACCCCCGGGGGGCGTTAACGAGCCGACCCGATCCGTCCGGGTTGATTAGCGTCACCGCCGGGCGTCCAGGTGTGGAACGAACACAAACTTTTTGCTGACTCACGGTGATGGTCTCACCTGCTCTGACACCCTATACCTCCTCCTCCCAACACATACGCACACATTATGCTCAGAACCATCCCGCTCATGGAAAACCCCACCCACATGCAGCTGTGCATGGAAGCAAGCAGATGCCAGAGCACATAGGTTAACATGTGCTCAGGCACGCACGCACGCACGCACGCACGCACGCACGCACGCACGCACACACGCACACACGCACGCACGCACAAACACTCCATCCAACACCCTTTTTATTGCACAGTGGAGTCAGCTGAGGTCATTTGCATGCATTATTTATTCATGTTTTACGATACTTTTGTGGTGTCTTTCTTTTGCTTTATTACATGGTAGACTATAGACTTTATGGTAGAGAGGGAGAGATGTAGGCAAGAGAGAGAAATAAGGGAGACATTCGAACACGGCTCCTCTGACTCGTGACTCACAAGGGGCATTTGGGTCCATGCACTTAACTGGCTGCACCACCGCGGTTTTCACGGTGGTTGTTTTACTTAAGTAAAAGTATAATACTGCAATATAGAAATACTCTCTCTCTACTGCTAGCTGCATAAACCCCAGCTCCAGGGGCCAGCATACTGTACACGTTCACTTTAACCCATTCAGGCCTGACGTCGAAATTTAAAAAAAAAAGTTTTCTAAATCATGACAATTTTCGGAAAGATTTGAGGCACATTTTAACGATTTTTCAAAAATAGCAGACCTACAAGTTCATAGCGCGCCACTCGGTGGCGCGCTATGAGCTTGTAGATCTGCTATTTTTCAATAGCTAAATTATAACAATGTTTAAAACACCAAAAGGGGTTCCCGCCACAAAATGGGTTAATGGTTAATGTGGTTAAACGCTAACGTGACATGGATGCGTTCCAGGTCTCAATGGCTTAAGAAGTCAGAGTTTGCCCGATGGTTTGAAAATCCTCCCTTCCACTGCTTTGCACTATGAATATATTTGCAATCCCATAGTTGGAACCGTACCAATGTTAAAGGCTTCCGTAGGCATCAACCATTATATAGAGTCTACGTTGGGGTACCTATATATATATATATATATATATATATATATATATATATATATATATATATATATATATATATATACAGACTTGAATATGACGCCACCTAGCGCCGACGTACGTATATACGGACTTGGGGAAAAAAGAGTTAACACTCATGACGCCAAGACGCTTCATAACCCGTCAGATGACGGGTTAAGATTGTATACCCCGAAGGTCGCCATACCCGTCATATGGCGGGTTGTAAGGTTTATATTGATGCCAAGCAGCCGAAGCTCAACACTAACCTTTCGTGCTGTCCAGGCTGCTAGACAAGTGCCTATGTTCTTCCCATCATGAGGATCAATGCGCGCGCACCCCATAAGGATCCACTCATTGTCGTTTCTGTGCTGCTTGTTTTCTCCGAAAATACTCCAAAGTTGTTGTTTTTGTCCAATCCACCCGACGTTCACATGTAAATAGTGATTTCTGATCGCATCGCGCCCGCCATATTACCGCTTGTGGTGAAAACTAAGACATGTCGGCTGCTGCTCGTACATATTTTTGCTCCTCTCGCTGTGTCGGGCTGTGTGCCCCCGGAAGTAGTTGGTGCAAATTCACAGATGTTGCCTGGCTGCCTGCGGTAATTTCACATGAACACTAGGGGGCGATGAAAGTGTTAACCCATTTTGGGCGGGAACCCCTTTTGGTGTTAGCATTATGTTATGCTTTAGCTATTGAAAAATAGCAGATCTACAAGCTCGTAGCGTGCCAAAAATCGAAGAACCACTGACATAGAAACATAGCTTTTTCAGAAAACTGTCAGGATGTAGAAGACATTTTTAGAATCTGATCTCAGGTCAAAATGGGTTAAGTACAGTACTTGAGTAAAATAATTGAGTACTTCGTTACTTACTTTACACCACTGGCTGCCATTGGGAACCCATTTGGATAAATGTATGAATGCAAACGACTTCCAAGATCAAATATTCACAACCCGGGGCCATGGGGCCGGCCCACTGATCAGTGCAGGAACTCGTTTGCCGGGGCCTTCAATTAGTCTCCCATCACCTACTGGGGCTGTAACCTACAGTAGCACTATATACGCTTTAACCCATTTTGACCTGAGATCAGATTCTAAAAATGTCTTCTACATCCTGACAGTTTTCTGAAAAAACTATGTTTCTATTGTCCGTCGTTCTTTGATTTTTCAAAAATAGCAGACCTACAAGCTCGTAGCGCGCCACTCGGTGGCGCGCTATGAGCTTGTAGATCTGCTATTTTTCAATAGCTAAAGCATAACTTAATGCTAACACCAAAAGGGGTTCCCGCCCAAAATTAAACCATTCAGGACGGGAACCCCTTTTGGTGTTTGAAGCATTATGTTATACTGTAGCTATTGGCAAATAGCTGATCTACGAGCTTGTATATCTGCTATTTTTTGAAAAATCGCGAAATTGTGGCGCATAAATCTTAAAATATATATTCTTTCAGAGCGAACGTTTTTAACTCACATTTTTTGCTTCTGGCGGAGTTCCTGGAACAACATATTTTCAGATGGGGTCCGCCGCGGCCAAATACAGATCATTCTGTGGGTCCCTGACATAGACTGAAACGTTTTTTTTTTCAGAAAACTGTCAGGATTTAGAAGCCATTTTCTTTTTTAAATCGGCCTCGGGTCTAAATGGGTTAAACACACAAGATATAAAAGGCATTGATCGACTGCAATCAATAGAGCACTGCCTTGGGGCAAGGGGGAGGGGGGGGGGGGGGGGTCTCTGTTTGAACATTCATGAGCATTTGAATGCCCATTTTAATGTTTCTGTGCTGTTCAGAGTGATGCCCCCTGGTCCTTCAGTGTGTGTGTGTGTGTGTGTGTGTGTGTGTGTGCGTGCGTGCGTGCGCGCGCGCGTGTCAGTATCCTTGTGCAGTGCGAGGGTGACTTTAGGTGATGCAGAGGGGAACCGAGGTGATGATGAAACCAGATTGCAACCGAAGGAGGACGCAGTCACCGCTGATGTCATCTGTGATCTGCCTGTCACTTTGACTCCCCGTCGACAGCCGTGATGATCTGTCGGCGTTGGGTTTCCGTGCCAGGTGTCGTACGTCTAGCGAGCTTGACACGTCGTTTGGTATATGAACAAAGTCTCTTAGAGGTAGCCTATTAAGACCTGACGAGTCCAGATTCTATACAAATGTATTCTAAATCGTGACAGTTGTCTGGAAAAACCTATGTTTCTATGTCAAGGAACCCCAGAATTGTATGTATTTGCCCGCCGACCCCCCCCCCCCCCCATCTGATAATATGGTGTTCCAGCAGCGACCCCCCCCCCCCCAGAAGCAAAGATATGAGATAAAAAACGTTTTTTGCTGTGAAAGGATATATATTCAAAGATTTGTGCCACATTTTCACGTTTAAAAAAAAAAATAGAAGATCTACAAGCTCGTATAGCACGGCATTCGGTGCCGCGCTATGAGCTATTTCTTTCCCAACAGCTAAAGTTTAAAATAATGGTTTAAAGTGGGTTATAAGCTAAGACGACACAGATGTCGTCCTGCAGGTCTCAATGGGTTAAAGAGTGCTTGGTACTTATCCCATTTAGGCCTGACCTCAAAATTAAAAAAATAATCTTCTAAATCCTCCAGTTTTCTGAAATAAATATTTTCACGATTTTTCAAAAATAGCAGACCTACAAGCTCGTAGCGCGCCACTCGGTGGCGCGCTACGAGCTTGTAGATCTGCTATTTTTCAATAGCTAAATTATAACAATGTTTAAAACACCAAAAGGGGTTCCCGTCTAGACTGGGTTATTGGTAATGTTGGCAGCGCTGCTCACTGCAGTGGAGTTCCACATGTCTGTGCCAAAGGAACACCACCAGTGAGTAAGACAAGAACTCAACATATAGTGAAAATAAACATTACACCTATAATAAATACATTTAATGGGCCACATGATGTCATGTCATACCCAAAGTGGGGACACCATAGTTGAAAGTATTTTGTTTGGGGTGGGGTATATAATTTGTCTCTGTATTCGGAAATGAATTCACACACAGTAGGTATAGGTTCATAGGGGAGGGATTTGTAGCATTCTCCCCCCATCCAGTTATTAGCCTACACCGGCCCGGGGCACAGTCCACCCATTAGGCCATTTTAATATAGGATGAAGGCCTCAGATTGTATCAGTAGTTTTTAGGGGGGGAAGCTTTTAAAAGGGGCCAACAAAGTTGGAAAAGGGTTAACCTCTTAAACCCCCTATACGGGTTGTTGAGCGGAGTCCCTCAGGGCGCTATTATAGTGACTTTTCTGTTTTGGCTCTACATTAACGCATTTTGACCTGGGGACGATTCTACAAATGCCAAAATCCTGACAGTTTTCTGAAAAACCCATGTTTCTATGTCAGTGGTTCTCAAACTTTTTAATGTCAAGGACCCCTAGAATTATCTGTATTTGGCCGCCGACCCCCATCTGAAAATATGTTGTTCCAGGGACCCACCCAGAAGCAAAGATTTGAGTTAAAAACGAACGCTCTGAAAGAATATATTCAAACATTTGGGCCACATTTTCACAATTTTTCAAAAATAGCAGACCTACAAGCTCGTAGCGCGGCACTCGGTGCCGCGCTATGAGCTTGTAGATCTGCTATTTTTCAATAGCTAAAGCATAACATGTTTAAAACACCAAAAAGGGTTCCCGCCCAAAATGGGTTAAATAGCTTTGCTGAGAATAGCCAATGGACAAGGCCATGCCGCTCCAATCTGCACCAAACTTGGCACAAACACTGATCATGGATCTGGCATCAGAATGGTCACACCGGGGGCCATGTGTGGCCCCCAGGGGCCCCGTCGAGGACACCCTGGGGTGCTCCAATCCCTACTAAACTTCACACAAACGCTGTTCAGCTGTGAGCTTGTCGATCGGCTAATTTTGGCAAAGGTTTCCCCCGGAATACGGATGCCTTAATATGGATACGGAATACGGTTTAAGTAGAAAAAGAATAGGACTACATTTAAATTAAAGTTTGAAAGGTGTGCATCAGTAGTCATAACCCCTGTTGGTGTTTTAAGCATTATTTCAAGCTCATTTCAAGCTCATAGCGCGCCACCGAATCGTGAAAATGCGGCACAAATCTTTGAATATATGTGACTAAATTTGACTGAGGGACTGTTTTTCCATGTCATATGAAGGGAGGGAATCATAGCTTCAAATTGACATATTGGTTGTTCAGTTTGACCCACCAGTTTTGGAGATATGGCTTATAGAGTAATGTCTTGCAGAGAAACAGCGAGTTGAGAAAACAGGCTTGAAAGGTTCACTTCTGTGGTCTCTAACATTAAACCTAGCTACATGTTTAAGCATTTATTTCATATTTACATGTTGATTTCAGCTCTGACACTTATTTCAGACATGCTCTAGTATGTGAAGAGTCTGCCTGTGCAATTAACTCATTTTGGGGGAAAATTAGTGGTGCAACCACTCCAAGGAACAGCAATGTCCGTGTTAATTAACCTATGTGACTATGTGTGTGACTATGAGTACCAGTAGGGGCAAAAGTGGCGCTGTTGTGCCAGAAACAGAGAGAGAGAGAGATAGTGTTGCACTGTTGCCTAGTGCTAATTACAGAGAGAGAGAGAGAGAGAGAGAGGCAGGGGGAGAGGGGAGTTGCACCACTCAGTTCACACAGGTGTGATTTTTATTTCGACGTCAGGCCTAAATGGTTTAAGGGATCACGAATCATGAATGAAGCACTTTTTTTAGTCTAGAATCACAGTTATTGGTGTATCTATATCGACCCAACATTTAAATATCGAGCATCCCTAACCCACAAAGTACTGATATAAAAACAAAAACCCGGAACGGAACATAAGTTAAAGGTATATTCAGTGATTTCACTTAATTCAAATATCACTTCTTTTTTTGTTTTGTTGTGATAATCCTCCCTACTATAGAGTGTGCTGACCATATAAGGAGTTCCTCCCTGTCCCCAGTGAGCCCCTGGGGGTCAAAAAACCTTAGGTTTCGTTTTTGGCTAGGTGGCCAAGTCTTCATCCAATCAGGATAGAGAGGGGCCTTCCGCCAATCATGATTGAGCGGGGGCGGGCCTTGGTGTGTGTGCTGTTGGCCTGTCGCGTGTCCCCCCCACTGTAGTGCGTGTATGTGCACATCTTGTTACCGGGGCGGACCGGGTGGTTTCCAAATCACCCAAATCACTGAATGCTCCTTTAAAGTACAGGGGATAAGAGGTCTCGTTCACCAACACCACCACCACCGACACCAACGATATAGTGCAATAATAACGTGGTGGTGTTGTTGACACAGAAACCCCCCCCCCCCCCCCCAAAGGAACTCCCTGGACTTGCCTAATGTGCCCCGGCACACCGTTTGAGAACCCACTGAGCTACGGCGTTGTCTCTGTGCCAGCGTTGAAAATGAATATGCCGGGGATGCCTTTTTATTGGTCACCACCAGCAGCAGTAACATTGTAATGCGGATTATCCCATTCTGGGCGGGAACCCCTTTTTGGTGTTAGCATTATGTTATGCTTTAAGCTATTGAAAAATAGCAGATCTACAAGCTCATAGCCAGCTTGTAGGTCTGCAATTTTTTTTAAATCGTAAAAATGTTGGCGCAAATTTGGAATATATATTCTTTCAGAGCCAACGTTTTTTATCTCAAATCTTTGCTTCTGAGGGGGACCCTGGAACAACATATTTTCAGATGGGGGGTCGGAGGCCAATTACATATAATTGTTGGGGTCCTTGATATGAAATATTGAGCACCGCTGGAAACATGGGTACTTAAAAAACTGGAGGATTTAGACAAGACAATTTTTTTTTATTTCGACGTCAGGCCTAAATGGGTTACACACATATAGCTATTGAAAAATAGCAGATCTACAAGCTCGTAGCGCGCCACCGAGTGGCGCGCTACGAGCTTGTAGGTCTGCTATTTTAGAAAAATCGAAGAACGGCCAACATAGAAACATAGCTTTTTCAGAAAACTGTCGGGATGTAGAAGACATTTTTAGAATCTGATCTCAGGTCAGAATGTGTTATACACACTACTTCTTCCCCCACAGAGCAATATACTTTGTGCCACTGCCAACCACCCCTCATGGACATGAAAGGAAGTTGTCCAATTTAAATGCAAATATCCTCCACAAACAGAGGACTTGGTACAGTAGTGGTAACGCGGGGGCTTGATGGCGGGGATTAAAAAATAATGCACGTTCTGATAGATGAGGCGTTTCATCTGTGTTCACTGGGAAGGTATTTCCAAACGAGCGGCTGCTTGATGCCTGTGTTCCTGTATAAGCCGTTTAGGCCTGACGGCGAAATAAAAATCACACCTGTGTGAACTGAGTGGTGCAAGGTCTTATATAGTCTGATCAGCTATGTCAGTGACGTCACACACTAACCATAGCAACCATGCTCACCTGTGCACGGACACGTACACAGGTACACAAACATACAGACAAAGCTGGTTGTTGGAGTTGCACCACTCAAAAAAAAAAAGTCTTCAGAGAGAATATATATTCAAAGATTTGTGCTGCATTTTCACGATTTAAAAAAAATAGCAGACCTACAAGCTCGTAGCGCGCCACTCGGTGGCGCGCTACGAGCTTGTAGATCTGCTATTTTTCAATAGCTAAAGTATAACATAATGCTTAGTTAAAAACACCAAAAGGGGTTCCCGTCCAGAATGGGATAACCCCAGTATGTTGCCTCATCATCAGATTGCTTTTTCCATGACTTGTTTATGTGCCTTTTAGCTAAAACTCTTTGGTTAAAGTGCTGCGAGATTTACAAAGTCTATATTTCTGGCTTAAAGTCCACAGTATGTCGTCAACAGATGGGACGATGCAGATGGCATGATTATAGGACGGTGATGGGAGCGTTTCAGAGGAACGCGTTGCATTCCATTTATGATGGGGGGGGGGAAAAGGAAATTGTGAAGTTTTACTTAAAAAGTGTCTTCTTTTTGGTTTCTTCTAGAATCTGGCGATTTTCTGTGGCGCGCCCTGTATCGAAATGTTCACAGTCGGAAGCAAAGATTCATTCACACATCGGGTGTGTTCGGAAATGCGCACCTGGGAATGTGCTCCGTGTTTTGAGTGTGCTGGGCGCTGGGCGGTCACGTCACAAAGCTCACCGAGTGTGGCTTATTTACGAACGGCCCGTTAAAACTGGTCGTTTTAACCAGTTTAAACATGGGCCAAGGTAAATGGTGAACACCTGTATGGTGATACTAAATGCTTGCCTTGCTAGCTTAGCTTTTGCCCCCGCATATCGCTCACGACACTGCAGTGACGCACTCACACTGGAGAGCCCCAACTAACGAGTAGGGTCGGTCAGTGACGCACTCACACTGGACGACCCCAACTTCCGAGGAGGGTCGGTCAGTGACGCACTCACACTGGACGACCCCAACTTCCGAGGAGGGGCGGTCAGTGATGCACTCACACTGGACGACCCCAACTTCCGAGGAGGGGCGGTCAGTGACGCACTCACACTGGACGACCCCAACTTCCGAGGAGGGGCGGTCAGTGACGCACTCACACTGGACGACCCCAACTTCCGAGGAGGGGCGGTCAGTGACGCACTCACACTGGACGACCCCAACTTCCGAGGAGGGGCGGTCAGTGACGCACTCACACTGGAGAGCCCCAACTAACGAGTAGGGTCGGTCAGTGACGCACTCACACTGGACAACCCCAACTTCCGAGGAGGGGCGGTCAGTGACGCACTCACACTGGACGACCCCAACTTCCGAGGAGGGGCGGTCAGTGATGCACTCACACTGGACGACCCCAACTTCCGAGGAGGGGCGGTCAGTGATGCACTCACACTGGACGACCCCAACTTCCGAGGAGGGGCGGTCAGTGCGGGCACTCGGGGGGGGGGGGGGGGGGGGGGGGCGCACACAACGGGGCGCAGCGCACCAGCTTTTCCAACCACAACGCATCGAAGTGCACTGAATGACCGGACGAGAAGAGGGCACCCCAATGCGCTCAGTGCGAACTTCCGAACGCACCCATCAATTGCACTACCTAGCGCGCACAATTCCAGATGTCGCACGCACGTGCACACATACACACGCACGCATGCACGCACGCGCACGCTCGTACGCACGTGCACACACACACACACGAACACACACAGAAGCACCCCCGCCATCAGTCATATGCGTTCAGACATTTACTGCAGCTGTTATGTTTGTGGCACAGCCTAACTGCAGCGTTAATCATTTCTGCATGGCGGCCGGGCCCTCCCATCCCTCTAACCCATCTCACAATTAATCCACATCCTCCACGCTTCGAAGGGTTAACACCGCGAGACGCCAAATTATTCACAAGCAGTCCAGAAACCATGTAACTGCCTCCGACCGGCTACGGGCGGATTGATCGATTGCTTTGTTTATCAGTCATAAAACTATTAGCCATCAATCTTTTATCCACCACCCGCCCGCCCCCATCTCTCTCTCTCTCTCTCTCTCTCTCTCTCTCTCTCTCTCTCTCTCTCTCTCTCTCTCTCTCTCTCTTTTCCCGGAGCACTTTTTTTTGTGTGCATGATTATAGATTCATTAATGCATGGATAGTTGTGTGTTAGTCAAATGATCCATGTGCAGGCTGGGATACGCTGTGCATAGATTACTGCACAGATGCCCGGTGAGGAATGTTTTAACCCATTTTGGGCAGGAACCCCTTTTGGTGTACGTTATGCTTTAGCTATTGAAAAATAGCAGATCTACAAGCTCATAGCGCGCCACCGAGTGGCGCGCTACGAGCTTGTAGGTCTGCTATTTTTGAAAAATCGAAAAACGACTGACATAGATTTTTCAGAAAACCGTCAGGGTGTAGAAGACATTTTTAGAATCTGATCTCAGGTCAAAATGTTTTAATTAACGGTGCACAGTTTGCTGTACTCGGGGAGGGAAGGAAGGAAGGAAGGAAGGAAGGCCTCTTTGTGTTGAGGGAAGGTGACAAAGTGACGGAGGGAAGGATGGATGGATGGATGGATGGAGGGAGGGAGGGAGGGAAGAGGAAAGAGAGAGAGAGACGAAGGCTGACCCAATTCCAAAATGGAGTTGATCGAACCTGACAGCAAATAACAATAAAAACGCTGAGACGCGACGCACGAGTCGTAATGGCTCTCTGCTCTGTGAAACGTAACTAAGAATGACCCCCCCCACGGCTCCACCCTACCCCCGGCAAGGTTGCTCATCCTCATTTCGGGGAATTTTGGGGGAGATTCTGTCTTATTGGTTGACACTGCAGAAAGAAACGACACGGACTTCTTTTGACGTAAACATTATTGCTCCCAATAAATATTTGTGTGACTGTGAGCTAGAGTTCTCTGTTCTACATTAGCTGAGTCTTTTCTGATGCACCTGTCGATATACAGGTGTGCAAATGTTCCGCTCGTTTCTTTTTGTCTGGGAGCCGCCTGGAAGGTTACCGGCAGTGGCGTGCACAGACATTTAGAGGGGCAGGTGCTCAAGTAAAAAAAGGGCACCTTGTGCAGCGCGTGGAACCGGCCGGTTGCCTTAACCCATTTTGGGCGGGAACCCCTTTTGGTGTTAGCATTATGTTATGCTTTAGCTATTGAAAAATAGCAGATCTACAAGCTCATAGCGCGCCACCGAGTGGCGCGCTACGAGCTTGTAGGTCTGCTATTTTTGAAAAAAAAAAAAAATTAAAAGTTTTTTTTTTTTTTTCAAAAGGGCACATTGCCAAAAGGGCAGGGGGTGCTCTAGCACCCCCTAGTGTCTATCTGTGCACGCCACTGGTTACCGGTTCAAGCCCCGGCTCCTCCTCTTGGGCTGCTTATCTTATTAAGTGTCCCTGAGCAAGACACAGATACCTTAATTGCTCCCATGGTATACCGTGAATCTCTCTACGTCGTCCTCAGACGAGCCCTCCATCGGCGTCTCCAGTCATCTCGGTTCTCCATACATCTGGCCAGCTCATTTGTGCTTTCTGCGCCAGCATCCTTCTTTAGTACGTCCACGTAGGTAGGTGTGGGACGTCCTCTCGATGAATGGCGGCCTATATGTGACTAGATTTGATCGAGGGACTGCCATTGGATTTTTTTCATTTTTGTTTTCATCGTGTCATATGAAAGCAGGGAATCATAGCTTCAAATTGACATATTGGTTGTGCAGTTTGACCCACTAGTTTTTGAGATATGGCTTATAGGGTAATGTCTTGCAGAGATACAGCAATCTGAGAATTTGGTCTTCAAAGAGGCCCCAGAACAAGCAAAGATTTGAGTAAAATAAAACGCTCGCTGTGAAGGAATATATCTTCAAAGATTCACGCTACGTTTTCACGATTTAAAGAAAATAGCAGATCTACAAGCTTGTAGCGCGGCACCAAGTGCCGCGCTATGATCTTGTAGATCTGCTATTTTTCAACAGCTAAAGTTTCAAATAGTGATTCAAGTGTAAAGCTAAGGTGTCGCGTGTGTGTGAACGGGGGTGAATGTGAAGTACATCGTGATCCAATTGGTCGGAAAAGGACAAGGATTGCGTAATCAATTTCACCATTTTACAACCTGTAGAGTTCACTGTCATTAAGTCCTACGGTGTATATTATACGCAGACGTGCAACAGAAACAAGGGATGGACGGTGTTGTTTTGCTGCAGACATATTGGTGCGCGGCGTCCGATAACAACCAATACACAGGGGTCAATATGCCAGTAATTGTATGGACATTGGCTTACCTCAGCCTCCTTCCCCCCGGCTAATAGGCTGAATTATACATCCAGACATGTTGTCAGAGATCAGTTGACCCTGAAACTATTGGATTTCACGTTAACCCATTTTGGGCGGGAAACCCCTGTTGGCGTTAGCATTATGTTACGCTTTAGCTATTGAAAAATAGCAGATCTACAAGCTCGTAGCGCGCCACCGAGTGGCGCGCCACGAGCTTGTAGGTCTGCTATTTTTTTTTAAATTGATCCCACTGAGCATTTTTGTAGTCTAATAGACGTCTAAATGGATAAAAAAACGTCTATATATAGATGGTCTACATTTACATTCATGCACTTTTCCTTGTCCTTTTCCGACCAATTGGTCACGATGTACTTCACATTCACCCCCGTTCACACGTGACACCTTAGCTCAGTGGGGACTGACATAGAAACATAGCTTTTTCAGAAAACTGTCAGGATGTAGAAGACATTTTTTTAGAATCTGAACTCGGGTCAGAATGGGTTAAAAGCTTCAGCGGGCTGAGATGAGCTAGCGCGCGGGCGCTAGAGACAGATCAGCTAATCTATGCTCAGACCTTGCCTGAGGCCTGCGGTCGGTGCGGAGAGGAGAGGTGAGCCGGTTCTTGGTGGAGTTTATGGTACATAATCGTTGCTGTCGGGCAGAAACCTCGTATCTCTGAATTTAGCTTTTTTTTTTTTATAAATTAATGTCATACTTTGTCATACAAGAGTGGCAATGAGCCGCATCGCAAGCTTATTGATCGGCTGTTTTGTCCTTTTTCCTTTTAAACATTTTTGAAAGGCGCTAACCCCTGGTGGGTGTGTGTGTGTGTGTGTGTGTGTGTGTGTGTGTGTGTGTGTGTGTGTGTGTGTGTGTGTGTGTGTGTGTGTGTGTGTGTGTGTGTGTGTGTGTGTGTGTGTGTGTGTGTGTGTGTGTGTGTTAAGGCTGTACCTTAGCCCTTTTTTTTGGACTCGAACTTCGGCAGGAATTCCCGAGCGAACATCCGGACCATTTGTTTCCAATTAATTTAAAAAATAACCTTTGAGATATCCGTCTCGATCAGAGCGCAGCGCGTCTCCCCTGCTCTGTATCAATCTCTCTCGTCTCTCCCAACACACACACATACACACACACACACACACACAAACCGTCAAGTCCGCGAAAACAGCTGATCTGCAAGCTCACGTGAGCTTGCTGGCAGGCAGCTAAAACAGCGTATATTGCTCGTTATTTGTTCCACCTGTGTATTCTGGGAGGCGCATTGAAGTGAAGTGGGCACAGGGCAAAAGCAGATCCTCCGTGACCGTTTTGCTTAACAATGATCAGAGTTCCCTGCTTTTTGTGATGCTAATATATCATGGCCCCTGTCAGCGATCATGCTGGTGTGTGTGTGTGTGTGTGTGTGAGAGAGACGCGTCAGACATTCCATTCAATTCACCTCAGCTGCAGGCCAATCACCAAATTACAAGCACGGGAGATGGGACAGCAGAACTAGGAGATATTTCTTTAAAAAATCATAACTTCTGACAGGAATGCACTAGAAACTTACTTTTTTTTTTACATGCTCATATCGCATTCTCGCCGAGATATATTTTCGAGTTAATAAAAAAAGGGAAAAAATAATAATATTTTTTATTAAAAAACAAAACAAAAAAAAAACGAAGGGTTCAAGCCCATTAATTAAGATTCGAGTGCCAACCCTAACGAGCGAACATTCGAACCTTGAATGTTTGGGGACAGCCTTAGTGTGTGTGTGTGTGTGTGTGTGTGTGTGTGTGTGTGTGTGTGTGTGTGTGTGTGTGTGTGTGTGTGTGTGTGTGTGTGTGTGTGTGTGTGTGTGTGTGTGTGTGTGTGTGTGTGTGTGTGTGTGTGTTAGTATGGGGCGGCACTGGCTCAGGGGTAGAGTGACCGGATGGGAACCGCAAGGTTGCCAGTTCGAACCCGGGCTCCCCCGGAGTTAGTGTCGAAGTGTCCTTGAGCAAGACTCTGAACCCCTAATTGCTCCCGATGTGCAGGTTGGTGCCTTGCATGGTTTCCTCCGGCATCGGTGTGTGTGTGTGTGTGTGTGTGTGTGTGAATGTAATGCACATCTATGTAAAGGGCCTTCAATAAAGGCACTATATAAAGACACCATTTACCATTTATTTGATTGGCTGAGCAAAGTACATATTGAGGATAAAAAGTGAGGGCAGAAAATTGAAGATGCCAATTGTGATTGGCCGGAATGTGATGATGTATGATGATGTAAATGTGAAAGTGCTCGTGTGTGTCTGTGGGTTTTATATATTGAACCAATGAAAACCAAGTATTAACACAATTAGTGCCGGGATTCCTTCAAAATAGAAGCTCGGGGTGCCTGGAAGATATGGCCGCTTTTACTCTGTAAAGCTCCCCCCTTCCGTTCAGGAAAAAAAACTGAGACATATTTTTGCTTGCTAACCGTTCTCTCGTTTTAATATTATCGCTCGATCATCGCTCGCGTTCATATTTTGAACGAGAGGCAGGTGAGAAGTCAGAAATGAAGAGCTTAGTATATCCATCTGATCAAAAGATTAGGAGATACGAGGCATTCTTTCTGCAGCAGTAAACTAGGAAGTGACCGACCGTGCAAAGATGACAAAAAAACAGGGAACGTAAACGTAGAACGTGCACACAAAACACTCGCAGACAAATACACCGGGCGCCGCAAACACACGTACGCGCTCCGACGCGCACGCACAAACACACGTACCCGCTCCGACGCGCACACACAAACACACGTACCCGCTCCGACGCGCACGCACGCACAAACACACGTACCCGCTCCGACGCGCAAGCACAAACACACGTACCCGCTCCGACGTGCACGCACAAACACACGTACCCGCTCTGACGTGCACGCACAAACACACGTACCCGCTCCGACGTGCACGCACAAACACACGTACCCGCTCCGACGTGCACGCACGCACAAACACACGTACCCGCTCCGACGCGCACGCACGCACAAACACACGTACCCGCTCCGACGTGCACGCACGCACAAACACACGTACCCGCTCCGACGCGCACGCACAAACACACGTACGCGCTCCGACACGCACGCACAAACACGTACCCGCTCCGACGCGCACGCACGCACAAACACACGTACCCGCTCCGACGCGCACGCACGCACAAACACACGTACCCGCTCCGACGCGCACGCACGCACAAACACACGTACCCGCTCCGACGCGCACGCACAAACACACGTACCCGCTCCGACGTGCACGCACGCACAAACACACGTACCCGCTCCGACGCGCACGCACGCACAAACACACGTACCCGCTCCGACGCGCACGCACAAACACACGTACCCGCTCCGACGTGCACGCACGCACAAACACACGTACCCGCTCCGACGCGCACGCACGCACAAACACACGTACCCGCTCCGACGCGCACGCACAAACACACGTACCCGCTCCGACGCGCACGCACAAACACACGTACCCGCTCCGACGCGCACGCACAAACACACGTACCCGCTCCGACGCGCACGCACAAACACACGTACCCGCTCCGATGCGCACGCACAAACACACGTACCCGCTCCGACGCGCACGCACAAACACACGTACCCGCTCCGACGCGCACGCACAAACACACGTACCCGCTCCGATGCGCACGCACGCACAAACACACGTACCCGCTCCGATGCGCACGCACGCACAAACACACGTACCCGCTCCGATGCGCACGCACGCACAAACACACGTACCCGCTCCGATGCGCACGCACGCACAAACACACGTACCCGCTCCGACGCGCACGCACGCACAAACACGCGCGCCGCACGGTAAGCGCGCGAGCACGCTTAGGGGCAGGGGGTGTACCGCGTGGGGAGCTGTGATTTGTTTACTTTTTTAAGAGACGCACGCAGCACCAGGCAGTACAAACAACACTCCCCCCCCCCCCCCGCCAGAGAGAGAGCCTCATGAATATGCATAAAGTCTGGACGACAAACCCCTGTCGGCGTTATTATTCGTGGCCTCCAGGTTTATAGGCAGCGTTGTTGTTTTCCGGCGAACACGGTTCCTTTACTGTATGCACCAGCGACTAATCGCTTACAGCGCAGGGTAATTCCTCCTGCCTTACGGTGTGCTGCCGCGCCGCTAAGAGGCAGCCTCCTCGTTCTTGCAACCGACCGCGTGCTCTTATTAGCAGCTGCGTACGTGTTCCGTCGTGGCTACAGCCATGAATTATTGACGCGCCCAAGCTGTGAGCTGCCTGTGTGTGTCATAATCAGCGGGCGCCGGAATAGAACGTATTGATAAAAGATTCATCGGCTCGCTGCTGTCACGCTAATGAAAGCTGTTTTAAGCCGTTTTGGGCGGGAACCCCTGTTGGTGTTTTAAAGCGTTACGTTATACTTTAGCTATTGAAAAATAGCAGATCTACAAGCTCATAGCGCGCCACCGAGTGGCGCGCTATGAACTTGTAGGTCTGCAATTTTTTAAAAGTCGTGAAAATGTGAATAATATATTCTTTCAGAGTTTTAGTTTTAAACTCAAATCTTTGCTTCTGGGGGGGGGGGTCCCTGGAACAACATATTTTCAGATGGGGGGGTCGGCGGCCAATTACATATAATTTTTGGGGTCCTTGACATGAAATATTGAGAACCACTGATATAGAAACATGAGTTTTTTTCAGAAAAAAATACATTAAAAAAAAATTAATTTCGACGTCAGGCCTAAATGGGTTAATTGAAATAAACACGCAAACGGTTTGGGACAAGAGAGAGAGAGAGAGAGAGAGAGAGAGAGAGAGAGAGGCGAGACAGAAAGACGGCGAAAGGGAGACAAACAAGAGAGACAGTGTGGGGCGGGGGGCGAGATGTAAAGAGACTTAACTCCAGCTAGGGATTAGATAACGCGAGTTCATCAGGTTTATTGGTTATGTTTTCCTCCCGCAGGCTGTTGTGCTGAACCGGGCGCGCATATAAGCACTGCACGCGCGGGCGTGCGCATGCACGTGCACGGGCCTGACGCCATATAACCTCGCTGGCCTGCGTGACCTCTTTTCACCCCCGCCCCCCTCCTCGTCAGCCAGCCAGGCTCGTCAGCAGAGAAGACAACACATGACACGTGTAATTCGAAATGCCAAGTATACTGTAGCGTTGAGCCCTGCCCTCCCCTCCCCCCCCGTCCCCCCCGTCCCCGCTCCGGCGCCCTTAAACTGATCTGGAAGCGGCCCCATGTATTTCTGCTGCCTCATTACCGTATGCTGCGGTGGTTGTTGTTGCTGCTGCTGCTTGTTTTCTTGTGTAATTACCCCCAAAAAGCTCCTGCCGTTGCGTGTGTCAGCAGCTGGAGGCGGGGGTGACGGGAGGACACGGACCGAGAGGAGAGGAGAGGAGAGGAGAGGAGAGGAGAGGAGAGGAGAGGAGAGGAGAGGAGAGGAGAGGAGAGGAGAGGAGAGGAGAGGAGAGGAGTCTGAGGAGATGTGAGGCGATGTGAGGTAAGATGAGGCAAACAGTCTTTCCGAGGGAAAGTGATTTAATCCATTTTGGGCGGGAACCCCTTTTGTTGTTTTAAACATTATAATTTAGCTATTGAAAAATAGCAGATCTACAAGCTCATAGCGCGCCACCGCGCTACGAGCTTGTAGATCTGCTATTTTTGAAAAATCTTTAAAACGTGGCGCAAATCATTGAATATATATTTCAGAGCGAACATTTTTAACTAAGATATTTGCTTCTGGGGGTCCAGGGGTCCCTGGAACTACATATTTTGAGATGGGGGGTTCCGTGGCCCAATAGAGATAATTCTGGGGGTCCTTGACATGAAAAAGGTTGAGCACCACTGACATAGAAACATGGGTTTTTCAGAAAAATGTTAGGATTTAGAAGCCTTTTTTTTTCAATCGACCTCAGTCCAAAATGGTTTAAATTGCATTTAGACAATACAGAGCGCTTCAGGTTCCAGGGGGATAGAGTTGGCGTATAGTTGGCCCAATCACAGCAGCGCAGTCCCATTCATTCTCAGGCATGCTGGGGATGTTCACTCGCATGCATGCGCTCGTCCCGAAACGCCCACCATACCCGGCAATTAACCCATTCTGGGCGGGAACCCCTTTTGGTGTTAGCATTATGCTATGCTTTAGCTATTGAAAAATAGCAGATCTACAAGCTCATAGCGCGCCACCGAGTGGCGCGCTACGAGCTTGTAGGTCTGCTATTTTTGAAAAGTCGTGAAAATGTGGCGCATGTTCGTTTCAGAACGAACGTTTTTAACTCAAATCTTTGCTTCTGAGGGGTTCCTGGAACAACATATTTTCAGATGGGGGGGTCGGTGGCCAATTACATATCGTTTTTGGGGTCCTCGACATGAAATATTGAGCACCACTGAGACAGAAACATGAGGTATTTCAGAAAACCGTCTAAATCTAAAAGACATTATTTATTTTTTTCAACGTCAGGCCTAAATGGATTACAACTTTTTTGTTGGGGGGGAATTCCTGCGAGGCAGAGCGTAGAGATGTGAGGGTGGTATGGGGAGAGAGAGATGTTGTGTGCATGTGGTTGGAGGCAGCCAGTGGGTAGCATAGTGTATGAGGCTGTGTGATGCTGACTCAATCGTGTTCACTTTTTGTGATGTGTGTAGACCTACTCATCTTGTATGCCATGTGATTTGTTTTCTAATGGCCATGGGCTACCGATGCACTGTCGGGGCTTGTTTTTATTTTCTTCATTTTTTTGGGGGGGGTTATCGTGTGTTTTTTTTACTGCTAGCGGCAGGGCTCTAACCCATTTAGGCCTGACGTCGAAATAAAAAAAACGTTCGCTCTGAAAGAATATATATTCAAAGATCTGTGCCGCATTTTTACGATTTTTCAAAAATAGCAGACCTACAAGCTCGTAGCGCGCCACTCGGTGGCGCGCTACGAGCTTGTAGATCTGCTATTTTTCAATAGCTAAAGTATAACATAATGCTTAGTTAAAACACCAAAAGGCGTTCCCGTCCAGAATGGGCTAAGATCGGTAATGTCCATCCTGTCTGTCTGCCTGTTGGTCCAACACATTTACCCTCGAATGACATACTGTATCTTGGAAACTGGCTGGGTTGCCATGGAATTTGCAGTGCACCTTATCACGAGGAAAAGTTGTTGGTCAGCTCCATACAGTATATGGAGATCTATAAGGGTGGTAGCGGGGACATTCAGGGTGGTAGCGGGGACATTCACAGGGTTTGATGAGGGCCTAGGTAGGGCCGGGCCTTAACTCATTCACCGCCACCAGGGGGCGCCAAAAGTCCCAGACCGCCACCATATATATCTTTTTTTATTTCATTTTATTTTTTTATTTTTTTACCATGTTAAAAAACACGAAAAACACGTCCTTGGCGCTCCACGGGCCTGTTGAGAACTCTAGTTTTCGCCGGTTGCCGGGCGCTGCTGCACTAATAACTTTGGGGCAGGCCCGTCTAGAGTTTGAAATTTGAATGGACAGGTATAAGTCAATAGGAGACATCGAATAGGAAGGATAGATGAAGAACAGGTTCTGACATATATCCATATATGGAGACTGGAGATCATAATATGGTGCCTGACCGACACACTGATGGTGCACGATTCCATATAGTTAACTGCGACCTTCGGTCGCAACAAAACTTGGACAGCTGTGAACTCTCTGGTTGAACCTGAAGTAGTTGTGTGATGAGTCATAGCTTCACTCAGTGAAGTCTTCTCTGTGTAAACGATGGTTTTTCTACTGGCGAGGTCGGATTGAAGTATTATTTAGCTCTAAACATTGTCCATTAGCTCAATCTGAGCCCTATAAAATAAATGCTTTTGGATATTTGATGACGTCACACCATGCAAGCTACCGGAGACTAGCGGAGGATGCTAAAAACAGCTAACAGATGGTAAATAAAATACTATTAATTCTGGATAAAAACTAAACCCAAGATTACTCGTGCTGGCAAAGGCGGTTGCGAGCACGAATCCCGAGATTTTGCATGTGTGGCAAATATTGTGTTTCTCTCTTTTGCAGTTTGGAATGAAATGGATGTTCGAAGTGAATTATTCAAATCTGTAATAATATTTCTGAAAGTCTTTGTCTTCTTGTCAGTGGTAATACTCCACTCACCTGAATTGGTATAGATACTACTGAAACCAGTGTTCATTCCAAATGTCCCAACTAGGGGGGATATTCCACAATTGGAATGCAACTTTAGAGTTACTGTATGCAGGACGAGAGAGAGGGAGGCTGCTGCTGGTACCAGCACTCTGACCAAGCATTTACAGCAAGCATGGTGATTTGTACTGTACTACTGACTTTTGACTCAAACTCGAGTGGAAGTCTAGAGTGAGGTTAAAACGTGGCCCTCGGAGGAGCGCGGCTACAGTTGAATAGCGGTGGCTGAAGAGTCGTGGAGCTTAGCAGATCAGTAAGACAGAAAAACCCTCACACCAGCGAGATTTCAGCGCCAGCTTAACCCATTTAGACCTGTGGGCGATTCTACAAAGGCCTTCTAAATTCTGACCGTTTTCTGAAAAACCCATGTTTTCTATGTGTCAGTGGTTCTCAAGCATTTTCGTGTCAAGTACCCTCAAAAATATATGTAATTGGCCGCCGACCCCCCATCTGAAAATATGTTGTTCCAGGGACCTCCCCAGAAGCAAAGATTTGAGTTAAAAAAAAACATTCGCTCTGAAAGAATATATATTCAAAGATTTGCGCCACATTTTCACCATTTTTCAAAAATAGCAGACCTACAAGCTCGTAGCGCGGCACTCGGTGCCGCGCTATGAGCTTGTAGATCTGCTGTTTTTCAACAGCTAAAGCGTGACGTAATGCTTAATACACCAACAAGGGGCTCCCGCCCAAGATGGGTTAAAGGCTCCGGGGGAATGGATTTGGACCAACATCACATGAAATTGCTTCTTCAAAGTCCCCCCTTATCTAGGCACGGAGAAAATCTTAAAATGGTCCTGCAAGTGGTTTTACCGCTGCAAAAACATGCAATCACGTTTCACACTTTAAATTACATGCTTAGCTATTTCTTCTTTGATGGGCCAAGAGGTCAAGTGCTTAAAGATTTTGTCCCCTTTCAGGTTTTTTTTTTCTTGAGAAGTGCAATATTCCCTGTTATCTTTCGCTTACAGCCCAGACGCCTGCCCGTTCTAAACAACATTCCTTATAATAATATTCCTTATAGATAAATACCGATGAGCATTAGTTGACGTACACATTCCTCATGTCCCACACATGCTGTGGTGCGCAGCCACACACACACACACACACACGCATGCACGCACGCGCACGCAGTAGGCACACACAGCCGCGCGGCATGCCGTGATCCCCTGAGTGATTGAAAGCGCACACAAAAACAAACCTTAAAAGGATGATGCCGCTCACTTATCCTGTGAGAGACGTCTTAACCCATTTTGGGCGGGAACCCCTTTTGGCGTTAGCATTACATTATGCTTTAGCTATTGAAAAATAGCAGATCTACAAGCTCATAGCGCGCCACCGAGTGGCGCGCTACGAGCTTGTAGGTCTGCTATTTTTGAAAAGTCGTTAAAATGTGGCACAAATCATTGAATATATATTTCAGAGCGAACGTTTTTAACTAAAATATTCCCTGGAACTACATATTTTGAGATGGGGGTCCGTGGCCCAATAGAGATAATTCTGGGGGTCCTTGACATGAAAAAGGTTGAGCACCACTGACATATAAGAAACGTAGGTTTTTCAGAAAGATGTTAGGCCTTTTTTTTTATCAAACTCAGTCCAAAATGGGTTAAACTTCACTAATCTGATAAGTACTTTACTGAAGCATGCAGACGGCTGTTTACTCACCTGGAATGTGGGACATCAGCAGTTATTCATTGTTTGAGTTGCTGGAGGTTTTAGACGTCCCCGGAGGATCCCAAATATTCTCGCGTGTACGCTTTAGCATGCATGATGTCGCAATGTAGGGGTGTGATACTGTAAAAATTTAATAAATTAAACCATTGACGACGGGAACGCATGTGTGTGTGTCGCCTTTTAGATTTTACCCACTTTAACCATTTATTTTTGAGTGGTGCAACCACTCCATTACGGAGCTTTGTGTGTCTCTGGCTGGGTCTGTATGTCCGACCACGAAAATAGCGTTTGGTTGGTTTTCACAACCAAGTGTCACTGTTGCGCAGCCTAACACACACACACACACACACACACACACACACACACACACACACACACACACACACACACACACACACACACACACACACACACACACTCACACACACACACATTAACTGTAGATATGATCATTTTGGGTGTGACAGTACAGTGCAGTGACAGTACAGTATAGTAGAGGGACCCCCTGGAGACCCCCACACGGTAACTCTGTCATTTCTCAACCGTTTCGGACGCAGGGAGGCTGGCTGGAACCGGCCCGGCCCCCATGGCGCGATCCTGGGGGTCTGGAGGTTCCGGGGGCCCCCCGGGGACCCCCACACGGTAACTCTGTCATTTCTCAACCGTTTCAGACGTAGGTCGGCTCACCGGAACCAGGCCGGCACCCTGTACTGGGCGCATTCCTGTGGGTCTGGAAGTTCCTGGGACCCCCCGGGGACCCCCACACGGAGTTGCACCACTCACTTAACACGGGTGTGATTTTTTTAACTTTAAGCTGTTGAATTATTTTTTTAATATACAGTATATTCTTTCACAGCGAACATTTTGAACTATTATTTTCTGCTTCTGGGAGACCCCTGCAACAACATATTTTCAGATGGTGGGTCGGTGGCCAAGTATATCATTTTTGGGGTCCTTGACATGAAATAGTTTGAGAACCACTGACATAGAAAAACAGGTTTTTCAGAAAACCGTCACGATTTAGAAGACATTTGTAGAATCTGTTCTCAGACCTGTTCTCGGGCCTAAATGGGTTAAAACTCCTCCACTATAAGACACGCGTCCGTTGGTTATGGCGCTAATACCCAGGAAGGCATCCTGCACTGTGATTTCATACACACACACACAGCGGCCATGTGGTTCTGGTATGCGCTGTTTGTATCTGAACGGAGCTGCTCAGTGGCGTGCACAGACATTTAGAGGGGCAGGTGCTCAAGTGAAAAAAAGGGCACCTTGTGCAGCGTGTGGAACCGGACGGTTGCCTTAATAGTGTGAGATTTATAGATTTTGGGGCCTAAATAATATATTAGAAGCTTTTTTATCAGAAATGTATCAATGTCACCATGGTCCACATACTGTACAGTGTACACTGTACCAAAGAAAAAAGAAAAAACAAGTTTTTTGTTTTGTTTTTGTCAAAAGGGCACATTGCCAAAAGGGGTGCTCTAGCACCCCCTAGTGTCTATCTGTGCACGCCACTGGAGCTGCTATTCACAGTAAAGCCCCGTCTGTCCCATCACGGGCTGTTCTGTTTCACCAAAAAATGTTACTGTGCTTTTCTTCTCATCCCTCCGTGGGAGTGTAAAATAATTTATGAAACATTCTTCATAATCGGAGCAAGGTGTGCTTTCTTTCCATCGTGAAGAGTGTGGGGGGAGTCACAAAGGGACCGTATAAGTTCAGTCAGTATGGAGTCTTGACTGTGCGTTCCCAGCGGCAGCCACTTTTGATTTTTTTTGTGTGTTTTTAACCCATTCTGGACGGGAACCCGAAGCATTATTTAGCTATTGAAAAATAGCAGATCTACAAGCTCATAGCGCGCCACCGAGTGGCGCGCTACGAGCTTGTAGGTCTGCTATTTTTGAAAAATCGTGAAAATGTGACTCAAATCTTTGAATATATATTCTTTCAGAAGACTTTATTTATTTCGACGTCAGGCCTAAATTGGTTAAAGATATTGTTTTGGCGTTTTTTGCCTTTATTGATACGGTACATTAATTAGACAGGAGAGGGGGAGAGAGATGGGGAGTGACATGCAGGAAAAGGCCGTCGGGGCTCGGGACTCGAACCCGTGGCACACCGTCCGGCTGGTTTGGCAGCCTAGGTGCAGCAGCCACTTTGTCTCAAGATGTCCCTGCGTCGCTGCCGCCTGCTCATTGTGCACATTGCTCACAGCCAGTGGTGGGGAAAAAAGTACTCACTTTTTTTTACTTAAGTAAAAAATACTGCAATGTAGAAGTACTCTGTTTCAAGTAAAAGTCGCGGAATTCAAATGTACTTGAACATCAAACAAGGCATCAAACAAGTACCATAATGTAGAAAAGACGCATTATGCAGAACGTCCCATTTCAAAATGTATTACATCTTTTGAAAATAGCAGATCTGCAAGCTGAGATTGTAGATCGGCTATTTTCAAATGGCCGGGAATGCATATATATACTGTATAGGGCTGAAGTGGTTAATAATGTATGTTTTGTCATAATAATCTAAATCTACAAAATGTACTAGTAACTAAAGTTTTCAAATAAATGTAAAAGTACAATATTTGCCTCTGAGAAGTCAAAGTATTGGAAATCGGAAAGTAATGTACTTTCCAAGTTATATACTTTCCACCACTGCTTACAGCAGATATTGACTTTTTCTCTCTTTTGCCATATTCATCGTATTGCCGTATTTTCTCAAAGGCCAGGCCTAGTAATATACAGTATATGAACCAGTGAGAGCTCCAGGCAGCAGCAGCTATAGCTGCTCCCAACAGGAGAGCTTTCATGCGGGGGCAGTAAAAGTTGGTGTCTGTCTCTGTGCCTGCCGGTGATCCTAATTGGGTGAACCTAGTAGATCCGGGCCTCCGGTGCTGTGTTGTTGTGGCTGCCGGTGTGCATGGAGCAGCGGTAAGCCCTCTCGGTGTAGGCCGGGGTGGTTTCTTCTGGGGGCCGTGGGGTTGTTGTGACCGCACCGACTTAAGCCGTTCTGGGCGGGAAACCCTTTTTGGTGTTTTAAAGCATCATGTCATGCTTTAGCTGTTGAAAAATAGCAGATCTACAAGCTCGTAGCGCGCCACCGAGTGGCGCGCTACGAGCTTGTAGGTCTGCTATTTTTGAAAAATAGTGAAAATGTGCCTCAAATTTGGAATATATGTTTTCAGAACGAACGTTTTTAACTCAAATCTTTGCTTCTGGAGGGTCCCTGGAACAATATATTTTCAGATGGGGGGTCGGAGGCCAATTACAGATCATTTTTGGGGTCCTTGACATGGAATATTGAGTGATATAGGCCTAGAAACATAGGTATTTCAGAAAACTGTCAGGATTTAGAAGACATTGTTTTCAGGCCTAAATGGGTTAAGAGAACTGGCAGCGGCGGCGGAGAGGGCGAGGAGGAGGAGGGAGAGGAGACGAGCGGATGAAAGAGGTCGTGCAGAGAGACCGTGGAGAACCTGGTTAGAGAGACTTAACACGTCGTTCAGTCAGTCTGCTGTGCAGGGGCTGACCTACTTCCTTCTCTCTCTCTCTCTCTGTCTCTGTTATAGTTATGTATGACAGAGATTCAGAGAAATGGTGACTCAACACTCGCCCACTGGCTTCCTCTCTCTCTCTCTCTCTCTCACACCACAGCCCGAATAAAGCTTTTGGACTCAAAACTGAATGAATAAAACAAATCGGTTAAAATAAATAAATAAATCAATTCGATAACGTAACCGCGCATATAAAGTACATCTGAGGCCATGGTTCTCGGCAGGTAACTGGACTGCCCACGCCTCCGGGGTAAGGGAATTGAGTCCTCACCACGAGGAAAGTATTTCAAGTATCTCGGGGCTCTTGTTCACGAGGGAGGGGGAGACGGAGGGAGGGAGAGACGGAGGGAGGGAGAGACGGAGGGAGGGGGAGATCAGCTGGAGAGTCTGAGCAGCGGGAGCGGGATTGTGTTCGCTGTACCGCACACTGTTAGGAGAGAGAGAGAGAGAGAGAGAGAGAGACGGGCCAGGCCAGGCCAGGCCAGGCCAGGCCAGGCCAGAGTGCAAAGCTCTCGACCTACCGGTCACTCTCCATTCCTATGTCCTTCACCTATGGCTGCAAGAAATGTGGGTCGAGGCTGAGAGAACGAGATCGCGGAAAGTGAAAATGGGTTTTCTCAGGAGCGTGGCTATAGTAGTATCTCCCTTTGGGATAGGATGAGAGGCAACGTCATCCATGAGACCCGGGAGTAGAGCCTCTGCTGCTCCTTTGGACCCCTTTGTTGAGGCCAGTGGTGTAAAGTATAAGTAACCCATTTAGGCCTGACCTCAAAATTAAAAAAAAATCTTCTAAATCCTCCAGTTTTCTGAAATAAATATTTTCACGATTTTTCAAAAATAGCAGACCTACAAGCTCGTAGCGCGCCACTCGGTGGCGCGCTACGAGCTTGTAGATCTGCTATTTTTCAATAGCTAAATTATAACATAATGTTTAAAACACTAAAAGGGGTTCCCGCCCAGAATGGGGTAAGTAACTCAGAACATTTATTCAGGTGCTGTACTTCCAGTATACGTACAATTTTGAGGTATTTGTACTGGAGTATTTCCCATATTCACTGCTTTTACTTCTACTCCACTATATTTGAGAGGCAAATATTGTACTTTTACTCCACTACATTTATTGCAGATTACTATGAAAACCTGTGAAACATGGCTGTCCGTCCATTCAGTCCGGTGACACACTCCATATATGGTTGTCAGTCCGTCACGCCTCGTGACGCGCTCCATATATAGCCGTCACCATTATGTCGAGCTCACCTCATCAAACCCTGGATAGCCATACATGGAGAAGACTGGACCATGACCTAGATCTGCGTCACCTACGCCGCTGTGCACAGAGTGCCGCGCTACGAGTTTGTAGGTCTGCTATTTTTGAAAAATCGTGAAAATGTGGCGCAAATCTTTGAATATATATTCTTTCACAGCGAACATTTTTAACTCAAATCTTTGCTTCTGGGGGGGTCCCTGGAACAGATGGGGGTCGGCGGCCAATTACATATAATTTTTGGAGTCCTTAACATGAAAATATTGAGCACCACTGATATAGAAACAAATGTATTTCAGAAAACTGTCAGGATTTAGAATTTTCTTTTTTTTAATTTCGACGTCAGGCCTAAATGGAGTACTTTTTCCACCACTGGTTGAGTTGCTTCTTTGGGCATCACAGTAAGGCTGAGCTCACACCTTTCATGCAATTCTGTGCTCGTTGGGTGTTGTGTCATGGCCGCCCAGCGGCCCAATGCATTTCCAATGGAGGTCACATGGTTTGACCCAACATTGTGTTGTGTGAGGGGGAGGGGCGCAGTTGTGTGCCCCTCCCCCTCACACAACACAATGTTGGGTCAAACCATGTGACCTCCATTGGAAATGCATTGGGCCGCTGGGCGGCCATGACACAACACCCAACGAGCACAGAGAATTGCATGAACCGTGTGAGTGCACCCTTAGGCCTCACTCAGACCTTTACTGCATTGCTGTATGCTTGTTGGATGAATGTTGTGTAGTGTCATGGCCGCCCCAATGCATTTCCAATGGGAGTCACATGGTTTGACACAACATTTGTGTTGTATGAGGGGGAGGGGCGCAGTCGAAACACAGCCGAAAGCCATACAACAGCTTGTAGTCCAAAATGTGGACTACAAACCATGTGACTTCCATTGGAAATGCATTGAAGCGGCCATGACACTCACAGCATTCATATAACAAGCATGCAGCAATGCAGTAAAGGTCTGAGTGAGGCCTAAGTAAGGATGCCTCTCGGGCATCATCTCTCCCCAGGGAGCCTCTCCAGACACACACCCTGCTAGGAGGAGGCCACGGGGCAGACCCAGGACCTGCTGGGGGATTATATCTCCACGCTGGCCTGGGAATGCCTCGTGATACCCCAGTTAGAGCAGGCCGATGTGGGCCACGGAAAGGAGAGCCTGGGGGTTCTCTCTCTGCTGGAAGTATTGGTATCAAAAAAAGTATAAAGTACCAATAGTATAGAAAGTACTCTTTCCTTATGCAGAATGTCTCATTTCAAGTTTTCAAACGTATATAGAAATCTTTTGAAAATAGCAGATTTTGTAGATTGGTTATATCTTCAAATGGCCGAAGTGTATATAGGACTGAAGTGGTATGTTTTGTAACAATAACTAAATAATTGTGGGGTGGAAGTAACAGCATTGTAAATTGGATCTTACTCAAGTAAAGTACAAATAACTCAAAATTGTACTTAAGTAAATATATACTTTCCACCACTGCTCAAGAGTAACACGTATGCATGTCTGTATCGCCCCCCCCCCCCCCTTCCAATATTCTCATATTATTATGCAGAGAGCACCGCCACACAAATGGCGTGATAGGCCTACTGTAAAAAAAAAAAAGCAATAAATTAATACACGCGTCCGTTGATTATAGTGGTAATGCCCTGGGGGGATTGCTTCACTGTGATTATGTGCACAGCGGTTAGGTGATGTGATTAGGTATGAGGTGTTTGTATCATCACACACACACCTAATCACGGTAAAGATAACCGTCTCTTGGGCGTTCGTTCTGTCTCTCGCAAGCCTTACTGTGCATTTCCAATATTAACCCATTTAGACCTGGGAACGATTTTACAAATGTCTTCTAAATCCTGACAGTTTTCTGATGTCAGTCGTTCTCAAACATTTTCTTGTGAAGGACCCCCAGAAACATATGAAATTGGCCGCCGACCCCCCCATCTGAAAATATGTCAGAAGCAAAGATTTGAGTTAAAAACGTTCACTCTGAAAGAATATATTCAAACATTTCCACCACATTTTCACAACTTTTCAAAAATAGCAGACCTACAAGCTCATAGCGCGGCACTCGGTGCCGCGCTATGAGCTTGTAGATCTGCTATTTTTCAATAGCTAAATTATAACATAATGCTTAAAACACCAAAAGGGGTTCCCGTCCAGAATGGATTAAACATATTCCTTTCTGCCGAGTAAAACACATTATGAGAGATTGTTTCATAAGCCGAGCGAGGTGTGTATACCTTTCCTGAGGGCAGTCATTGTTTGGCTGGTCTTGTCTGATCTGCATCACTTGAAGCACCAGTTGTTACAGTTCAGTGCTTTTCCAAAGTTGGAGGACCAACGTAATGAACGTATAAATATCGTCGCTGTCGGAAAGGAAACCACCTAACTCCATTTTTGAGGTTTTTGATTATTATTATTATTATTATTTTCTTTGCATATATCAGTGCTATTGAACACCATTTACGTCTGTGTGTTGGTTAAAAAAAATATTGAACCAATGAAAAGTAGTAAAAAGCGCTTTGGACAAAAACTCCAATGGACCCTCAAACTGTCTGCTAAAGCAACTAACTCCACCGCACCTCTCCCCTAATCAAATGCAAGTAATCGACAATATATAAAGTCAAAGGACCCCGACCGGAGGGGCTTGGACCGGCAGGCGGTCCTCAGTCCGAAGCCGCTCGGACCCATTTTAAAAACCCGCTCTGTGCTCATCTCAAAATGCCGCCGCTCCGCTCCCCACAATCCGCTCAGATAAAATATGTATAATTTTGTTTCGTAAGCGCAGGGCAAAGTACTTGTACTTTTACTCCACTACATTTATTTGAAAACTTGAGTTAATTTAGTCGACTAACAGTTTACTATGAAAACCTGCATCTCGATTTGACCTCATCAAATCCTGTACACCCAAGACACGCTCCATAGGCCTATATGGCCAGTACAGAATTCATTCCATATGTTGATCTGACAGCATCGAGGCTAAAGACACTATCGCTCTGGTCAGTCAGCATCGAGGCTAAAGACTAGCTCAAGTCAGTCAGCATCGAGGCTAAAGACTAGCTCTGGTCAGTCAGCATCGAGGCTAAAGACTAGTTCCGGTCAGTCAGCATCGAGGCTAAAGACTAGTTCCGGTCAGTCAGCATCGAGGCTAAAGACTAGTTCCGGTCAGTCAGCATCGAGGCTAAAGACTAGTTCCGGTCAGTCAGCATCGAGGCTAAAGACTAGCTCTGGTCAGTCAGCATCGAGGCTAAAGACACTCTAGCTCTGGTCAGTCAGCATCGAGGCTAAAGACTAACTCTGGTCAGTCAGCATTGAGGCTAAAGACTAGCTCCAGTCAGTCAGCATCGAGGCTAAAGACTAGCTCTGGTCAGTCAGCATCGAGGCTAAAGACTAACTCCGGTCAGTCAGCATCGAGGCTAAAGACTAGCTCTGGTCAGTCAGCATCGAGGCTAAAGACTAGCTCTGGTCAGTCAGCATCGAGGCTAAAGACACTCTAGCTCCGGTCAGTCAGCATCGAGGCTAAAGACTAGCTCTGGTCAGTCAGCATCGAGGCTAAAGACTAGCTCTGGTCAGTCAGCATCAAGGCTAAAGACTAGCTCTGGTCAGTCAGCATCGAGGCTAAAGACTAGCTCTGGTCAGTCAGCATCGAGGCTAAAGACTAGCTCTGGTCAGTCAGCATCGAGGCTAAAGACTAACTCTGGTCAGTCAGCATCAAGGCTAAAGACTAGCTCTGGTCAGTCAGCATCGAGGCTAATGACTAGCTCTGGTCAGTCAGCATGGAGGCTAAAGACTAGCTCTGGTCAGTCAGCATGGAGGCTAAAGACTAGCTCTGGTCAGTCAGCATGGAGGCTAAAGACTAGCTCTGGTCAGTCAGCATGGAGGCTAAAGACTAGCTCTGGTCAGTCAGCATCGAGGCTAAAGACTAGCTCTGGTCAGTCAGCATTGAGGCTAAAGACTAGCTCTGGTCAGTCAGCATTGAGGCTAAAGACTAGCTCTGGTCAGTCAGCATCGAGGCTAAAGACTAGCTCTGGTCAGTCAGCATCGAGGCTAAAGACTAGCTCGGGTCAGTCAACATGGAGGCTAAAGACTAGCTCTGGTCAGTCAGCATCGAGGCTAAAGACACTATTGCTCTGGTCAGTCAGCATCGAGGCTAAAGACTAGCTCTGGTCAGTCAGCATCGAGGCTAAAGACTAGCTCTGGTCAGTCAGCATGGAGGCTAAAGACTAGCTCTGGTCAGTCAGCATCGAGGCTAAAGACTAGCTCTGGTCAGTCAGCATCGAGGCTAAAGACTAGCTCTGGTCAGTCAGCATCGAGGCTAAAGACTAACTCTGGTCAGTCAGCATCGAGGCTAAAGACTAGTTCCAGTCAGTCAGCATCGAGGCTAAAGACTAGCTCTGGTCAGTCAGCATCGAGGCTAAAGACTAGCTCTGGTCAGTCAGCATCGAGGCTAAAGACTAGCTCTGGTCAGTCAGCATCGAGGCTAAAGACTAGTTCCAGTCAGTCAGCATCGAGGCTAAAGACTAACTCTGGTCAGTCAGCATCGAGGCTAAAGACTAGCTCTGGTCAGTCAGCATGGAGGCTAAAGACTAGCTCTGGTCAGTCAGCATGGAGGCTAAAGACTAGCTCTGGTCAGTCAGCATGGAGGCTAAAGACTAGCTCTGGTCAGTCAGCATGGAGGCTAAAGCCCTCTCGGCCAGGCCATGGCTGGTCAGACGGGGCCGTAGCCGGGGTTATTATAGGGCGCCGGAAAGGCACAGTGACTTTCCGCCGGTCAGAGGAGGGGAAGATGAGGATGAAAGAGGTCACGCAGAGAGACTGTGGAGAACCTGCTTAAGACTTAACACATCGTTCAGTCAGTCTGACATTCAGGGCTGACCTACTTCATACATAACACTCTCTCTCTGTCTCTGTGTGTGTGTGTCTCTCTCTCTCTCTCTCTCTCTCTCTCTCTCTCTCTCTCTCTCTCTCTCTCTCTCTCTCTCTCTCTCTCTCTCTCTCTCGTATAGTATTTATGTATGACAGAGATTCAGAGAAATATGGTGACTCAACACTTGCACCAGAATTCCCAGTGGCCTCCTCTCTCTGTCACTACGGCTTATTATAGCTTTTTGGACCAAAACCGAATGAAGAATAATAATAATAAAGGAAAAAAAAACCATGTGAATCATTTTGAGGAAATAGATCAATGCATTTGATAACGCGGTGATGACAAGACATCATCGTGTTGCGCAGACACAAACCATTGCAGTTATGTAGGGTCCTGTGTAATGTGTATGCCACGGAAACCGTGTATCTCCATATCTCTCCACAGTTTTTGTATTGAGTTGTACTTGAAATGTACTGTAATTCTGCAAAATGTTAATCAATCAATCAAGTGTTGCGTGAAAATACTGTAAAAGATGTACAGGCTCACAATGCATCATGAGGTCGGCTAATTTCACTACTTTTCTTTGCTGGAAAAGAATATAAAAAGTGGCGTGTATGATACAGTACATGTTTTTTTTTTTTGTTTTTTTTTTTAGATTTTGTTTTTGGCTTTTCTGCCTTTATTGATAGACACAAGTGAAGACTGACAGGAAAGAGGGAGAGAGAGAGAGAGAGAAGGGGAGAGTCAAGCAGCACAGGTCGTACGAGACTCGAACACCACGACACACTGTCAGACCAGAGCCTATATGTGGCATGCGCCTGGACCGCTAGGCCAGCTGGCGCCCCATGATACATGTTTTTTTGTATAGGTTTTATTAATACTTAACCCAGGGCTTGTAACTAACTACATTGAAAAAATAAAATAAAGTAACAGTTTTGGACTTACAAGGTTTCTGCTCGACATCGACAATCTAGCCACCCCCCTCCCCCCCCCCCCCCTCCCTCCCTCCCCCCATGGTGAAGTAGTGTGTTGAATAACCTGCGTTGCGTAACGGAGATCACATCTATAGAAACAGAGCCATCACCCCCTTAACCCATTTGGGACCGAGGCCCCAAAAAAAAATTCTAAAAAGAATGTCTCCTAAATTCTGACAGTTTTCTATGTCAGTGGTGCTCAAGCTTTTTCATGTCGAGGACCCCCAGACTTTACTGTATTTGGCCACGGATCTGAAAATATGTTGTTCCAGGGACCCCCGACCCCCCCTCCCCAGAAGCAACGATTTGCGTTAAAAAAGTTCGCTCTGAAAGAATAAATATTGAAAGATTTGTGCCACATTTTCAAGATTTTTCAAAAATGGCAGATCTACAAGCTATTTTTCAACAGCTAAAGTTTAAAAATAATGGCTAATGTGGTTAAAAGCGAATGCGCTCACGGTCTAAATGGTTTAACCCATTCTTGAACAGGAACCCCTTTTGGTGTTTTAACTAAGCATTATGTTATACTTTAGCTATTGAAAAATAGCAGATCTACAAGCTTGTAGCGCGCCACCGAGTGGCGCGCTACGAGCTTGTAGATCTGCTATTTTTTTTAAATCGTAAAAATGCGGCACAAATCTTTGAATATATATTCTTTCAGAGCGAACATTTTTTTTATTTCGACGTTAGGCCGAAAATGGGTTAAAGAAGACACGGCACGTTCTCCCATGGGCTAGGGCATTAAGCAACTAGTCGACTAGTTTACTAGTCAACTAGTAAATCCACTAGTCGACCTTGCTGGTACTAGTCGACTAGTTGATAAGAGAAAAAAAAAAAAAAAAGTTCATTTTTATTTTTATTTTTTTTCCCCGATTTTGTAGGCCTCAATATCGGATAGATTATAGTTATAGTCACCAATGTACACAGTTTTTAAATGTACAAATATTTATTTCCCAAAAAAAAAAAAAAAAAAAACCTTTTATTTATTTATTTTCTTTTTTAAACATAAAAGGTGGTTTAACAACTAGTCGACTAGTAAACTAGGCAACTAGTCAACTAGTAAAAATGACTAGAAGTGAATGCCCTACGGCACGCTCTCCCATGGGCGCTAACAGAAATAATAACAGCCAGACTTTACAGATATGACATGCGGCTCAGATCAATGGGCTGCATTGTTTGAGCAAGAGGCTTCATTTTGCGTCCGTGCTCTCATGAAAAGGACTGATTGTAGTGGAGACTGGCTGTCCTGTGGCATGATGATCATCACACACGCACGCACACACGCACACACACACGCTGTATATGAATTATGATCTTGCGAGCGTTCTTTGCGAGGGTTCTATAATCCGTTGTTGAGTGGTCATGTCATTTTGTCTGTCTCTGTTCCAATTTTGACTGCCAAGAGACACAAAGTGCACACAGAAAAGTGCGTCCTTGTAGTACGCACACACACACGCATATGACACTATACTGTATGATGACTGGTGACACACTGTTTTCTTTAGATTCATAGTTTATCCCATTTTGGGCGGGAACCCCTTTTGGTGTTAGCATTATGTTATGCTTTAGCTATTGAAAAATAGCAGATCTACAAGCTCATAGCGCGGCACCGAGTGCCGCGCTACGAGCTTGTAGGTCTGCTATTTTTGAAAAGTCGTGAAAATGTGCCTCAAATCTTTGAAATCATATTCTTTCAGAGCGAACGTTTTTTAACTCAAATCTTTGCTTCTGGAACAACATATTTTCAGATGGAGGTCGGTGTCCAATTACATATCATTTTTGGGATCCTTGACATGAAATATTGAGCATGCACCACTGATACAGAAACATAGGTATTTCACGAGCTTGTAGGTCTGCTATTTTTGAAAAATCGTCAAAAAGTCAGGATTTAGAAGACATTTTTAGAATCTGATCTCAGGTCAAAATGGGTTATATAGCCTTTTCTAAATTCTTATCTTTTGCGATACACGACTCAAAACGAACCACCTCTGTTCCATCACAAAAAAAGACAATGCAGAAGTATATCCGCAAACAAAGCAAACACACAGACAGAAGCATCAGAGCAGCTCTCTCTCAGTCCAGACTCCAGAATTGATTCCAACAACAGGTTGGGTTATTATTGTAACCACACCATCTGCAACGCCTCCTTCAGCTGTGTCTGCTATTATTGTTATTGACCCTGCAGTACACCGCCGTACAAGCCACAGCCAGCAGGAGGGGCAGCGGACGTGCCGTGTGCGGTTACGCCTCTGTGTGTGTGTGTGTGTGTGTGTGTGTGTGTGCGTGTGCGTGTGCGTGTGCGTGCGCGCGTGTTTTGTGTGCGAGCACAACCCTGTTGACCACACCACAGACAGTGCACCATGAGGCCAGTGGTGGAAAAAGTACTCAAAGTTTTACTTAAGTAAACATATAAACATATAAATACTATGAATTCAACATTTACTTGAGTAAAAGTACTAAAGTATTGGCTTCAAAATGTACTTAAAGTATCCAAAAAGTACTCATTATGCAGAATGTAAATTTTAAGTGTAAATGTATAACAATCCTTAGAATATAGCCGATCTATAAGCTCACAATGTGTCACATCGCGATACATTGTGAGCTATTTTCAAATGGCCAATACAGTACCGGTATACCTGTATATGGCTGAAGTGGTTAATGTAAGAAACAAAATCTACAATCTAGTAACTTTTTTTAAAAAGTTTTTGAAATAATTGTAGTGGAGTAAAGTACAATATTTGCTAGTTCACACACATAGTAGTGGAGTAGAGGAAAAATACGCGAAATTGGAAATACTCAAGTATAAAATACCTCAAAATGTACTTAGTTAATTTCCACAACTGCATAAGGCCAGCGTGCCACGTCTCCACCCCCCTGCAATCCCCAACCCATATAAGGAGATGTACCGCACAGCCAGCCCCGCTTTCATTTCAAACACAGTTTTGCATTTGGTGTTGATTTTGACAATACATTTTTATTTAGTTTTTTTGGATAATTTCATTTAGTTTTAGAGTCAACTTAACTGCCTCAGTGTTGGACTAGTATTAGTCGACTACATTTTAGTCAACAGTTGATTTAGTCGACTAAAATGTATTTTGGCAGGCCTTGATGGTGTCGTAATGGCTGATTGTACACTTGGAAGGCCAGTCAATCTAAGCTAAAAAGGGGCGTGACCCAAAATAAATTGCAATAGTAATCGTTCAAGGTTTTTTTTTATGATCCTTAGGGTCATCCAAAGAACATATTGATTATTATATACATTTTGGATCAGATTCAGGGGTTGAACGCTGGGGTCCCTTTGTAAACCTATAGGCCTAAGGCAAAACATTCAAAATTGAAGTAGCATGTGACATGTCAAACTAGGGCTTATTCATGATTCTGAATCCATTCCAAGCATTAGTTTTGCAAGGAAAACACTCCTTGGGCTACAAACGGCCATAGCCACTTGCCCAGATGTGATGACCTCATCACATTTTGTGAAAACGGCTGTGGCCAGTCTGCTATGCATTTCTCTGGCAGTGCCAGTCTGCTATATGCATTTCTCTGACAGTGCCAGTCTGCTATATGCATTTCTCTGGCAGTGCCAGTCTGCTATATGCATTTCTCTGGCAGTGCCAGTCTGCTATATGCATTTCTCTGGCAGTGCCAGTCTGCTATATGCATTTCTCTGACAGTGCCAGTCTGCTATATGCATTTCTCTGACAGTGCCAGTCTGCTATATGCATTTCTCTGGCAGTGCCAGTCTGCTATATGCATTTCTCTAGCAGTGCCAGTCTGCTATATGCATTTCTCTGACAGTGCCAGTCTGCTATATGCATTTCTCTAGCAGTGCCAGTCTGCTATATGCATTTCTCTGACAGTGCCAGTCTGCTATATGCATTTCTCTAGCAGTGCCAGTCTGCTATATGCATTTCTCTGACAGTGCCAGTCTGCTATATGCATTTCTCTGGCAGTGCCAGTCTGCTATATGCATTTCTCTAGCAGTGCCAGTCTGCTATATGCATTTCTCTAGCAGTGCCAGTCTGCTATATGCATTTCTCTAGCAGTGCCAGTCTGCTATATGCATTTCTCTAGCAGTGCCAGTCTGCTATATGCATTTCTCGGGCAGTGCCAGTCTGCTATATGCATTTCTCTGGCAGTGCCAGTCTGCTATATGCATTTCTCTGGCAGTGCCAGTCTGCTATATGCATTTCTCTGACAGTGCCAGTCTGCTATATGCATTTCTCTGACAGTGCCAGTCTGCTATATGCATTTCTCTGGCAGTGCCAGTCTGCTATATGCATTTCTCTGGCAGTGCCAGTCTGCTATATGCATTTCTCTGGCAGTGCCAGTCTGCTATATGCATTTCTCTGGCAGTGCCAGTCTGCTATATGCATTTCTCTGACAGTGCCAGTCTGCTATATGCATTTCTCTGACAGTGCCAGTCAGCTATATGCATTTCTCTGACAGTGCCAGTCTGCTATGCATTTCTGTGGCAGTGCCAGTCTGCTATGCATTTCTCTGCTAAAGACGCTCTGGTGCGCTCCTCTTCCCCGTGCGGAGAGCATCATGCTTCACTGCTTCAGTGCTTCCCAACGCCTGCCGTTTTTATTTTTTTGGCGCAGCGCCCTGGGCGCTTCAACCTGGAAACGGTTCAACTTTTGGAGAGGAGCGCTATGCATGCTCTTTTGATCCTCCTGGCTGTGTCTGGCAAGCCCGGTAGTTTACAACCCGACTTTGAATCGTTATATCACACACTTGATACTGACCTGATACTGACACGATACTGACACGATACTGACACGATGACCTGATCAGTATCATGACCTTGTAGTACATATAGTGCACACGCGTGTGTGCGATTTTTGTTATTTTTGTTGTTGTTATTTTTCATGTCATGATTATGAATTGAATATCCAGGACCTGAATGGAAACAAGACCGCAAGGACTTGTTTCTGGTTTCTGGTTTGGACGTGCGTGTGTTTGACCGTACACTCTGTACTGTTTACATTCTTGCCAATAAACTATTCAATCAATCGATAAGGCGAGCGCTCTACCGACTGCGCTATACTTCTACCCGGACACAATCCTATAGTAGATCAATAATCATATCATATACACTGCAAAATGCTCCAATTCAGTCACCCTCTCCTGCATGAGAACACGTTATTCTGTAATTTAATATCACAGAGGGAATGCATTGCACCGGTGTGACTCGTACAGTATACCCCCCCCCCCCCCCCCCCCACCTCATAGCCCCTGATTTAACACATTTAGGCCTGACGTCAACATTTTAAAAAATGTCTTCTAAATTCTGACAGTTTTCTGAAATACCTATGTTTCTATGTCAGTCGTTCTTCGATTTTTCAAAAATAGCAGACCTACAAGCTCGTAGCGCGGCACTCGGTGGCGCGCTATGAGCTTGTAGATCTGCTATTTTTCAATAGCTAAATCATAACATAATGCTAACACCAAAAGGGGTTCCCGCCCAAGATTTTAAAGAAGACATTTTAAAAATGTCTTCTAAATTTTCTGAAATACCTATGTTTCTGTATCAGTGGTGCTCGCTCAATATTTCATGTCAAGGATCCCAAAAAATTATATGTAATTGGCCACCGACCTCCATCTGAAAATATGTTTTTCCAGAAGCAAAGATTTGAGTTAAAAAACGTTCGCTCTGAAATAATATAATATTCAAAGATTTGAGGCACATTTTCACGACTTTTAAAAAATAGCAGACCTACAAGCTCGTAGCGCGCCACTCGGTGGCGCGCTATGAGCTTGTAGATCTGCTATTTTTCAATAGCTAAAGCATAACATAATGCTTAAAAACACCAAAAGGGGTTCCCGCCCAGAAGGGGTTAAAGCAGCCATTTTAGCTCTCAATCGACCCACTGTTTATCCTGTTGGTATTATTGATTGACATCATGGAGCAGAATGGAATTGGAAATAGACTTTGTCCATACACTATACATGCACGGGGAAAAAATCCTCACAGTTAACCCATTTTTGACCTGAGATCAGATTTAAAAAATGTCTTCTACATCAAAATAGCAGACCTACAAGCTCGTAGCGCGCCACTCGGTGGCGCGCTATGAGCTTGTAGATCTGCTATTTTTCAATAGCTAAAGCAAGCATAACATAGTGCTAACACCAAAAGGGGTTCCCGCCCAAAATGGGTTAATTATCCGCGCCTAAGGCTAAGGCTGGGGTCAGATTAGTTTTGGCCCCTGTGTGTCGGGTCTGTACAGTATATGTATTTGTTTGTGTAATCTCGCAAAGTTCTACACTGATCAACATCACATTTCTTGTGCGGACCCATATAGGAAATGGAGCTCATTCCCCGCATATACTTTGGCCTCATGCATGGTAAATGGTGCATTTATATAGCGCCTTTATCCAAGGCGCTTTACATAGATTGTGGATTACATTCACCCATTCACACACACCAACCAGCACATCAGGAGCAATTAGGGGTTCAGTGTCTTGCTCAAGGACACTTCGACACTAACTCTGGGGGAGCCCGGGTTCGAACTGGCAACCTTGCGGTTACCATCCAGCCACTCTACCCCTGACCCACCGCCGCCCCACGCATGCATGGCTCTGCGACAGCCCGTTTGAAACGTTATAGCCTATAAAGTGAACTACAGTTGGAGGCCATCGATATTGTCCTTTTCTTTTTGCTGAGGTTTGCGTGATCTGCGCAAAAGGACAGTTAACCCATTTTGGGCGGGAACCCCTTTTGGTGTTTTAAACATTATGTTATAATTTAGCTATTGAAAAATAGCAGATCTACAAGCTCATAGCGCGCCACCGAGTGGCGCGCTAAGAGCTTGTAGGTCTGCTATTTTTGAAAAATCGTGAAAATATTTATTTCAGAAAACTGGAGGATTTAGAAGGATTTTTTAAAATGTTGAGGTCAGGCCTAAATGGGTCAAATAATAAGGGACAATATCGGTGACACCCAACTGTAGCCTATAAAGTGAACTATACTGCACGTATTCTCTTTCTTACTATACTCCTATACACATTTTTTTGTCCAGAACTCAAAACATCACCTCTGTTTTGGAGTCACGTGATTACAGATCCGGTTGATTTGGATATATCTGTTCCTCTCTCTGAGCGTAATTTGGCAATGACGCCAGTGTTGCTTTCTTTTAAATAATAAACCAGTCTAAGGCATCTTATCAGCTCTGTTTTTATAAGGCCTCCTGGGTTTTTTCTCAGGTTCAAAAACTCCCTGGCAGGTTTCACACCATGTCTTTCCACCTCTCTGACTATACTAGACACACCGAGTGCACACACGCACGCACACACACACACACACACACACACGCACACACACACACACGCACGCACGCATGCGCACACGCGCGCACACACACACACACACGCGCTCTATCATCCCCAGCAATAACGAGCTGTCATTGGAACTCAGTGATCTATGTGTCTGGCTGTGTCAGCGAGCAGGCATGCTGAAAGGCTGCTCTCCACTTCCGAGGCCTGCCAGTCAGTGCTGCGGGCACCTGAGACAGCCAAGGAGCATGATGGGTAGGGGCGAAGGGGAGGGGATCAGAGAGAAAAGAGAGAGAGAGAAAGATGGGGGGGGGGGGGGGGATACCAGCCATGTCAAAGCTTGACTCCCCCAATCACCCCCACCCCCCCACGCGCACACACGACGCGCGCACACATACACACACACGCTGCGCACACAGACGCACACACACCTTCCAAAAATATCCTGCAACGATAGGGAAAATAACCACCAAACTAACAATGTTCTGACAGGCTAATAACATTTCCTGCAGAAGATTACAATATACTGGCTGGCAGATTCCACCTTTTTTTTTTTTTTTTTTTTTTTGATCAGAGACGGCTTTGGATGGAATTAGGTTTTAACGCAATTGTATAAATAGGTATTTCACGCGGTTACAGAAGTGAGTTTACACTTTTGACAACGGGGGCGGGTTTTTGTGTGTGTGTGTGTGTGTGTGTGTGTGTGTGTGTGTATGGGGGGGGGGGGGCGCAACCGGGCGCCGAATGTCAGCGAGATAAGCAGATCTGCTTCTAAATAAGCCACCGATGGAACCTCATCAGATGCGCGCGGGTCGGGAACGCACGTCGCATCCCTTCCGCGCGCCACGCACAAAGTAATGTATTCTCTCCATATTGCATGAGATATATTATCTAGCCTCCCTTATTGTGTCGGTGATAAATGCAACACACATTAACTCCACCAAAATGCATTTCTCCCATTTCCACAATAAAGGGGCCTTCGTCTTCCACCCTGACCTTCAGCGCGGGGCTTGCAAAGCCAGCATAAAATATGCATTTAGGGGGAAGCAGCGGCGGAGTGGATGTGAGGTTGCCGGCGTGCGCCCGAGATTGCTTTCTTTTGTACATCGTCATGCAGGAACATGTATCACTGTCCGCCTCCCAACAAACAGCCAGTAATATGCAGAAATATTAAGTAGGATCAGCAAATAAATATATGGAGTGGAGCCGGCGCTGTGACAGATGTTGGCTATTTGCATGGAGCTCTTCTGTCATGTCATTAGCCGGCGCTCTCAGCCAAGCACGGGGCTGAAATGAATGAAGTGGCTGTGCCTATAGTGCGCTGGCCCTTTCACTCTGTGTGTGTGCATGTGTTTGCATGTTGAGGTGCGACGCATGTACAAAGAGCATGTGTCTGACTGAAATGTTTTGCAAGATAACTCTCTCTCTCTCTGTCTCTGTCTCTGTCTCTCTCTCTCTCTCTCTCTCTCTCTCTCTCTCTCTCTCTCTCTCTCTCTGTCTCTCTCTCTCTCTCGTGATTGTTCATGCAAGAGTGAGTTTGTTGCTGCATTTTTTATGTTGTCTGATTGTCCACCCCCCCCCCCCCCCCCCCCGCGCCAAAGCAAAGCAAAGTTACTATATTTACCCAGGGTAACTGGACTAAGCATCAGATACTTGTTTACAGCCAGGCCCTGCTCATAGTAGTGGTTCAATGCCTTGTTCAAGGGCACTTCAGCGGTGGTAATTTTAACGTGCCGGTCCGGGGATACGAACTGGCGACCTTCCAGTATCAAGACCGCTCCGCAAACCGTTCGGCCACCGCACCGAGAGAGAGAGAGAGAGAGAGAGAGCGAGAGAGAGAGAGAGAGCGAGAGAGAGAGAGAGAGAGAGAGAGAGAGAGAGAGAAAACTACTATAACTTCAACCAGCCTGGCGTGGGGTGCATACTTAGTTTAGACTAGTCATTGGTTAGACATGGGTTAAGGTTAGGTTTAGGTGTGCTGCCCCGTGGGAGGTTAGGTTTAGGGTGAGGGTTTGAGATAGGTTGTAGTTGTAGGACTAATGACTGGTCTAACCAATGACTAGCCTAAACCAAAAACTGTCTAAACTAAGTACTAGTGCACCCGCCTGGCATCCCTATTTTTGCCAAAGTTTCTCAAAACGCATTTCGTCGCGATATGTCGGGGACTAGTAGATCTTAGAAGTGAATATCAGTATAGTAGGTTTTGGTGTTTGTTGTTTTTGTTATTAGGCATATCAAGCTTGTATATAGTGCATTTCTTGAACCTGTACCCAACGCGCTGAATTGGCATATCACAACCTCCATGATTCAACATTTATTCACATGCGTTATTATTTCATGATAACGCACATACCGCTAAGCGCATCAGGCATGTGTTTGCGTGTGCTTGTGCGCCACACACACACACACACACACACGCACGCACACTATTCCCTACTGTGCACCGCTGCACTGCCTTGCACTTCATTGTCTGCAGTTTCTCCAATTTCTTCGTGGGGCGAGAGAGAGTGGTGTATTTTAACCCATTCTGTACGTGAACCCCTTTTGGTGTTTTAAGCATTATGTAGCTATTGAAGAAATAGCAGATCTACAAGCTCGTAGCGCGGCACCGAGTGCCGCGCTACGAGCTTGTAGGTCTGCTATTTTTCAAAAAATCGCGAAAATGTGCCGCAAATCTTTGAATATATATTCTTTCAGCGCGAACATTTTCAACTCAAATCTTTGCTTCTCGGCGGGGTCCCTGGAACAATTATGTTCAGATGGGGGGTCGGCGGCCAATTACATATATCTTTGGGGGGTCCTTGACAGGAAAATGTTTGAGAATCACTGACATAGAAACACGAGTTTCACAGAAAACTGTCACGATTCAGACACTTTGTAGAATCGGTCTCGGTCGAAACGGGTTAAAGATTGATTTAGTCACTGGAGCAGGGAGTGTGTATTCACGCTGTTTCCCTCAGCCCGCTCCGAGCCGGTCAAGGCCGCGTGAGTTTCATTCTGGTGAGAACATGCAACCACTCTATGGCTTCAGGGACGGCCGCGTAGCGAAAACCTGACCTCACGCAGCTCCACATAAATGAGTAAAGAGAAACATACAACGCGGCGCAATACCCTTTATTAACCCAGCCAGCCCACCCCAGGAGGAGCATATATATATATATACACACACGCGCACTCACACACGCATACACACACACGCACGCACAAAGGCTCTCGCAATCAGGCACAACATTGTTCAACGTCCGCGTGCACATGAGTACAGGGAGAGAGAGAGAGAGAGAGAGAATACCTCGCAGTCTGTTGTAATGGCTTGGATCATCAAGTGCTGTTCAAAAACGGAGGGGGGGAGGGGAGGGGAGGAGGGGGGGGGGTGCTGTTCGGAGAGAGAAAACGAGTATTGATTGGAAAATGTCTTGTTTTGTTATTTTCAAAGCTTTCATCTGTGTTTTTCACTTTGCTGCCGGAGTGCCTGAGGTCATGGTTGGGGAGGTTATAGAATGTTCTTGTGCCGTGTGATCTGCGTACGCGCGCGTGTGTGTGTCTGTGACTCTGTGTGCACGCACGCACGTCGGTGTCTGTCAGTGTGTGTGTGTGTGTGTTTTTGAGTGGATGCGCGTGTGTGCGCGCGCGTGCCGGCAGCGCACGTGTGTGTGCGCGCGTGCCGCCAGCGCGTGTGCCCGCATGCTGGCTTCAACGTATCGCATGTTGTCAAGCCCCCCAGAACACATACGGTCAGGGCAGGGAGAGTCATATATCTGACAAAGTGCAGCCAATAAAGTATAATTCATGAGCGCTCCAGTGTCTGTGGATAGTAGTCATTACTCTTGGTGTTGCCGCGCCGCGCCGTATATCAGGCCTCTGAACAACAGCCCTCATCACGATATTGATTGCCTGACACCCTCTGAAACACCTACCCCCCCACCCCACCCCCCCAACACACACACACACACACACACACTGGACTGAGACGGGGGGGGGGGGCAACAGAGAAAGAGGTACTGTAGCGAGAAACCCAAGAGAGAAGGAAGGAGAGAGGGGAGGAGGGGGGGTTTTGTGAAGGTATACCGGTAGGTCTCGAACGTATCGCTCTGTCTCAATCTAATGGCTTGTTCTGTACCAGAAAGCTGTTCGTCTAGATAAGACACACATCCCGTGCTTTCAGGCCTTGAAGCTATATATACACCGTAGTCGGTGTATCTGCGAGTTTTATGTCTTTCCCGATGGAAAGAGTCTATCGACGTCCAAACTACAATAAAGATGTTCTAGTTAGTTAGTGTAGCGGTGTCCAATTCCGGTGTCCAATCTTCTGCTTCAAATACCTTCTTGGAGTGGTTGGATCACCTCCGTTATTGTTTTAACTCACTAGAAGAAGTAACCGGGTTATTTCACTGTGGTGGTCTCCAGTTGACCCCTTTTGGTGTTAGCATTATGTTATGCTTTAGCTATTGAAAAATAGCAGATCTACAAGCTCATAGCGCGCCACCGAGTGGCGCGCTACGAGCTTGTAGGTCTGCTATTTTTTGAAAAAGCGAAGAACGACTGACATAGAAACAGCTTTTTTCAGAAAACTGTCAGGATATAGAAGACATTTTTAGAATCTGATCTCAGGTCAACATGGGTTAACATAACCTATACTGTGTAACCCAGGGGTGTAGTGGAGGGGGGAGTGCTGCCAGAATTGGCCACATTTTTTAATATTCCTTTCAAAACACCAAGTTGGTTCGAATGATTCGAATGTCGAATGTATGTAATTTTAATATAAAATATTGCAGGCTAATATGCAGTAAAACATTTTCTTTCTTTCTCTGTACAGTACGCGCCGGTCCTGTATCGGCCGCGGTTTGGTGCTGAGAAATGCGCTCTCTTGCGAGATCAAATGAATGATTCATAATCATCTTAATAGCCTAACTTTTGTATAATGGTTTAGTTTAGATACAAGCCCGGCGACTTTGTCGCTGTGATGGAATTAGAAGTTCTTACCTCGACATGAAACGGGAAATGATCAAAGCAATGCATTTGTTTTTGATTGAAATCAAATTAAGGTATAGGCTAAAAGATGAATGTGTCACAGAGGGAGCTTTAACCCATTAATTGACCTGAGATCAGATTCTAAAAATATCTTCTACATCCTGACAGTTTTCTGAAAAAGCTATGTTTCTATGTCAGTCTTTCTTCGATTTTTCAAAAATAGCAGACCTACAAGCTCGTAGCGCGCCACTATTTTTCAATAGCTAAAGCATAACATAATGCTAACACCAAAAGGGGTTCCCGCCCAAAATGGGTTAATGCGAGAGACGTGAATCCGTGCATTGTTCTTACATGACGTTGTCGGTCGTCGAGTCTCACTGTAAACCGACTGCCTCGAGTGCCGTCACGACCAGACGAATCACCGTTTCAGCTTGACCCGTTATCATTTGTTAATCAAAGTAACATTGTGTGATTAAACGTTTCTAATACTGAGCAAGTTAAAGTCAAAAGCCTAGCGACTCCAAGGCTTCTAACTCGAGTCTGGAGGCAACTGTGGTTGGGTGGCGGTGCACCGACCGTGTGGTCAGTGTGAAGTCTGTGCAGAGCGCTGCGAGGCAGCCGATTTATTCTTCATTGTATGCCGGTGTCGCATGGCAAATATAACTAATCTACAAGCTCACATCAATTTGCATATGCATGGAATCGGGGAACTAGTGATGCGATTTCTACATTAACACACTGAGCTAAAACATATGCAAGACTTTGCTTTGTTGATTTTAGCTCAGCTTTTAATACAATCCATCCAGACATTCTTCTTCGCAAGTTATTTGAGATGAAGGTGAATGCAGTTTTGATTAGATGGTATTTCTCCTTTCTATCTAACAGGCCACAACAGGTGAGATTTAATTTGGCGCTCTCTGAGAGGGCAGTAAGCAGTACAGGGGCCCCCCAGGGGACAGTTAGTTCCTCCCTTTTGTTTACCTTATACACAAATGACTGTGTCAGCTCACAGCCCAATCAGTGTGTAGTCAAGTTCTCTGACGGTTAGTCTACTCACAAGTGAAGGTAACATCAGTAGCCATACAACTGGAGTGGACACTGGACAGGTTTGTAACCTGGTGTGATGAACATGACTTACAAGTTAATGTAAGGAAAACTGAGGAGATTGTAGTGGATCCCAGGTTTATAGGTGACCACACCACGATCACCATACATGGTCATGACAAACAGGTCACCTCCTATAAATATCTAGGAGTGCACTTGTACGTATGTGTGCAAAAATACACCAGCGCCTTCATTTTCTCCGGAGGCTCAGACTTTTTGGTGTAATAGAAAGATAATGCTGATCTTCTATAGAGCTTGTATAGAGTCTATTCTAAGGTATGGTATCACCAGTTGGTTTGGAAACCTAACTGTAAAGTACAAATCTGAGATCCTTAGATGAGCCAAAAAGGCAGGGAAGATCATGGGTATGTCTACACCAGGGGTTCTCAACGTTTTTGGCCGGGGAGTGGGGACCCCCGGAAATGCTTTGGCAATGTCTCGGGACCCCCGCCCCGCCCCCTCCCGACCCCCAATATAAATTGACTGCCAATAACCTTAATAATAGAGACAATACACCATAAATAAATACTGAAACCAGATATAATCACAATGTACTATGTGTACTATATGTAAACTCTTCATTTCCACTTTCCAGCCATTCAGTTGCAAAAATAATTTGGGGACCCCCAAAATAATTTGGCGACCCCCCCGAGGGGTCAAGGTCATCTTAATTTGAGCAGGCCACCATTGGACAGTTTAAGAAAATTGTGTCTGACCCCTCCCACGTACTATACCCTGAGTATCGGCTAATGCCATCAGGTAGGAGGTACGAGGTCCATAGACAGAAATAGCAGATCTACAAGCTGACAACGCGTCGCGTCGCAGCGCAACGCGGCGTCAGCTTGAAGATCCGCTATTTACAGTTTAGAGATTTTGTGTAGCTCCCGCTCCCGCACTTCTATAAAAGTAGCACTACACCCCTGGGCACGCCTTGAACACACACACACACACACACACACACACACACACACACACACACACACACACACACACACACACACACACACACACACAGTCACACACACACTTATGTAGGCCAACAGCAATCTGCAGGCCCGTTTCCGCCTTCGTCTTGTCTGTCACTAATTGATAAAGTGTGCGACTTCCTCTCCTATAATACTCCCCATGTATGCCGCACGGGAGTATGTACACACACACACAAACACACACACACACACACACACACTGTACAGTTCAATACACATCATGATGTTCTTATTATCTGCGCGCACGCACACACGCACACACACACACACGTACTGTACAGTTCAGTACACATGATGTTCTTATTATCTACACACGCACACGCGCACGCGCACACACGTCACGCTGCTCTGTGGACGGCGGCGTGCAGCCCTAATCAGTAGCATGTAAGAGAACACATCCACGTTGTACATCCATGCATGTTGTGATTCCTAGACGTGGTGGTGTTTGATCCGACGTTTCATTTGTTCCAGCGTTACATGTCGTCCTCCAGGAACCACAGCGCTGTGACTGTTGTTTTCTCTCTTCTTCTTCTTCTTCTTCCTATATACGTATATACCGCCGTGCCCTTGTGGGTGTTCCGCGCGCCGCCGTAGCGCGTTTTGTCGTCTTAAAACATTTTCCCTCCCTTTCTTCTCCTCTCGTTCCGTGTCCCCCCCCCCCCTCTCCCCCCAACGACGCCGTCGTTCCACTCAAGACGTCTTTGTTCTCACGTTAAGCACGTTCTTCATCGTTGAGTCTATGGAGCCTCCAGTGTTTTTTCCTCTCATCATCGTCTCCTATGTGGAGGTTTTTGATATATATATTATATATACATACTGCTACATTAAAGATGCTTGCTTGTCCGTGGGTTTTAATCTAAATGAAGAGATGGGTCCCCCGAGGGACCTCGCTGTGGTAATCACGTCAAACAGGCAACACCCCTCCCTGTCACTCTCGCTCCATCTCGCTTGATCATCATCTCCACGGCAATTAAGGAGCAGATTTTTAGTTGGTATCTAGGCTCTTAACCCATTCATTGCGGGAACCCCTTTTTTGGTGTTTTAAGCATCATGTTATGCTTTTAGCTGTTGAAAAATAGCAGATCTACAAGTACTCAGTGCCGCGCTACGAGCTTGTAGATCTGCTATTTTTGAAAAGTCGCGAATATGCGGCGCAAATCTTTGAATATATATTCTACGTTTTTAACTCAAACCTTTCTGTGAAGGGGGGTCCCTGGAACAACATGTATTCAGATGGGGGGTCGGCGGCCAAATACATATATTTCCGGGGTCCTTGACATGAAATAGTTTGAGAAACACTGACATAGAAACATGCGTTTTTCAGAAAACTATCAGGATTTAGATGGCATTATTTTGTAGAATCATTAATGTAAATCGCTCTGGATTAAGAGCGTCTGCTAAATGCCTAAATTGTAATTCTCAGGTCTAAATGGATTAAGTAATCAGCTGCAGAACGGGATTGGATCTAACGTTATACGGCCGCGTCGTTAATCTGTACGAGCGGCCATGGCGGCCGTTTATCTGCTGCTCGGACGGACGACGGGACACCTGGGCGGTTTTCGGGGGGCTTGGTGGCGCCCAGCCTGAAGGTTATACGCTATTAGGTCATCGATAACAAAGCGTTGGTTTGGGTAAATGTATCATTCAAGGTTGCAATGCAAATGTGTGTTTTATTGTCATGTCGATAATATTAACCCATTTTGGACTGATGTTGATTAAAAAAAGGCTTCTAAATCCTAATAGTTTTCTGAAAAACCCATGTTTCTATGTCAGTGGTGCTCAACCTTTTTCATGTCAAGGACCCCCAGAATTATCTCTATTGGGCCACGGACCCCCATCTCAAAATATGTTGTTCCAGGGACCCCCCAGAAGCAAATATTTGAGTTAAAAATTAAAGATTTGCGCCACATTTTCACAACTTTTCAAAAATAGCAGACCTACAAGCTCGTAGCGCGCCACTCGGTGGCGCGCTACGAGCTTGTAGATCTGCTATTTTTCAATAGCTAAAGTATAACGTGACGCTTAAAACACCAAAAGGGGTTCCCGCCCAAAAGGGGTTAATGGAGCGCCAGACTGAGGAACTTCTGTGAGACGGGGGAGAGTGTGACTACACACTCGTACATCTCGCAAATTGAGTTTTGATTTGTGTGTACGTGCGGGGGGAAATACGCGCGCACGTAACGCGCATCGCTCGCACATCCACATCTGCGCGTATGTGCCTGCGAGCATGTGTGATATTATAAAATCTCCTTATATTACTTAATCAAGCAGTCATGTTAATTGTGTAATAGGCTTGTATATTTTGCCGCTGTCGCGTCTCATTTGCATATTTACGCCCGCGTTAACGAGGAAGGCTAGATTAACCCGTTTAGGGCGGGAAACCCCTTTTGGTGTTTTTTTAAAGCATTATGTTATACGTTATAGCTATTGAAAAATAGCAGATCTACAAGCTCGTAGCGCGGCACCAAGTGACGCGCTACGAGCTTGTAGATCTGCTATTTTTGAAAAATCGTGAAAATGTGGCACAGATCTTTGAATACCGTATATCTTCTTTCAGAGCGAACGTCTTTAACTCAAATCTTTGCTTCTGGGGGCGGGGTTACTGGAACAACATACTTTGAGATTGGGGTCCGGGGCCAATTACATATTTTTTTGGGGGTCCTTGACATGAACATGTTTGAGAACGACTGACATAGAAACATGATTTTCGAAGACATTTTGTAGAATCTGGTGTCAGTCCCAAATGGGTTAACCCATTTTGGGCGGGAACCCCTTTCGGTGTTAGCATTATGTTATGCTTTAGCTATTGAAAAATAGCAGATCTACAAGCTCATAGCGCGCCACCGAGTGGCGCGCTACGAGCTTGTAGGTCTGCTATTTTTGAAAAATCAAAGAACCACTGACATGGAAACATAGCTTTTTCAGAAAACTGTCAGGATGTAGAAGACATTTTTAGAATCTGATCTCAGGTCAGAATGGGTTAAAGGAGGGGGGGGTGTAAGTGGCTCCTCCCTGAGTATCTCTGATTTATTTACGCCCATTAAGCTGCTATCGCAGAGATCTGCAATTTTCCCATCTTTAATAAAGAAAAAGGATCGTATTACACACATCTCAGCAACCAATCAAAGTCTCAACGAGCATCAAATAGCTTGATGGAAAGAACATATTTCACTTTGCCGTAAATCGCGGTATGTCGGGGGGGGGGGGGGGGGTGTGGGCTGTACGAATAGTTGGAAATTGGATTAAAATAATCAGAATGGGCAGAGAGAGAGAGAAGAGTCCTTTATTTGGACTTCCATGCCAGAGGGGCCTCGCTCTCTCTCTCTCTCTCTCTCTCCCTCTCTCTCTCTCTCTCTCTCTCTCTCTCGCCCCAGTAGTGAGTCTGTTCTCGGAGGCCACAGCAATGATGCAGAATAATGAAAATAAGTGTGTCTATTAGACCAGCTAATCTTATTTGGCCTCTAACATTGGTCCGTGTTTTCATCACAGACTAAAGAGCCCTTGTCCTCTGTTCTTTCTACGCACAAGTACTGTATAGGGCGCGCGCACGCACGCACGCACTCGCACACACACACACCAACACACGTACATGCACGCGTACGCACGCGTACATACGCACACACATGCATGCGTACACAGTGCACACACACAATCCCAGCTTTCTTGCGAGCAGTTATTTCGTAGTCACACACGTACACACACGTGCGCGCGCTCGCGCACACACAGAGACAGTAACATGCTTCTCTCCTCCATTCTCTTGCCTCTCCACTTCTGGCCTCCTCCGTCTCCTCTCCTCTCTCCTCTCTCCTCCTCCTCCTCTTCACAGAACAACACAGAGCTCCTCTGAGCTCCCGAAGCAGAAAGAGCAAAATTTACAAGAGGAGCCGAGCAGATGAGTGGTGCTGTTGTGTTCCCCCAAACAGCCCCCTTTTGACTGGAAACCAAAGGTCACGGCACAGCTCACAAGGCCTGCTGGGCCTGTGTGTGTGTGTGTGCGTGTGCGTCTGTGCACGTGCGCGTGTGAAAGAGTATTTGTGTATTTGACACTGCACATTTTTATGTGCTAGTTAAATACGTGTGTGTGTGTGCGGCTGCAGCGCGTCTGGCTCGTATTTGCATGTTCATGTGCCAATACACATGTGTGTGTGTGCGTGCACGCTCCCTCATAGCCTATAGGCACACGGGGAGGTCCGGCCTGCTAATGTTATGGGCCCGGGGTGGGGGAGGTCACTCCCGGGGTGGGGGAGGTCACTTACAGTATTTGCAGCATGCAGTAGTCACATGACGAACCCCAGCACGTCTGTATATCTTTTCATACACACTAGGATTACGCTCTATTACCACTGGGTCACACTGGGAGGCTTTGTGCTTGGCTACGCAGGCCCGGTCGCAGCGTGGCGCACCGTAGTTGGACCGGCACGTAATCTGCATCGTGTCGGGTTCAAAAGGCCGGACGAGTTCGCGAGAAACTCTTGAACTCGTGAAGTTCTTAAACGCGGCGGAACACAAGAGAGGCAGCTCCTCTCACAGAGAGCCAGGTTTATCTTCATTAGCGATCATCATAGGGCTGAACAGCTGGCCAACGCTTTATACACAGCGCTACACGTGGAATTAGATTACGCCGGTTATTTCCTCCTGTGTGACTCCTCCGTTTAAGTTTTTCTTTGGTTGTTTTATAAGCTGTGATCCGTTTACTTTCATGTCTTGCGACTGGCCGTGACCAACCTTGGGGCCGTCTGGAAAACCTTGAAACCGACTGCGGGTCGGCGAAGGACGCTGCAAGGCAGCCATGAGAAAAATGGAAACGAACACTTTCTGATGCATGTGTGTGCGGCGAACGACAAGCAATGGACCACATCATGAGATGTATCTATGCTCCACAATGTACCTGGCCGAACCAAATGCCGCTGCACTCGCCTGCGCCAAACACTGGAAAGACGTGATAT
>NC_136796.1:40182904-40187904 GCF_951216825.1 Electrona antarctica
TACGAGCTCGCAATGTGTTTGAGCTTGTATAGATCTTCAGTTTTCAGTGATTTCTTTTTTTTGCCGGTGTGCATCGAATAATCATTAACCCATTTTGGGGTGTTTTAAGCATTATGTTATACTTTAGCTATTGCAAATAGCAGATCTACAAGATCTACGAGCTTGGAGGTCTGCTATTTTGAAAAAATCGCGAAATGTGGCACAAATCTTTGAATATATATATATTCTTTCAGAGTGAACGTTTTTAACTCCAGGGTTCCTGATACAACATATTTTCAGATGGGGGTCGGCGGCCAATTACATATATTTTTGCGGGTCCTTGACATGAAAATGTTTGAGAAACACTGACACAGAAACATGGGTTTTTCAGAAAACTGAAGACATTTGTAGAATCGTCCTCGGGTCTAAATGGGTTAAACAGAAGTCTGGATGTTGCACCGACGGTTTTGTTATCAGGTGTGGCCGTGTGGGCCGTTTAAAGGTGCAATCCGTAGATTCCAATCCTATACCTGGAAAGAGGATATATGTTACATTTGAGATTCGTGCAATTACTGTATAACTCTTGTCAAGCAGCAGTGCTTGGCCCTACCCGACGTTTGGCAAAATAGCAAGATCTACAAGCTCAGCTAGATCTCTTTTCACCAAGAGATTTGGTCTAGAAATGAAAGGAGGAGAGGGGGGGGGGGGGGGGGGTGGACCAATTATAGAACACTGGGTCAACTCAATACGTATACAAAATATAGTGTTGTAATTGCTTAATATACAGATTTATTAAAGTAACGTTTTAGCCCCTGAAAAAAATAAGAAAGCAAAATGAGATTGTGTGTACAACACAAGACACGGAACACAAGGGCCAAAGAGAAATGGCGCCCGCTGCCCTTGCCACCATGTGCAACCACCCGGGCCCCTGCGCTGCATAATGAATGTGCACACACAAAAAAAAAAAGCTTATGTGCATTCTTTCCTCCGGTCCCGCTATCAATAACGGCGACATATCCATTAGTGCAGGAGTCTGTGGGGCCGGGGCAAATACTCCCTGTAGCATTTAACCCATTCTTGGCGGGAACCCCTTTTTGGTGTTGTAAGCATTATGTTATGCTTTAGCTGTTTGAAAAATAGCAGATCTACAAGCTCGTAGCGCGGCACCGAGTGCCGCGCTACGAGCTTGTAGGTCTGCTATTTTTGAACAATCGTGAAAATGTGGTGCAAATCTTTGAATATATATATTCTTTCAGAGCGAACATTTAACTCAAAGCTTTGCTTCTGGGGGAGTCCCTGGAACGGACATATTTTCAGATGGGGTCGGCAGCCAATTTCATATATTTTTGGGGGTCCTTCTGACATGAAAATGTTTGAAAACCACTTGACATATATAGAAACATGGGTTTTTCAAGAAAACTGTCATGATTTAGAAGACATTTTGTAGAACCGTCCTCAGGTCGAAATGGCTTAAACAAACCTCCACGGGGACTCATTCTCCCAGACTCCCCGGAGGGCGCGAGGGGGCAACGCCGGCACTCACACCAGTCCAGACGGTATATATACTGTAGCCTGCGCGGTACACACCCCCCCATCAGCGAGGGGGGGGGGGACCGCCGTCTTCAGCGGTATACTCAAACTGCTCCCAGCAGCGCCACAGAGAGACACTGGACAGAGTGGTGATGTGGGTGGGATTGGGGGGTGGGGGGGAGGGAGGAAAATACACATCAGAGAGCACGCTCATTTCCAGGCGTGACTGTTGTGTTTGCCTAGAAGTGCTTTTTCTCGGGGCGGCTCGGGCGATATTCAAATTAATGGAAGAGCGCGCGGGAAGTGAAAGATGAAAAATGCACACAGAGGGCCCGTGACTTTGAGTAATGCTGGTAATTGGAGGGAAACATATAGGAATCAGTGGCCATGTATTAGCAAATGAACACGAAAAGAATATCCTTTCCCCCCCCCTTTCCGCGCTGCGCGAGTCTCATTACTTATTACATCTCTGGTCGGGGGTGCTGGTGTGTGTGTGTGTGTGTGTGTGTGTGTGTGTGTGTGGTTGTGTGTGTGTGTGTGTGTGTGTGTGTGTGTGTGTGTAGGGGGGGGGGGGGGGTCACAAAGAAAGTTGCATTGTAGACACAAAATGACCGCGCACACAATCCACTACACGAGTGGTCTGTGAATGGGAAGCATTTGCTCTCCCTTCTGTTTTGCATTGTCAATTGATCAATTGCATTAAAGCTGGAATTGCATATATACCTGCTGTGTGTGTGTGTGTGTGTGTGTGTGTGTGTGTGTGTGTGTGTGTGTGTGTGTGTGTGTGTGTGTGCGTGTGTGCCGTGCGTGCATGTGCGGTGCATGCGTGACTGTGGACCTTGGCCTTGTAGTGTTTATCTACTGGTTACTCAGGTTTTAGCACTTCAGTAAACACACACAAGCACGCAAGTACAAGTACAAGTTCACGCACAGACCCCAAACTTCAGTGATAGAGACACTGAAATGTGGGTGTTGCACCAAAGTGGGTCTTAAATTACAACTGACAGCTCCAACATGGTTCACCCGCATAAGCACACACACCCAAGATACATATCTGTGTACACGCACGCAAGCACGCATGCACGCGCAGCGCGCACGCACACACACACACACACACACACCCACACACACGCACACACACACACACACACACACACACACTCAATACGATGAAATCCACTGAGGTGGAAGAAAGCAGCACTTTAAAAGAATAAAAGTTTGCCAGACCCTGTCACAGTCTGTCAGGCAGTCGGTTACCATTCTCTTCGGTAGAGAACTGACTGACAGTGTCTTGCAAACTTTTATTTTGGAGTGGCTGCTTCCTTCCACCTCGATGGATTTCATCTTAGTTAACCTTGTCAGCTGAGCACCCATGGTCCAATGCAAAGGGAAGAGACCTGTCTCCATTCACACGCAGACTCACTTCCACACAAGTACAGTATGAGGGCGAACAGCAGTGTGTCCCGTTATAACCCCACGTATAAGAAATTAATGACATTGGCCCTGTTTCCCAAAGGACACCTCTGGTGTAAGAGGTGTCCTTTGGGAAACCGGGCCAATGTGAATTGTAAATGACATTCATAGTGGCTGGAACCCATTTGTCCCTAAATTACATTTCTACATTTCTACTTCTGCCCATACAGACAGAACCAGAGGCAAATACATCACCATTTGAAGTAAAAAAAAGAAAACTCAAAATGTTGTAGCAGAGTCCGAAATGTGGAGCATGTTGACTCACCCGACCCATGGGCCTCTGATTCTGTCTGTCCCTGTGCGCGCTTGTCTTTTCACCCTTAAATTCACCAGCCCCTCTTCTCTCCCCTCCCCCCCTGTGCGTGCGTGCGTGCGTGCGTGCGTGCGTGCGTGCGTGCGTGCGTGCGTGCGTGCGTGCGGTGGGTAATCCTGAATGCCTCGCAGGGAGACGCACCGGACCGCTCCATAAATGTATGAGTGGCCAAAATGAAGAGGAGATGAGCAATATGTGGGCAGAGGAGCCATGTCCACACCTAGAGAGAGAGAGAGCCATGTCTACACCTGCTGACAGAGAGAGAGAGAGAGAGAACATGCTCTGTAAGGGAGAGTCATGTCATGATATGATATGCAGGCAGGCAGACGGGCAGACGGCCGGCCGGACGGACGGACAGTCAAAGGGGGACCGCCTGGGGGAATGAGGACCTGCACTCTCTCCGTCCCCTATATATACGCCAGCATCTCTCACTGTCACTCTCTGTCTCTCTCTATCTTGCTCATTCTTTGCGTCCTTTTAACCTGTCCTTCCGTCCGTCCGTCCGCCTGTTCGTCCGTCCATCTATGGTTCACAAGTTCTCCCCTCGTCTCTTGTCTCTTTGCTGGACTATATATGCACCCCCCTTTCCTCTCCTCTCTCACCCAATGACTTGACATGAGGGGGGAGGGGGGAGGTGGGGGGGGGGGGATTATTGGGTTCAGGTATAGTTCGGAAGCAGACCCCCTCCCTTTTGGATCAATCAAACCAGCTGTACTGTTTTTTCCACCACTTGAAGCCCTAAAGCCCTATTTTGGAAATGATGATGCATGAGGACTCTTGTCCTCTCCCACTGTGCACGAGGACTCATGTCCTCTCCCACTGCATGAGGAGGACTCATGTTCTCTCCCACTGTGCATGAGGACTCATGTCCTCTCCCACTGTGCACGAGGACTCATGTCCTCTCCCACTGCATGAGGAGGACTCATGTTCTCTCCCACTGTGCACGAGGACTCATGTCCTCTCCCACTGTGCACGAGGACTCATGTCCTCTCCCACTGTGCACGAGGACTCATGTCCTCTCCCACTGTGCACGAGGACTCATGTCCTCTCCCACTGTGCACGAGGACTCATGTCCTCTCCCACTGTGCACGAGGACTCATGTCCTCTCCCACTGTGCACGAGGACTCATGTCCTCTCCCACTGTGCACGAGGACTCATGTCCTCTCCCACTGTGCACGAGGACTCATGTCCTCTACCACTGTGCACGAGGACTCATGTCCTCTCCCACTGTGCATGAGGACTCATGTCCTCTCCCACTGTGCACGAGGACTCATGTCCTCTACCACTGTGCACGAGGACTCATGTCCTCTCCCACTGTGCATGAGGACTCATGTCCTCTCCCACTGCATGAGGAGGACTCATGTCCTATCCCACTGTGCACGAGGACTCATGTCCTCTCCCACTGTGCATGAGGACTCATGTCCTCTCCCACTGCATGAGGAGGACTCATGTCCTATCCCACTGTGCACGAGGACTCATGTCCTCTCCCACTGTGCACGAGGAGGACTCATGTCCTCTCCCACTGTGCACGAGGAGGACTCATGTCCTCTACCACTGTGCACAAGGACTCATGTCCTCTACCACTGTGCACGAGGACTCATGTCCTCTCCCACTGTGCACGAGGACTCATGTCCTCTCCCACTGCATGAGGAGGACTCATGTCCTCTACCACTGTGCACGAGGACTAATGTCCTCTCCCACTGTG
>NC_136796.1:40192904-40202904 GCF_951216825.1 Electrona antarctica
AGGTCCAAACCTATAACTTCATTTACCACATTTTCTACATTCGGGGTCGGCCCCAGACTCTAAATCCAAAACATTATCCCCCCCCTCCCCTTCCCCCCCGCCCCCCCCTCCATATCTCGCCCGTTCTCATATCATTTGTTGCCACTCCGTGATATCACAGTGCATTTCCCAACCAATAAACGGAGGCACTCTTCTGTAGAAATGTATTTATCTTTCACATAAACTCCATTCCGGCTCCACTGGTCTCTCTCCAGTGGCTCTCGCTGGTACTTAATTTCTATTAACCCATTTCGACCGAGACCGATTCTACAAAATGTCTTCCAAATCTTGACATCTTGACTGAAAAAAACCCCCATGTTTCTATGCCAGTGGTTCTCAAACTATTTCATGTCAAGGACCCCTAGAATTATATGTAATTGGCCACCGACCCCCATCTGAAAATATGTTGTTCCAGGGACCTCCCATCATGAAGCAAAGATTTAAGTTAAAAACGTTCACTCTGAAAGAATATATATTCAAAGGTTTGCGCCGCATTTTCGCGATTTTTCAAAAATAGCAGACCTACAAGCTCGTAGCGCGCCACTCGGTGGCGCGCTATGAGCTTGTAGATCTGCTATTTTTCAATAGCTAAAGCATAACATGATGCTAATGCTAACATGCTAATGCTAACACCAAAAAGGGGTTCCCGTCCAGAGTGGGTTAATGGTTCTGCGACTGCCGCCTGAATCCAATCCAGCGCTAGTCGGGGAGAGCAGTGAGTGCACATGAGGAAATATGCAATAGGCAATTATCCACTGTAATGTGTATGGCCTAAGCGCTAATGCGTCTGTGCTCGCTCTGTGTTGGCGAAAAGCGCGAGTCCCTGGCCTCGTATATATGCATACATTAACTTCACCGTGTTTTGCGGAAGCATGCCGTAATATGGTATAGTTGCGTGTGCGTGTGTGCGTGTGCGTGCGTGTGTGTGTGTGTGTGTGTGTGTGTGTGCGTGTGCGTGTGCGTGTGTGCGTGTGTGTGTGTGTGCGTGCGTGTGTGTGTGTGTGTGTGATAGCGCCGGATGTGTCACATGCCTTTATTACAAGTGATGGAGGAGAAAAAAAAGGTGTTTTCTTGCATATCGTAGTGTTTTAGTCTCACTCTACTATGACAACAGAACTCTCCCATGGCGCACGCACGTGCACGAAACGCACTCAAAAACACACGTGTGCACTAGCGCGTGCTCACACACAAGCACACGTGAAGTCGTGCACGCACGCACGCACACGCTTCAGCACAGCGTCTACAGCAGGGGTGGGCAACGTTGACGATGGAGAGGGCCACTATATTTCCACACTCACTCCAGAGGGCAACATTAAATATTACTGTCGTAGCAAAAATAGCCGATCTACAAGCTCAAAACGCATCGCACTGCGACACGTTTTGATCAGTTTAGATCAGTTTAGATCAGCTATTTTTGCTATATTTGAATTGAAAACCTGAATAATGTTTTGCTATTTTTTAATTGGAATCCTGAAAAGTAACCTTTTTTATTTAATTTCAAATGCATTTAGTTATAGTTATGTTAACTTTATGAACTGTTAACACCTTGAGGGCCCGGACCTATTTAATCCATTAATAAAATGTGCCCATCATTTATAGCGCCCGGACCACTTTTACCGGGGGACCGGAAGTTGTTGTGAATGTCTGTGTAGCAGCTAACAATAGCCACACCACTCTAGAGTGGATCGACAACAACGGGAGGTAAGAATAAATCTATCGCGACTAGCGACTGGACCACGGAGCGCCGTCTAACACAGGATCTTTTTTCATAATTAGACGGGATGATTTAGATCGCAAGTTATGAACGTTTTAAGATTTTCGTTTTCGTCAGCTAAACAGGCAGGGAACATTTTCGATGACGTGTCACTGTTGTGCAACACCGAGGATTGGGCAACAAGCGCTCCTAGGCTGTGGAGTGATGCGACCGGTTTTGATATTATTAATCTCCGTCCTATTTATCAATCTCCGTCTCGGGCAACTTGACCGTGAACTTGAACTTGACGGTGATCTCCGTCTGGGGCCCTTAAACTGTTAACATAACTACATTGGACACAAAAAGACATTTTAATACTAGTCATTAAGTACTAGTCATTTAATATTCATGAAGTAATTAAAGCAGGTTTGGAATTGTAACAGAAATCAATACTATATCAGTATTCTGATATTAACATGCGGGCCGCATTATGTGATGGTGGGGGGCCGCATGTGGCCCCCGGGCCGCCAGTTTCCCCACCCTACAGTACAGTAGAGTCTACAGTATCTCTAGAGCGCAGAGGTAAACCCAAGCCTGATGATAAGCGTCGTCGATGCTGTAGACAAAAGGAAATACAACTTGTTTGTTGTTTTTGGGGAACGAGAGCCCTAACGCTGTGTGTATTCCAGCTCCTGGGTTTCCTCCAGGGCCCTCCGGCTGTCAGCTGCTCACATGCTTAAACCATTTATAGGACTGAGCCCAGATTCTACAAAATGTAAGAAAAAGAGAAACCCCAAGTTTCTATATCAGTGGTTTTCAAAACTATTTCATGTCAAGGACCCCCAGAAATTATATATAATTGGCCGCTGACCCCCCCATCTGAAAAACCTACCCCCCCTCCCCATAAGCAAAGATATGAGTTAAAACGTTTGCTGCGAAATAATATATAGTCAAAGAGTTGCACTGCACATTTTCAAAAATAGCAGATCTACAAGATCATAGTGCGTGGTTAAACTCTAAAGTGGTTAAACTCTAAGGCGGCGACACAGATGCGTACCCGGCGGTCTTAATGGGTTGACGCAGCTCGACGGGACGGTGACAGTGAGCCAATAACAGGCCGGCGCGCTTGTAAACAGTGGTCGGAAGAAGTAATCACTATATATCTTTTTTACTTAAAGGGGCATTCCACTCATTTTCAACATTTTACTATGTCATTAATATACCTTAGAGCTGTTGTGTGGACATAATAAAAAAGTCCCCCCATTCTGTGTTTCCTAGAACTAGAGGTCTGAAAAAAAATCATTAACATGGTGAAACACATCTTGATGATGTCATCAAGATGCGTTTCACCATGTTAATGATTTCTTTCATACTTACAGTTCTAGGAAACACAGAATGGGGGGACTTTTTTATTATGTCCACACAACAGCTCTAAGGTATATTAATGACATAGTAAAATGTTGAAAATGGGTGGTTTTCCCCTTTAAGTAAAAGTATCAATATACCACAATGTAGGAATACTCTGTTACAAGTAAATTCCGGTAGTCAAATCAAGTATATACTGTATAGGGCTGAAGTATACGTGGTTAAAGCAGCACTATGTATAACTTTCTTCTTATTTTCCCCCGGATTTGAACCCGCGGTTTCCTGCTGACATTTTAACCGTTGAGCTAATGGACTTGCTCAGTCAACATTCGTGTCCGATCCTGTGTCTCGGTGAGATGCATGAAATTTGAACCGTATACAGATTGGACAAAATTATAAATTTTATTTGTTAAAGGGACATTTCACCCTTTTTGCAAAAAATATATATGTTAATGACGTTTAGAAGATTTAGTACACTTTCCTGGGGGTCTTTATGTGTGTAATATGTGGTTTTAGATATTTTAGATTGTAGCAGTGAGCCCAGTTTCTCTGATGTCATGGACACTGGGCTCACTTACTAACCGGACTACATGTTGTCTCAGTAAGACAGCCCTCCCCCTATCCACAAGGAGGAGCAGTGCACCAAAGCATTATGGGAATTGTAGTCCAGGAAGTAAGTGAGCCCAGTGTCCATGACATCAGAGACACTGGGCTCACTGCTAAAATCTAAAATATCTAAAACCACATATTACACACATAAAGACCCCCAGGAAATGTTCTAAACGTCATTAACATATATTTTTATGCAAAAAGGGTGAAATGTCCCTTTAAGAATAAATTACATATCGTGGTTATCATACATTAAAGTGAGGCTTTAATGCATTTCTTGTAATAATTAATCTACAAAGTAACTATAGTAATGCTCTCAAAATGATACTATACAGTACTCTTGAGTAAATGTACTCGGTTATAGCCTCCGCCGCTGGATTTAACGCAGCTCGGCGGGACGGTGACAGTGAGGCAATAACAGGTCGGCACGCCTTGTAAAGCTCCAATCTGCAGAGGAAACACAGCAAATAAAACCCCCAGGACCTCGCACACAAGAACAACCCTATTAGCCCATTCTGGGCGGGAACACCCCGTTTGGTGTTTTTAAAGCGTAATGTTATACTTTAGCTATTGAAAAATAGCAGATCTACAAGCTCGTAGCGCGGCACCGAGTGCCGCGCTACGAGCTTGTAGGTCTGCTATTTTTTTGAAAAATCGTGAAATTGTATAGTGCAAATCTTTGAATATATATTCTTTAAGAGCCAACGTTTTTTTTATTAATTTTTTTAACATATGTTTATTGATTTTTCTTTACAACAAAGCAATTATTCACATATATTTTCCGCCCCACATCCCCATGGCAGCACAGATACAAAACAAAATCTTCGAAGAAACATCAAGAAATGTCCATAAACTAAATTTTTAACTCAAATATTTGCTTCTGGGGGGGAGGGGGGGGGGGGGTCCCTTTTCAGATTAATTACATATAATCTTGGGGGTCCTTGACATGAAAATGTTTGAGAACCACTGACATAGAAACATGGGTTTTTCAGAAAACTTTCAGGACATTATTTTGTAGAATGGTTGCCAGGTTTAAATGGGTTAGAGCCTCCGTAATGATACTCGCACTGTAAAAAAAATATATATATAAAAGAGACCTGAGTTAAATGAACACCGAGAGTGTGGAGGACGCACCCTCTGGGTTTGATTGGGTCAATTTTCTTTTTTTACACTCTTGGCATTACATCAACACTGGGGATTTTTACTGTGTGACACGCACACGCACACACGCACACACACACACACACACACACACACACACACACACACACACACACACACACACACACACACCGCACGCACGCGCGCGCGCACACACACACACACCAACACACCAAGGTGTGTTAAAGTTTTACGGTGTTAGGTCAGTGATGAGGTGGGCTCAGATATGATGGGACGGGGCCTAATAGGCTGTTTTACGGCTTGCTTGTGTGTGTGTGTGTGTGTGTGTGTGTGTGTGTGTGTGTGTGTGTGTGTGTGTGTGTGTGTGTGTGTGTGTGTGTGTGTGTGTGTGTGTGTGTGTGTGTGCGTGTGCGCGCAGGCATGCAGAAATGCCTACACATGTGGATATATGTATGCTACACTAGATTACAGTGGTCCGTGTGTGTGTGTGTGTGTGTGTGAGCGTGCACGGTGCAGTGCAGTGCACGTGAACAGTGTGGTGCTGTATGTATGTAACGCCGCGCGGCCTGGCTCCTCCTTATCAGCCGGCCTCAGATAGCAGCGGGTGACTTATGCATGGGGGGGGGGGGGGCAGGGGGGGGGGGGACCAGAAATAGTGCGATGCTAGCTGGGATTGGAGAGCGACCCCCACCACCACCCATCACCCCTGTTAGAGAGTCTCTCCTTAGAAGCATTGTGCACGCATGCGCATACACACACACACACACACAGGCACACACACACACGCACACTCGCGCGTGCACATCACACAAACATTGACACATGAATGCACACGCTGACCCTGCTTGATAGGAAGGTATAGCAGAAGTCACCCTCCAGTGGAACTCATCTAACTTGAGACCTGGAGTCATGCCATGCTTTCCACTTGATCAGTTAGTGCCTTTTACAAGAGAGAGAGAGAGAGAGAGGAGAGAGAGAGAGAGAGAGAGACAGAGAGAGAGAGAGAGAGACAGATGAGATGAGAGCACGGTGAAAAGAACGAGAGTTAACCCGAAAAGGAGACAAGCTCTTTAGTGGCCCCGGTAAAGAATCTACCTCTTTATTTCATCTCTTCAGTCGTGATTACAGGGAACTATAGTGGAAGCCTCCTGTGCAAGCGAGCCGCAGGCGCGTCTGAGACACTTAACCCATTTAGGCCTGACGTCGACATTTTTTAAATGTCTTCTAAATCCTGACAGTTTTCTAAAAAAAAATGTTTCTGTGTCAGTGGTGCTCAACAATTTCATATGAAGGAGCCCCAGAATTATCTGTATTTGGCCGCCGAACCCCATCTGAAAATATGTAGTTCCAGGGACCTCCCAGAAGCCAATATTTGAGTTAAAAAATGTTCGCTCTGAAAGAACACGCATTCTCGAAGATCTGCGCCCACATTTTCACGATTTTTCAAAAAATAGCAGACCTACAAGCTCGTAGAGTGCCGCGCTACGAGCTTGTAGATCTGCTATTTTTCAATAGCTATAAAGTGTAACGTAATGCTTAAAAAAACACCAAAAGGGGGTTCTCGCTCGGAATGCCTTAAGAGGCACAAGGACGTCGTCCACCCAATGACGAAGTCGTTCCATCAGAGCCCGCGTGGCGAGCAGACAGACAGACAGACCAGACAGACAGACAGACAGACAGACAGACAGACAGACAGACAGACGACACAGAGAGGTGTCTCCGTCTCTGTGCAGGCCGCGCTGATAATCAATGCGCCGCGCACCGCTGTGAGGAGAGAGCGGTACAGTATAGACTAGAGGAGTATATTGGGGACACGCAGTGGGGAGTGGAGAGACACACCGGTGTTTTCTTACGACAAGACATGGATGGATTGAACGGAGATCCCCGCAGAAACACTGCACCTTTTGTTGGGCGCGCCGCGCGCGCATGGCAGGACTCGTCTCCTCTTTCATGCATATATGCATGCTCGTGTTTGCGTGTGCGCGCGCGTGCGCGTGTATGTGTGTGTGTGTGTGCGTGTGCGAGAAGCACAGGCCTTCCTTGGGGGAATGAAATCCTAGCCAGTGACTTCCATCCCAGAGCTAAATTACACAGGCCAGCCATGATTTCATGCTTCACTACATTACTTCTCTCTCTCTCTCTCTCTCTCTCTCTCTCTCTCTCATTTACCTCTGCGTTAGCCCCTCCACACACACAGATCTTCTCTGGTTAACCCATTCTGGGCGGGAACCCCTTTTGGTGTTAGCATTATGTTATGCTTTAGCTATTGAAAAATAGCAGATCTACAAGCTCATAGCGCGCCACCGAGTGGCGCGCTACGAGCTTGTAGGTCTGCTATTTTTTTGAAAAACCGAAGAACGACTGACATAGAAACATAGCTTTTTCAGAAAACTGTCAAGCGGTCAAAATGGGTTAAAGAGGACCAAGACGAGGTGAACTCTCCGCTGCACTGCGGCATGAATATTTCATCCATGAGTGTTTGGATTACCATGAAGCTCCACAGAGTCATTGTTCTGTATGTAGAATACATGCAGCAGGGTGGCACCTCGGTGCCTGGACCGCGTGACCCCTGACCCCTCCGCCTCATAGGGGAACGTATATATGCCCTCACTGTATGCCAAGGCAATGCCAGCAGACACTTGTGTGTGCGTGTGCGTGTGTGTGTGTGTGTGTGTGTGTGTGTGTGTGTGTGTGTGTGTGTGTGTGCGTGCTGTATACATTTCCGTCGATGCATGGCTTTGTGTGTGTTTTGAACATGTTTTGCATATCTTCTCATGCCGCGGGTGTGAGACCTCATATGTGTAAAAGATGTTACTTTTCAGGATTCTAATTCAAAAATAGCAAAAGTATACCAGATCTACAAGCTCAGAATGTGGCGCGAAGCTGTGACGCTGTAGCATGATCCGGTATAGAGCGTCGCAGTCCCGCCTCCTACCCTGGACCAGGAAATGAAACCCAATGCATTTTTCCCATAGACATTTCTTAAAGTATTTATTTAAAGACGGTTACGCCGCGGACAAAGCCAACTGGAGTCGTGACAACTCATGACAACACAAACAATATTTTGGACCAAACAAATAATTACAAAGAAGAAAAACAACAAAAAAAGTGTTGTAACCTGCCGTTTTTTTCTTCTTTCTAATTATTTGTTTGGTCCAAAATATTGTTTGTGTTGTCATGAGTTGTCACGACTCGAGTTGGCTTTGTCCGCGGCGTAACCGTCTTTAAATAAATACTTTAAGAAATGTCTATGAGGAAAATGCATTGGGTTTCATTTCCTGGTCCATGGTAGGGGGCGGGACTGCGACGCTCTATAGGGTGTGTATATATACATTTACGCTCTATAGGGTGTGTATATATACATTTACTCTATAGGGTGTGTATATATACATTTACGCTCTATAGGGTGTGTATATATACATTTACGCTCTATAGGGTGTGTATATATACATTTACTCTATAGGGTGTGTATATATACATTTACGCTCTATAGGGTGTGTATATATACATTTACTCTATAGGGTGTGTATATATACATTTACGCTCTATAGGGTGTGTATATATACATTTACGCTCTATAGGGTGTGTATATATACATTTACGCTCTATAGGGTGTGTATATATACATTTACTCTATAGGGTGTGTATATATACATTTACGCTCTATAGGGTGTGTATATATACATTTAGCTCTATAGGGTGTGTATATATACATTTACTCTATAGGGTGTGTATATATACATTTAGCTCTATAGGGTGTGTATATATACATTTACGCTCTATAGGGTGTGTATATATACATTTAGCTCTATAGGGTGTGTATATATACATTTACGCTCTATAGGGTGTGTATATATACATTTACGCTCTATAGGGTGTGTATATATACATTTACGCTCTATAGGGTGTGTATATATACATTTACGCTCTATAGGGTGTGTATATATACATTTAGCTCTATAGGGTGTGTATATATACATTTACGCTCTATAGGGTGTGTATATATACATTTACGCTCTATAGGGTGTGTATATATACATTTACGCTCTATAGGGTGTGTATATATACATTTACGCTCTATAGGGTGTGTATATATACATTTACGCTCTATAGGGTGTGTATATATACATTTAGCTCTATAGGGTGTGTATATATACATTTACGCTCTATAGGGTGTGTATATATACATTTACGCTCTATAGGGTGTGTATATATACATTTACGCTCTATAGGGTGTGTATATATACATTTAGCTCTATAGGGTGTGTATATATACATTTACGCTCTATAGGGTGTGTATATATACATTTAGCTCTATAGGGTGTGTATATATACATTTACGCTCTATAGGGTGTGTATATATACATTTACGCTCTATAGGGTGTGTATATATACATTTACGCTCTATAGGGTGTGTATATATACATTTACGCTCTATAGGGTGTGTATATATACATTTACGCTCTATAGGGTGTGTATATATACATTTACGCTCTATAGGGTGTGTATATATACATTTACGCTCTATAGGGTGTGTATATATACATTTACGCTCTATAGGGTGTGTATATATACATTTAGCTCTATAGGGTGTGTATATATACATTTACGCTCTATAGGGTGTGTATATATACATTTACGCTCTATAGGGTGTGTATATATACATTTACGCTCTATAGGGTGTGTATATATACATTTACGCTCTATAGGGTGTGTATATATACATTTACGCTCTATAGGGTGTGTATATATACATTTAGCTCTATAGGGTGTGTATATATACATTTACGCTCTATAGGGTGTGTATATATACATTTACGCTCTATAGGGTGTGTATATATACATTTACGCTCTATAGGGTGTGTATATATACATTTACACTCTATAGGGTGTGTATATATACATTTACGCTCTATAGGGTGTGTATATATACATTTACGCTCTATAGGGTGTGTATATATACATTTACGCTCTATAGGGTGTGTATATATACATTTACGCTCTATAGGGTGTGTATATATACATTTACGCTCTATAGGGTGTGTATATATACATTTACGCTCTATAGGGTGTGTATATATACATTTACGCTCTATAGGGTGTGTATATATACATTTGCTCTATAGGGTGTGTATATATACATTTACTCTATAGGGTGTGTATATATACATT
>NC_136796.1:40207904-40210198 GCF_951216825.1 Electrona antarctica
ACACTTTCTGTACAGTAGTCAGAGTTGTGAACACACAGTTGTTTCTCTTTCACTAAGTTTCTTTGTCTTGCGATGTTATCCTACTGAGATTCAGAGAGGTTCATTATCTATTTGCACACGCGTGTGCGAGCAGTTGTTAGTCACACATATGGGTTTTTAATTTAACAACTTTATTTCTACGTCCAAATACGTACAGGGAATGTGTCGCTATACCGCCCCCCACATTCACAGTGACAAAGGTATAATCCAGGTAAATAATCACATGATTGATGGTAAACAAACACGTTTTGAGCGGGAACCCCTTTTGGTGTTTTAAACATTATGTTATAATTTAGCTATTGGAAAATAGCAGATCTACAAGCTCATAGCGCGCCACCAAGTGGCGCGCTACGAGCTTGTAGGTCTGCTATTTTTGAAAAATCGTGAAAATATTTATTGGAGGATTTAGATTTTTTTTTAATTTCGAGGTCAGACCTAAATGGGTTAACTTAGCATATGTCAACATTCTATCTAACATTCTGTACATACGAAACTATAGGATACCAGGTAGCCTACTCAATGAGCCCATCTGTCTAAATGTCATGCAAAATCTAAATCACATTCTAACATTAGTAGTTTGAATATAATATCTGCATAGTAGATATCGTGCTCAATCACGAGCATCAACCAAAAGACATTTCGTGAAGGGTCTTTTGAATTTTGCGACATCTTAAAAATAACACACTTTGTCCGGTTTCACGTTGAACGCAAAAACAGACTGGGAGACAGACAGCAAATCGTCTTGGTTTGCGTGTTCTTAAAACTATAGTTGTTAAAGCCTTGTATACCTCTTTTCCTCGTCGAATGCCAGTGAAGTGCTTTAGAAGATGAATTTTCCGTTCTTTGTTATACACTTTGAATCGGAGTCCTTGTTAGGAGCAGTTCTTGTTTTGTTTGTGAAGGCGATATATGAGCTTAAAGCAGGAAAGAAACCCAAGGGACCAGATGTCTTGCTTTCCCCTCTTCAAACCGCCATGTGCATCTCAGTGTGTTTATCATATTTTGGGCGGGAACCCCTTTTGGTGTTAGCATTATGTTATGCTTTAGCTATTGAAAAATAGCAGATCTACAAGCTCATAGCGCGCCACCGAGTGGCGCACTACGAGCTTGTAGGTCTGCTATTTTTTTTAAATCGAAGAACCACTGACAGAAACATAGCTTTTTCAGAAAACTGTCAGGATGTAGAAGACATTTTTAGAATCTGATCTCAGGCCAAAATGGGTTATACTTTGCTCTCGCTTCTCTGTTGTTTACACACATCACGGAACATCTCGTCGTGGGCTTCGACTGTGCCGTTCACTATGCTCTCGGTAGCCTATATGTGGATAAAATACCCCCACCATGTAGGGGGCTGTTATTGTAAGATAACACGTTGTGGGGGGGGGGGGGGGTGATAACAAGACAATCAGTCCACCTGGGAGATGTTTATTGTAAATGACAGAAATCATGCTACAGTATATATATACTCCACTGGTTTCCACTGGGCTGTATTGTATATTTCAATTGTTTAATACTCCACCAAACATGGACAAATTAAAGATACGTTTAGCGTACTCCTTTTTCTGAGCAAATACGAATTGCGAGACAATGTCTGCGATGATGTCTCTGTATATGTTTTTAAATCTACACTGATGTGTACTGATCTTTTCTCGGATCTCTTCCCTGCACGGATTTAATTTAAATGTCAATTCATATAACAAAGAGAATCCTATGAGGAAAAGTGTATTACCGTACATGGTATATTTTGCCTCCAAACAAGGACCTGATGAACACGCACACCTTCTGCCGTGCATAGTAACTGACATACACCAAGTGGCCGTTGTTAATCATAATGTATATTGTAAGCGTACGTTGTCAAGTGATTTACCTCTCAGCTAATCACCTGTAATAAGCTTCCATGTGCGCGCGTACGCACACGCACGCAACGGTGGCACGCTGCGCATGCAACGGTTCGACCTGTCAGCCGCGAATGTGCTCTATCAATCAATATAAGCTGACATTGGCCAATGTTTTCCTTTTTATTAAACACTGCTTTATAATGTAGTGTTAGTCGGCCGTGCATATACTGTATTGTTTATAGTGCTCTCCAAATGTGTCGAGCTTTGCGTCCTTTCACAATGAGGCATGTGCGTCGAGGCATGTGCCAGACAATGTATAACTTCCACGTTTTTTTCTTTTTTTGTACGCTTTGTACATAAAAAAAAAAGTGTCAAACGCAGCTCCAGGGAAAGTCTTTTAATTGGCGAACAAATTGG
>NC_136796.1:40210398-40407898 GCF_951216825.1 Electrona antarctica
TGTGTAAATAACAAGGATACCTTGTGTAAATAGCAGATCTATGAAGCTCTAAACAAGGATACCTTGTGTAAATAACAAGGATACCTTGTGTAAATAGCAGATCTATGAAGCTCACAATGTGTCGATGTAGATCGGCTATTTGAAGTATTTTCAAATGTTTTTCAAAATAGTAAAAATAAAATAAGTTTAGGAATAAGAGGTAAGGGATAAGGCACTGGCGAAAATAGGGGCCAAGATAGCCTAATCTCAACCTGAATCTTTTCATTATTGTAACTCAAACAAACATATATTTAACCATTAGACAAGCATTTCTGAAGTATTATCTACTTCTCAGATTCTACCACACCTGTGGGAACGCTGGCCCTCACAAGTATAGTAATAGCAGTGCACACACACACACACACACACACACACACACACACACACACACACACACACACACACACACGCACACACACACACACACACGTGCACACTTCTATCATTCTCTCTCACCACTCTGTCCCCCTTTCAAGCCATCCTCTCCTTCCTCTCTCTATCTCTAAATGGCTGTATATGAATGCAGAAGTGGCCGTGGCTTCTAAAGATTTGAATGCCTCACTTGGTGGGTGTTTGATGGGGAAAATGGGCGCACAATCTATTTTGACCTAAACTGTCCATATCGCTCTTCAGAAGCTATAGGAATTGGCTATTTTAAATGTATAGTCTCTCCAGATTACCATACAAGTCATTCAAAACAGTGCCGCACAGGCAGGTTCCTGAATATATCATATAGTGATGCGCTCGTGTGTGTGCATTTGAAAAATATAGAAGCATTTTAGCGTGGTATTTTTCTTACCCTTTAGCACACTGTGCGGATGTGTGTGTGTGTGTGTGTGTGTGCGTATGTGTGCGTGTGTGCGCGCGTGTGACAGAGAGAGTCGAGTGCTAAAGATGATGTAATCTTGACGGCTTCTAAAAGTGTGAAGATCTGACGGCTTCAAGCCAAAGCAAATTAATTCCCATTTACCCCATATCCGGAATAATCAGAGTTGTCTTGGCGTTAGGGACACACACACACACGCACACACGCGCTCACGCACACACACACACACACACACGCACACACACACGCGCGCACACTAGACACTGTAAACACTTTCTGTACAGTAGTCAGAGTTGTGAACACACAGAGTTGTTTCTCTTTCACTAAGTTTCTTTGTCTTGCGATGTTATCCTACTGAGATTCAGAGAGGTTCATTATCCATTTGCACACGCGTGTGCGAGCAGTTGTTAGTCACACATATGGGTTTTTAATTTAACAACTTTATTTCTACGTCCAAATACGTACAGGGAATGTGTCGCTATATCGCCCCCCCACATTCACAATGACAAAGGTATAATCCAGGTAAATAATCACATGATCGTTGATTGATGGTAAACAAACACGTTTTGAGCGGGAACCCCCTTTTGGTGTTTTAAACATTATGTTATAATTTAGCTATTGGAAAATAGCAGACCTACAAGCTCGTAGCGCGCTACGCGCGCTACGAGCTTGTAGGTCTGCTATTTTTGAAAAATCGTGAAAATATTTATTTCAGAAAACTGGAGGATTTAGAAGATTATTTTATTTATTTCGAGGTCAGGCCTGAATGGGTTAACTTAGCATGTGTCAACAATCTATCTAACATTCTGTACATATGAAACTATAGGATACCAGGCTCAGTGAGCCTATAGCATCTGTCTAAATATCATGCAAAATCTAAATCACATTCTAACATTAGTTAGTATCTGCATATAGTAGATATCATTTCGTGAAGGGTCTTTTGAATTTTGTGACATCTTAAAATAACACACTTTGTCCGGTTTCACGTTGAACGCAAAAACAGACTGGGAGACAGACAGCAAATCGTCTTGGTTTGCGTGTTCTTAAAACTATAGTCGTTAAAGCCTTGTACCTCTTTTCCTCGTCGAATGCCAGTGAAGTGCTTTAGAAGATGAATTTTCCGTTCTTTGTTATACACTTTGAATCGGAGTCCTTGTTAGGAGCAGTTCTTGTTTTGTTTGTGAAGGCGATATATGAGCTTAAAGCAGGAAAGAAACCCAAGGGACCAGATGTCTTGCTTTCCCCTCTTCAAACCGCCATGTGCATCTCAGTGTGTTTATCCTATTTTGGGCGGGAACCCAAAATGGGATAAATAGCTAAAGCATTATGTTATGCTTTAGCTATTGAAAAATAGCAGATCTACAAGCTCATAGCGCGCCACCGAGTGGCGCGCTACGAGCTTGTAGGTCTGCTATTTTTGAATAATCGAAGAACCACTGACAGAAACATAGCTTTTTCAGAAAACTGTCAGGATGTAGAAGACATTTTTAGAATCTGATCTCAGGCCAAAATGGGTTATACTTTGCTCTCGCTTCTCTGTTGTTTACACACATCACGGAACATCTCGTCGTGGGCTTCGACTGTGCCGTTCACTATGCTCTCGCTAGCCTATATGTGGATAAAATACCCCCCCCCCCCACCATGTAGGGGGCTGTTATTGTAAGATAACACGTTGTGGGGGGGGGGTGATAACAAGACAATCAGTCCACCTGGGAGATGTTTATTGTAAATGACAGAAATCATGCTACAGTATATATATACTCCACTGGTTTCCACTGGGCTGTATTGTATATTTCAATTGTTTAATACTCCACCAAACATGGACAAATTAAAGATACGTTTAGCGTACTCCTTTTTCTGAGCAAATACGAATTGTGAGACTGTATTTCTGGGTTTCAAAATATATCATTTTCAAATTATTTCTTTGTATATATGTTTTTAAATCTACACTGATGTGTACTGATCTTTTCTCGGATCTCTTTCCTGCACGGATTTAATTTAAATGTCAATTCATATAACAAAGAGAATCGTATGAGGAAAAGTGTATTACCGTACATGGTATATTTTGCCTCCAAACAAGGACCTGATGAACACGCACACCTTCTGCTGTGCATAGTAACTGACATACACCAAGTGGCTGTTGTTAATCATAATGTATATTGTAAGCGTACGTTGTCAAGTGATTTACCTCTCAGCTAATCACCTGTAATAAGCTTCCATGTGCGCGCGTACGCACACGCACGCGACGGTGGCACGCTGCGCATGCAACGGTTCAACCTGTCAGCCGCGAATGTGCTCTATCAATCAATATAAGCTGACATTGGCCAATGTTTTCCTTTTTATTAAACACCGCTTTATAATGTAGTGTTAGATGGCCGTGCATATACTGTATTGTTTATAGTGCTCTCCAAATGTGTCGAGCTTTGCGTCCTTTCACAATGAGGCATGTGCGTCGAGGCATGTGCCAGACAATGTATAACTTCCACGTTTTTTTCTTTTTTTGTACGCTTTGTACATAAAAAAAAAAGTGTCAAACGCAGCTCCAGGGAAATTTGCACGTGCAAGTCTTTTAATTGGCGAACAAATTGGTTTCAAAGACGTATGGTATGGAAAGCTAAATGTTACCTGAAACCCTGTGAATATACAATACACACCAACAGAGGATTTTAAAGGAAAATCATGTGATTTGCGCGGCAACATCTGTGCCGCACAGGCACAGGTTAACAACTTTGACAGTCGCACTCCATAATTTTTGGAGTCCGGCGCCCGGTAGCTGCTTAGTTATTCAGCGATAATGAGAATGTACCGATTCTCTCTCTTTTTTTCCTCTTTCTGTCACTCCTATCTCTCATCTCACAGACATATACACATGATATGCACAGATCCTGTGGATCCACTACAGTCTTTAACCCATTTTGGGCGTGAACCCCTTTTGGTGTTTTAAGCGTTACGTTATACTTTAGCTATTGAAAAATAGCAGATCTACAAGCTCATAGCGCGCCACCGAGTGGCGCGCTATGAGCTTGTAGATCTGCTAGTCGTGAAAAAGTGGTACAAATCTTTGAATATATATAGTTTTTAACTCAAATCTTTGCTTCTGGGGACGTCCCTGGAACAACATCATTTTCAGATGAGGGTCGGCGGCCATTTACATATATTTGTTGGGGTCCTTGACATGAAATATTGAGCACCACTGATATAGAAACATAGGTATTTCAGAAAACTGTCTGGATTTAGAAGTCATTTTTTTAAATATCGACGTCATGCCTAAATGGGTTAAATGCATACGTGCAGTCTGTCTATATTGTCGTTCATCACACAGGGACGCATGTCCTTGAGTTAACCCATTCAGGCCTGACGTCGAAATTTAAAAAAAAAGGTTTTCTAAATCATGACAATTTTCGGAAAGATTTGAGGCACATTTTAACGATTTTTCAAAAATAGCAGACCTACAAGTTCATAGCGCGCCACTCGGTGGCGCGCTATGAGCTTGTAGATCTGCTATTTTTCAATAGCTAAATTATAACAATGTTTAAAACACCAAAACGGGTTCCCGCCCCAAAAAGGGTTAATGGTTAATGTGGTTAAACGCTAACGTGACATGGATGCGTTCCAGGTCTCAATGGATTAAGACGAGAGTCACGAGACACATGAAGAAGTGTTTGACATGTGTTTGGGTGGGTGGGTGGGTGGGGGGGGGGGGGGGGGGAGCTAAAAAGACGATTTCAGGTTAATTCCGGGGCTCTGAACTTTAACTGACCTCAGTCTCTGCGGGGTCAGATCTGTCATTTTAACGGAGGTGATCCGGAGAGACGACAGCTCTCCCCATCCGTCACCGGAACGGTCTCGACTCTCTGGCACACACAAAGATCTGCGACGTCACAGAATCGGATCGCATAGAGCGGATTGAGCGGCGGTCCTGTATGCCTTTATGGGGGGGATGATGGATAATGTGTTGCAAATTGTTGCAAAGACATGGAGGATGGGTCGAGGATCCTAAACGCGCCGATGCGGTGGATAACCAATTATATCTCTGCTGTCGGGAAGAAACCACTTCAATCCAAAATGTTTTCAGAAAATTACGAAAAAAAAGATATATACTTTATTTTTTTCAGGAAATGACATGAAAGAAAACCTTATATTTTGAAAACAAAGCAATACCGCCTCATCAAAGTTGGTGTTGTGACTTTATTATATTGTCAATTACCTCCATGAGAGGGAGAGAGAGAGGTGGTGGAGTTTGTTGCTTTATAGCAACAAATGGAGTTAAGAGGTTTTATCCAAAACGCATTTAATACTTTCCATTGGTTCAATATTTTTTTTAAACCGACACACAGACATAAAGGGTGTTCAATAGCACAGATTTATGAAAAACAAATAATTAAAAAAACAGCAACGATATGGTCTTGTATATGTACCATACAGTAGGCCTACATGTGTGTACCCTGGACAAGGATTTTCCTTTTTAGATTCTGTCCATTCTAGTGAGTCTACTTCTGTGTTAAATCCCTTCCCATTGTGGCTGCCGTATATCCCTCTATACAGAAAGGTTAAACACACCTAAGCAGAGGCAGTGTGACTGATGCAGGGGCTGTTTCTAAATGTTAATGATGCCCTCAGGGCTGAGCGCCATACACCGCAGTATCCCACCGTAGAGTTATGGCATTTTGGGCGGGAACGCCTTTTTGGTGTTTTAAACATTGTTATAATTTAGCTATTGAAAAATAGCAGATCTACAAGCTCATAGCGCGCCACCGAGTGGCACGCTACGAGCTTGTAGGTCTGCTATTTTTGAAAAATCGTGAAAATATTTATTTCAGAAAACTGGAGGATTTAGAAGATTTTTTTTTTAAATTTTTGAGGTCAGGCCTAAATGGGTTATGGCACCACGCTGGTTATGGTATAGTGGCTCCATCTGGGCACGCACACACGTATGCATGCACGCACGCACGCACGCACGCACACACTGCACACACACACACACACGCGCACACGCGCGATTCAAGTGTGCGCTCATAAAGCGCACAGGCAACACGGGACGGCCCCACAACAATACAGCTTGGAACGCAGCCAGGAGTGCTTCCAGTGAGTGGTCAGGGGGAGAAATCAATCAAACACGGCGTGTCAGACCCCTGAATCCATTATGGCAGAGAGAGTGGCGAGGCCTGAGTAAACAGGGATGACAAGGAGAGACAATTAGCCGGAATACAGGCTGTTGTTTTTAGTGGCAGGCTTGGGGATTCGGGGAGTCCTGCTTGGCCTAGTTTGGCTCGGCTCAGCTTAGCCCATTTAGAACCGAGGACGATTCTACAAAATGTCTTCTAAATCCTGACAGTTTTCTGAAAAAATGTCGTTCTTGCATTTTCATGCCCAAAAATATATGTATTTGGCTGCCGACCACCATATGAAAATATGGTGTTCCAGGAATCCCCCAAGAAGCAAAGATATGAGTTCAAAACGTTCACTCTGAAAGAATATATACAAACATTTGGGCCACATTTTCACGATTTTTCAAAAAATAGCAGACCTACAAGCTCGTAGGTGCCGCGCTATGAGCTTGTAGATCTGCTATTTTTCAACAGCTAAAGCACAACATAACACCAAAAAGGGGGTTCCCGCCCAAAATGAGTTAGCTCAACCCGAGCTCATCTCGCTAAAGGGGGTCTCCCCTCGCGGCTTTGCACCGGGTAATTCTCCTAGCCTCCTCGGTGTTTTATGCTCTCCCGCTTTACAGCAAAGCAGGAATAATCCATTTAAATAAACACCATGGCGCTGCGGAATGATGGGGGGGGGGGGCATCCTAGGAGCAGCGATGCAGGGCTGCTGCATCACAACGGGGACTATTACTGTATATCAGGCCAATATACTTTACACATACTGTACACTGTGAGGCCACAGACTGAACTTGTTCCCCCCTGCACTCTACTGTAATGGTGCTTCTGCTCACCGTGCTGTAGCGGCTCTCGACTCTTACCGTAATGGTGCTTATCCCATTCTGGGCGGGAACCCCTTTTTGGTGTTAGCGTTATGTTATGCTTTAGCTATTGAAAAATAGCAGATCTACAAGCTCATAGCGCGCCACCGAGTGGCGCGCTACGAGCTCGTAGGTCTGCTATTTTTGAAAAATCGACGGAAGAACGACTGACATAGAAACATAGCTTTTTCAGAAAACTGTCAGGATGTAGAAGACATTTTTAGAATCTTGGTGTTTGAGCATTATGTTATGCTTTAGCTATTGAAACATAGCAGATCTACAAGCTCATAGCGCGCCACCGAGTGGCGCGCTACGAGCTCGTAGGTCTGCTATTTTTGAAAAATCGACGACATATAAACATAGCTTTTTCAGAAAACTGTCAGGATGTAGAAGACATTTTTTAGAATCTGATCTCGGGTCAGAATTGGTTATTTTCCTCCCCATGCCAGCGTGCTCGACTCTCTACTTGACTCTTCTATACACGCTTTACTTTTTCTCCCACTGTGTGTGTGTGTGTGTGTGTGTGTGTGTGTGTGTGTGTGTGTGTGTGTGTGTGTGTGTGTGTGTGTGTGTGTGTGTGTGTGTGTGTGTGTGTGTGTGTGTGTGTGTGTGTGTGTGTGTGTGTGTGTGTGGGCCCAGAAACCTTGTATGTGCAACATCGTTACGTTTCAGGAAATGTCCCAAAAAAAAAAAAAGAACCTGAGTTCCAATGGATTCACTTTCAATTCAACCCGCATCACATCAAGTGTTTTGTGTGACGAAGTATAAGGGCATAGATTTACGGAAACACAATAAAACGGATCAAATTAAATGGAAATATGGAGATACGGGGTTTCTTGGCCCCGGCAGCAGCGTTGGAATCCGCTCACTATAGCTGGTCGTCATAGCGATGTCCAAAACACAGCGTATAGGAGAGTTTTAAAAAGTGGTAAAGTTAATGCCTTAATCAGATGTTGCTCAAAATCACTTTCCGGACCATTTGTGACTAAATTTGACTGAGGGACTGCCATTGGATTTTTTTGAATTTTCTATTTCTATTTTCTATTTATCTATTTTTTATGTCATATGAAAGCAGGGAATCATAGCTTCAAATTGACATATTGGTTGTTCAGTTTGACCCACCAGTTTTGGAGATATGGCTTATAGAGTAATGTCTTGCAGAAAACAGCGAGTTGAGAAAGGTTCACTTCTGTGGACTCTAACATTACACCTATAGCTACATGTTTAAGCATTTATTTCATATTTACATGTCGATTTCAGCTCTGACACTTATTTCAGACATGCTCTGTCTAGTATGTGAAGAGTCTGCCTGTGCTATTAACTCATTTTGAAAAAGAAAAAAAAAAAGTTTTTCTCCTTCTTGAATGTGCGCGATGGCAGTCTCTCAGTCAAATCTGGTCACATTTATCTTAAGCCGCGTTCACACTTGAACACAAAGTGCTGTGATGAAGGCATTATTGCAGGTATAGCATGACATTCATTATTTCAGGTATAGCATGACATTCATTATTTCAGGTATAGCATGACATTCATTATTTCAGGTATAGCATGACATTCATTATTGCAGGTATAGCATGACATTCATTATTGCAGGTATAGCATGACATTCATTATTGCAGGTATAGCATGACATTCATTATTGCAGGTATAGCATGACATTCATTATTTCAGGTATAGCATGACATTCATTATTTCAGGTATAGCATGACATTCATTATTGCAGGTATAGCATGACATTCATTATTGCAGGTATAGCATGACATTCATTATTGCAGGTATAGCATGACATTCATTATTGCAGGTATAGCATGACATTCATTATTGCAGGTATAGCATGACATTCATTATTGCAGGTATAGCATGACATTCATTATTGCAGGTATAGCATGACATTCATTATTGCAGGTATAGCATGACATTCATTATTGCAGGTATAGCATGACATTCATTATTGCAGGTATAGCATGACATTCATTATTGCAGGTATAGCATGACATTCATTATTGCAGGTATAGCATGACATTCATTATTGCAGGTATAGCATGACATTCATTATTGCAGGTATAGCATGACATTCATTATTGCAGGTATAGCATGACATTCATTATTGCAGGTATAGCATGACATTCATTATTGCAGGTATAGCATGACATTCATTATTGCAGGTATAGCATGACATTCATTATTGCAGGTATAGCATGACATTCATTATTGCAGGTATAGCATGACATTCATTATTGCAGGTATAGCATGACATTCATTATTGCAGGTATAGCATGACATTCATTATTGCAGGTATAGCATGACATTCATTATTGCAGGTATAGCATGACATTCATTATTGCAGGTATAGCATGACATTCATTATTGCAGGTATAGCATGACATTCATTATTGCAGGTATAGCATGACATTCATTATTGCAGGTATAGCATGACATTCATTATTGCAGGTATAGCATGACATTCATTATTGCAGGTATAGCATGACATTCATTATTGCAGGTATAGCATGACATTCATTATTGCAGGTATAGCATGACATTCATTATTGCAGGTATAGCATGACATTCATTATTGCAGGTATAGCATGACATTCATTATTGCAGGTATAGCATGACATTCATTATTGCAGGTATAGCATGACATTCATTATTGCAGGTATAGCATGACATTCATTATTGCAGGTATAGCATGACATTCATTATTGCAGGTATAGCATGACATTCATTATTGCAGGTATAGCATGACATTCATTATTGCAGGTATAGCATGACATTCATTATTGCAGGTATAGCATGACATTCATTATTGCAGGTATAGCATGACATTCATTATTGCAGGTATAGCATGACATTCATTATTGCAGGTATAGCATGACATTCATTATTGCAGGTATAGCATGACATTCATTATTGCAGGTATAGCATGACATTCATTATTGCAGGTATAGCATGACATTCATTATTGCAGGTATAGCATGACATTCATTATTGCAGGTATAGCATGACATTCATTATTGCAGGTATAGCATGACATTCATTATTGCAGGTATAGCATGACATTCATTATTGCAGGTATAGCATGACATTCATTATTGCAGGTATAGCATGACATTCATTATTGCAGGTATAGCATGACATTCATTATTGCAGGTATAGCATGACATTCATTATTGCAGGTATAGCATGACATTCATTATTGCAGGTATAGCATGACATTCATTATTGCAGGTATAGCATGACATTCATTATTGCAGGTATAGCATGACATTCATTATTGCAGGTATAGCATGACATTCATTATTGCAGGTATAGCATGACATTCATTATTGCAGGTATAGCATGACATTCATTATTGCAGGTATAGCATGACATTCATTATTGCAGGTATAGCATGACATTCATTATTGCAGGTATAGCATGACATTCATTATTGCAGGTATAGCATGACATTCATTATTGCAGGTATAGCATGACATTCATTATTGCAGGTATAGCATGACATTCATTATTGCAGGTATAGCATGACATTCATTATTGCAGGTATAGCATGACATTCATTATTGCAGGTATAGCATGACATTCATTATTGCAGGTATAGCATGACATTCATTATTGCAGGTATAGCATGACATTCATTATTGCAGGTATAGCATGACATTCATTATTGCAGGTATAGCATGACATTCATTATTGCAGGTATAGCATGACATTCATTATTGCAGGTATAGCATGACATTCATTATTGCAGGTATAGCATGACATTCATTATTGCAGGTATAGCATGACATTCCGGCACCAACATCATCTCTGAATGCCGACATTCATTCATATTCCCCTCATGCACGCTCACACAAAATTAAATATACTGTACCAATAAATTGGCATCATTTCCAATAGAGTGTGAACAGCGTTTTGACCAGACTCAGAGGTGCTGGTCAAAAGTATATGCAAAAATATAAAGATTATAAAACCTTCCATGACTTTCTTCATTTACTTACTTACTTATGCTCTTCGCCCCCAATGGGGCATAAGGCATCGATAATGTTCCTCCACCTATCACGGTCTTTGGCAACCAGTTGCGCCGTGCAGTTCAGCCTCTACCGTTCTGCGCCAGGTGATCTTAGGTCGGCCTCGTTTCCTTTTCCCTGGGGGTGTCCATCTGAGGGCCACTTTGGGGATCCGCTCTGGGGGCATTCGGAGTACGTGTCCAAGCCATTTTAGACGACGGTGCTTAAAGGACCACTTCACCACTTTTCAACCTATCTTCATATAATAGGTCCTCAGTAATAATCATGAAAAAATGGCGCAATTTTTTTCTACTCGGTCTGTGTCTCATAGGAGGGCTGTGGGCAGTTCAGAAACCGTCTTCCAGTGACATCATCGATGGGGAATACAAGCTAATAGGAACTGCAGGCTTTCTAGTCCTGAAAAGTTGCAATGCGAAAATGGAAGCCATCGTTCTCACAATAATGAAAATCTAAACATTTTTGTAAAAAAATCTTGTTTAAAAAAGAATCTGCCTAATGATGATGTCACTGGAAGACGGTTTCTAAACTGCCCACAGCCCTCCTATGAGACACAGAAAAAAATGGTGCCATTTTATCATGATTATTAGTGAGGACCTATTATATGAAGATAGGTTGAAAAGTGGTGAAGTGGTCCTTTAACTTCTGTGGTGACGTCTCGGCAGCCAGTCTTTATGTAGAGGTCTTTGTTGGAGATTTTGTTGGGCCAGAATATACTTGATGAAGCGCAATGGAAAAACATATTTTTGCAGTAAATGTGGGTGTAATTTTGACAGAGGAGTGTTCCTGTTCTACCCCTTCTGAACTCAAGGAAGGTTTCACTCTTTATAGTTTTGAGTGGTGCAGCCACTCCATTGTCCAGCATTGTGTGTCCCTGCCTGGCTGGATGGGTCGGTCCAAGTGTCACTGTTGCGCAGACGCACGCACGCACGCACGCACGCACGCACGCACGCACGCACGCACGCACGCACGCGTACAGTACAGCTGAGACGGGTCTGTTTTGTACAGCTTTTGTCCCCTCATGTCTCATATTTTGACAATGAAAGGAGAAATTACAACATATAAAGTGCCTCAAATGTGTTTCCTCATATATCTTGACCATATCTTTACAGCTTACAAGCTCATGCCACAGATTGGGTTTTCGTGCTCTCTCTCTCTCTCTCTCTCTCTCTCTCTCTCTGACGGCACGTTCTCTGTGTTGCATTGTGTCTATAATCCAACATATCACAGAATGAAGCATTGCTTTGGTCTGCTCAGAGCACGGGAGTCATATACTGTGTACGCCTCAGCTGTAATCAGCTGTCAGTCTGCTGATTGCTTTCAATCAGCCACGCTTTTCAACACACCAATCACACCTCGTTCCGTCAACAAGGTCTGTTTAAATACGGCTCCCTACTACACTGGATATCTGCTTTTTGCTTAGCATTCTGCTTAGCAAAATGTAGGGAACATCTTAAAGAGACAAGTTTAACTATTCCATTCGTTGCAATAAATGGTTAAAGGACCTTAACACAATCAGTGCCGGAAGTCCTTCAAAATAGGAGATCTGGGGTGCCGGAACAACATGGCCGCTTTTACTCGGAAAGCCATGACCCGGAAACAATCCACTAAAAAAAGTTCACTTTACATAGCTAGCTTACATTGCGATCGTTTTAGTTTATACGATATATGATCCAAAAAGCGTTCATATTTTGCGGGAGAGACGGATGAGGAGCAGAAATGAAGCGCCAGTATATCGATCCGTTCAACACCACGGAAGGCGCCCTGGATTAGGAGAGACGAGTCATTATTTCCCCCGCGCTAACGGCTAAGTCAATGATAAGCTAACATGGGGACAGAGCGGAGCATACGGTAGCTGAGAGGCGAACTGACAAAAAAAAGGGGGAAAAATTCAGAATATTCTTATCTCGCCCCGTATCATTGAGGATGCGCTAGGACGTCCTCACACGTCTTTAGGACGCGTCGATTGGGACCCCTAGGACGTGCTGACACGTCGGATGGACGGAAACGGTTAATGGTTGGTCCTCACTAATGTTCATGATAAAATACCACAATTATTTTCTACTCAGTCTGTGTCTCACAGCAGGGTCTCACAGCAGTTCAGAAACCCGTCCACCAGTGACATCATTGTTAGGCATGAATTCTTTGTAAACAATTTCGATTTTTATTATCGTGAGAACGATGGCTTCCATAATCACATTGCAACTTTTCAGGACTAGAAAGCCTGCTGTTTCTATTAGCTTGGATTCCCCATCGATGATGTCACTGGTGGACGGGTTTCTGAACTGGCCACAGCCCTCCTATACGAGACACGGTATAGGAAAAGATTGTGGCGTTTTATCATGAACATTATAGTGAGGACCAATTATATGAATTTAGGTTGAAAAGTGGTGACGTGGTCCTTTAAATCTACTTGACGTGAGTGTTCCTGACTGAAGTATCTGTTTTCCTGTAAGAAATGTAGCAATAGCGTAAGTCATAGAGAATAAGAGAAACAACAGGCATGCGTGAGTGCGTGTATGTGTGTGCGCGCGCGTGTGTGTTTGGAGAGGGGGGCAGCTCGCTGGGGTTGTATAAGTAAAAAATAAGCCTATTTCCCAACCGGTGCATGGTGGTAGGGGTTGCTCAAAAAGCAGGAGATAAACCGATAAACGCGTGCATGGAAGTGCGGCTGGAGCTCTCTTGGCCTGGACTAACTTGAACAGCCATTACTCATACGTAAACTCATTATATTGGTCTAATAGCTCTGTCTCGTGTCTCGGCCTTACAGTCAGTGCCTCCACGGCGAGAACATTAGTGGGGCCCTATATGTATGGAGCACGGCGCTGGAGTTCATTCATTCTACCCTATGGTATGGAACAGACACATAATTAACTCTACAGACATGAAGTCATTGTTCAGTTTGAGATATGGCCCCACGGTGGTGGTGGTGGAGGAGGTGGGACCGTGTGTAGCACGCTGTTACGAGTCCGCAGCGGAGAGGTAGAGGAATGGGACAAGATCACAGGGCTAGGTCAAGTGATGTCCCGTGTGTGACTTGCAACTTGTTTTATATTATCCGTTCTCTTTGTGTCCATATTAGGAAAACTCTTTGATTTCCAACCGCGATATACATTTTAACCCGTTTAGGGATGAGAACGCTTCCGTGTCGCTTTAGCGTTTAACCACTTGAACCGTTGTTTTAAACTTTAGCTGTTGAAAGATAGCAGTTCTATACAAGCTGCAAGCTACGAGCTTGTAGATCTGCTATTTTTGTAAAATCGCGAAAATGTGGCGCAAATATGATTTCACAGCCAATGTTTTTAACTCAAATATTTGCCCTAGAACAACATATTTTCAGATGGGTTTTTTTCAGAAAACTGTCATGATTTAGAAGACATTTTGTAGAATCTGGTCTCAATGGGGATAAACAACGATAAATATAGACTATTATGTGTACGTGCCGTGTATGTGTTTGTACAGTACGTATATTTACAGAGTGTGCGCTGAAGTGCACTTGAGCAAGGCACTGAACCCCTGACTGCTCCAATGGAGCTGCTCAGTCGCGCCCTTATATGAAACTGTGGTTGTACTGGTCAGCTCCCAGTATGAGACTATGTGCTTGTACTGGTCAGCTCCCAGAATGAGACTGTGGTTGTACTGGTCAGCTCCCAGTATGAGACTGTGGTTGTACAGGTCAGCTCCCAGTATGAGACTGTGGTTGTACTGGTCAGCTCCCAGTATGAGACTGTGGTTGTACTGGTCAGCTCCCAGTATGAGACTGTGGTTGTACAGGTCAGCTCCCAGTATGAGACTGTGGTTGTACTGGTCAGCTCCCAGTATGAGACTGTGGTTGTACTGGTCAGCTCCCAGTATGAGACTGTGGTTGTACTGGTCAGCTCCCAGTATGAGACTGTGGTTGTACTGGTCAGCTCCCAGTATGAGACTGTGGTTGTACTGGTCAGCTCCCAGTATGAGACTATGTGGTTGTACTGGTCAGCTCCCAGTATGAGACTATGTGGTTGTACTGTTCAGCTCCCAGTATGAGACTATGTGGTTGTACTGGTCAGCTCCCAGTATGAGACTATGTGGTTGTACTGGTCAGCTCCCAGTATGAGACTATGTGGTTGTACTGGTCAGCTCCCAGTATGAGACTGTGGTTGTACTGGTCATCTCCCAGTATGAAACTGTGGTTGTACTGGTCAGCTCTCAGTATGATACTATGTGGTTGTACTGGTCAGCTCTCAGTATGAGACTGTGGTTGTACTGGTCAGCTCCCAGTATGATACTATGTGGTTGTACTGGTCAGCTCCCAGTATGAGACTGTGGTTGTACTGGTCAGCTCCCAGTATGAGACTGTGGTTGTACTGGTCAGCTCCCAGTATGAGACTGTGGTTGTACTGGTCAGCTCCCAGTATGATACTATGTGGTTGTACTGGTCAGCTCCCAGTATGATACTATGTGGTTGTACTGGTCAGCTCCCAGTATGAGACTGTGGTTGTACTGGTCAGCTCCCAGTATGAGACTGTGGTTGTACTGGTCAGCTCCCAGTATGAGACTGTGGTTGTACTGGTCAGCTCCCAGTATGATACTATGTGGTTGTACTGGTCAGCTCCCAGTATGATACTATGTGGTTGTACTGGTCAGCTCCCAGTATGAGACTGTGGTTGTACTGGTCAGCTCCCAGTATGAGACTGTGGTTGTACTGGTCAGCTCTCAGTATGATACTATGTGGTTGTACTGGTCAGCTCCCAGTATGAGACTGTGGTTGTACTGGTCAGCTCCCAGTATGAGACTGTGGTTGTACTGGTCAGCTCTTAGTATGATGCTATGTGGCTTAGCTACCTCCCTACTAGGTAAATATAGGATGAGAAAAATGTGTGTTGGAAGGGGGGGGATATCTGATGATATGGTGATTGTCCCTTTAGTAGACCAGAAGTACGTTGGGAGTTCAATGGAATTAGTGAATGTGAACACAGCTTTAGACCCATTCTTTGGCCCCATGGTCATTTAACTAAATATTGGACCCTTTCCTCACAAGCCACATCCCAACATTCTGACACTGAAATGGCATTTGTCAGAGAGACCAATCAGGAGAAAATTAACTTTGTTTGTCTGTTTGTCTGTTTGTTTGTCTGTGTCCGCAAAACACACTGAAGCATATAATGTCGTATCTTCCTAAATTAGTCATGTTTGAGGACAGACAACATTCCATAGCCTGGAGGGATGATTTCTCTGTGATTGGGTAATTTGTCTTTAGGGCCAACTGGCCGACTAATTGCGACTGCAGGTCGCGTTTACTATGAAATCATGCATTTCCCATCAGTCAGTCAGTCAGTCATGCCTCGTGACATCACGTGACATAATGTCATCAATATTAAGCCCATTATGGAGATCCTGATGTCATCAATATTGGCCAGCAACTCTATATCTGACCTCAAACCCTTAGATCTCCACATATGGAGCTGAAATGTTCTGACATTCCATATGTTGATCCTTCCCCATCCATCCTTCCTCTTCAATGTCTCCCTTTTGACTGATACCTGTCCATTCAAACTCTAGACGGGCCCGTCTCAAAGTTATTAGTGCAGCCGTGCCCGACAGCCGGGGAAAACTAGAGTTCTCAACAGGCCCGAAAATTAAGTTAATTAACCCTGTACACTCAAGACACTGCTCCGCTGCCACCCTGAGGCCTAGTTCACACGTACCAAACACCAATCAAGCAAATGTTTGGTCGTTTTTTTGTTTTTTTAGGCCACCACAATGCTTTTCCAAACATTTGTGTTTGATTGCTGATTGCTGGTGGTGTTCTGCTGATCAAACACAAATGTTTGATCAAACACAAATGTTTGATCAAACCATGTGACTCCCATTGGAAAAGCATTGTGGTGGCCCAAAAAAACAAAAAAACGACCAAACATTCGCTTGGTTGGTGTTTGGTACGTGTGAATGAGGCCTTAGTCTCCATATATGGAGCTGACCTGTTCTGACATTCCATATGTTGATCTGACTCAGTCAGTCAGTCAGTCACATTCATATTTATATCGCTGACCCACAGGTCCAGCCAAAACGTAGAACAAGTAGGCCAGTATATAAGCCTGAGATTGAATCATGGACCCTCTGGTTTTTGAAGGAGGGCGAGCGAAAGCTCCCGCCATAAAAATCAAATTTATGCCTTTCTGTGGGTTCAGCCTGGGCCCTCCGCACAAGGCCGGCCTGTGCTTAGCTGTCCGTACCCCATAAATCCAAGCCTTGAATAGGCTACTGTGCTGAATGCGGAGGCCCTCTCTGTGGAGCCACGCAGGGAGGCCCCTGGAAGACAGAATTCAACCGACACGAGCTAGTCTATTAGCCCATTTTGGGCGGGAACCCCTTTTGGTGTTAGCATTATGTTATGCTTTAGCTATTGAAAAATAGCAGATCTACAAGCTCGTAGCGCGCAACTCGGTGGCGCGCTACGAGCTCGTAGGTCTGCTATTTTTGAAAAATCGAAGAACGGCTGACATAGAAACATAGCTTTTTCAGAAAACTGTCAGGATGTATAGAAGACATTTTTAGAATCTGATCTCAGGTCAGAATGGGTTAGACAAACAACTGCAGAGACGACTGGGAACCTTATACTGTAAGGCCATACTGTATACTGTACATGGGCTGCTTCCACTGAAGCGGGGTCTTGGCTTAACCCATTCAGGCCTGACGTCGAAATTAAAAAAAAAAGTTTTCTAAATCATGACAATTTTCGGAAAGATTTGAGGCACATTTTAACGATTTTTCAAAAATAGCAGATCTACAAGCTCATAGCGCGCCACTCGGTGGCGCGCTATGAGCTTGTAGATCTGCTATTTTTCAATAGCTAAATTATAACAATGTTTAAAACACCAAAACGGGTTCCCGCCCCAAAATGGGTTAATGGTTAATGTGGTTAAACGCTAACGTGACATGGATGCGGTCCAGGTCTCAATGGGTTAACCCATTTAGACCTGAGGACGATTCTACAAATTCATTCTAAAATCCTGACAGTTTTCTTGAAAAACCCCATGTTTCCATGTCAGTCGTTCTCATACATTTTCATGTCAAGGACCCCCAAAAATATATGTAATTGGCCGCCGACCCCCCCCATCTGAAAATGTGTTGTTCCAGGGACCCCCCCCCCATGCAGAAGCAAAGATTTGAGTTCAAAACGTTCGCTCTGAAAGAATATATATTCAAAGATTTGCACTATATTTTCACGATTTTTCACGATCTATGAGCTTGTAGATCTGCTATTTTTCAACAGCTAAAGTACGACATAATGCTTAAAACACCAAAAAGGGGTTCTTCCCGCCCAGAATGGCTTAAGTATCGGTGTATTTATGGTCTTAAGAGGTCTGAAAACCCATACCCCTCTGCGTGCCTCGTCTCAAAGTGCATGACGGATAGATTTGATCCGCCCCTGTGGGATAGTGTGTCTGTGTGTGCGTTCCCCATGGAATAGTTAGAGTGTGTGCGTGTGCGTGCGTGCATGCGTGCGTGCGTGCGTGCGTGCGTGCGTGCGTGCGTGCGTGCATGCGTGTGTGCGTGCGTGCGTGCGTGCGTGCGTGTGCTGAAATATTTATCAAAGGACAACCCTGTGGTCTAAAAGCATCAAAAACAGTGTAGTGCACAGATAATCACACGCATGCATACTGAATATATATATATATATACAGTATAGGTCCCTAAAGTATGGGCTATACATTTCCTCGCACAAAGGCGTCGCGCGCCGAACACACATAGAGCCGATCCGCAAGCTCACAGCGTAGCCAAAGCGTGGCGAGTTGTGAGCTTGTAGATCGGCTAATTTCACCGCCTTGCACCTTCACACGGAGTCGACCGACTTGCAAATTAACCCTTAGACTCGCACCATCCGTCATAGGAACGAGGCGCGCGCTTGAAGACGGCGAAATTGCGAGAGAGAGAGAGAGACTTGGAAGATGATGGCGTGGCGTTGCCTGCGAGATTATTCAGAATAACATAGCGTTCTGCATGTGGGATTCCTTTAGCCCGTTCTGGGCGGGAACCCCTTTTGGTGTTTTAACTATAAGCGTTATGTTGTACTTTAGCTATTGAAAAATAGCAGATCTACAAGCTCGTAGCGCGCCACCGAGTGGCGCGCTACGAGCTTGTAGGTCTGCTATTTTTGAAGAATCGTGAAAATGCGGCGCAAATCTTTGAATATATATTCTTTCAGAGCGAACGTTTTTAACTCCAATCTTTGCTTCTTGGGAAGTCCCTGGAACAGTATATTTTGAGATAGGGGTCGGAGGCCAATTACATATCATTTTTGGGGTCTTTGAGATGAAATATTGAGCACCACTGACATAGAAACATGGGTATTTCAGAAAGCTGTCAGGATTCAGAAGACATTTTGTAGAATCGAGCTCGGGCCTAAAAGGGTTAGAACACGTTCTGACTGACAGCTACTGACGGAACGAGTGGAGTGGTGATGAAACCGCTACATCACCATATCTGATAACCATGTTCATATGTGTGCTCCACGCCTCCCTCCCCGGCCCCTTCCCCTTTCAACATGCATCATTCATATGAAAGCATGAGAGCCCCTCTCTCACATGTTTGTTATGTGGAGGGTCCGTAACATCTGACACATCCATGTTTATGCTCCCAAGATACATTTGACATTTTCTGGATGACGATGAAACATTAATGATGACCTCAATAGGCTTTCACATCTCTGGCCCCCAGATCAATAAAGTGGTTAGGGGAGTAGGTCAGAGGGGTCTCTAGAGGTGCGCGCGCACACACACGCACGCGCGTGTGAGTGCGTGTGCGTATACGTGTCCATGTGTGCGCGTGCCTTTGACTGCATGTGGCTCCGATGCACGCGCGCTCAGTGAGCGACTCTAAAACGTTGTCGCTAATTGGCGGCCGGGCCGCGTCCCGGACTGTGGCACGGCGCTCCGGGGCAGGCAGAGCGCTGTCTGCTCTCCCCAAGTTCTCTAAAGCAGTCCCTTTCTCCCTGCCTGCGAGGCTGTGGGAGTTCCATCCATTATTGATCGGATCCAGGGATGAAAGCAGGAGCGCTCAGTGGGGACCGAGCATCTTTGGCCGCACACAGAGAGAGGAGGGGAAAGAAAGAATAAAATAACCCAGCCGTGACCGACCGACCGACCGACCGACAGGCCGGCCGGCCGGCAAGGCTGTGTGAAAGCAAGAGTTGGAAATAAATACTATGGCCTTTCCGCGTTTGCGATCTTTCACGTCTTCAAATCAACGTCGGTCTCACAGATTGACTTGAATTTGTGTCCGACGAGCGGAGGCTATGTTTAACCACTTAAGCTCTGCAGAATTCTTGGTCGCGCGACGGATAGAAAAAATAGCCGACTGTACATCTATCATTTTTTGAGCCGTGCACACCGCTCCAATGACTGGCCACGAGTGTCCCTATGTCCCTATGTATGACGCTTTAGAGTATATAGGAAGAGCTGCAATACCGCTGGTTGACCTTCCTTCCAGTGGCTCTGTTGAGCTTCACACTGTGCACTATAACCAGTACAGTACAGTACAGTACAGTACAGTACAGTACAGTACAGTACAGTACAGTACAGTACAGTACAGTACAGTACAGTACAGTACAGTACAGTACAGGAGTACAGTACTCGTATTACAGTACAGTACACAGTACAGAACACCGTACGGTACAATACAGACTGCAGTATAGTAACCATCACAATACAAGTATAGTTGCGCCGCTCAGTTCACACTGGTGTGATTTTTTTATTTTTTCATCTGGGGCTTATTTTTGGAAATTTTCACCTTTGCAGTTTCAAAGTACGGATATTCTACTGTTAGACGGATGACAGACTCTTGGTTTTCTTCTGATCCTAGATGGCTGTATTTCTATGCATTACCTCGTGTTCTTGCTTTGAGAGCATCTGCTGAATGCCTAAGCAGCCTGAATTGTAAATAGTTTGATGACATTCCCACAAATGAAATGAAATGATTACTATATTTACCCAGGGTATCTGGGCTAAGCTCAAGAACTTGTTTCCAGCCAGGCCCTGCTCATAGAACATTTCATCGTAGTGGTTCAATGCCTTGTTCAAGGGCACTTCAGCGGTGGTAATTTTAACGTGTCGGACCGCTGATTCGAACTGGCGACCTTCCGGTATCAAGACCGCTCCGCAATCCGTTCGGCCACCGCTGCCACAATAGGGACACCAGGTTGAAAGAGTTTTATGAACATTAGCATCGCTAATGTTCCGGGGGGGGAAACTTTCGGATCTCCAAGCTCAATATGTCCCATATTGCAACACATTGTGAGCTTGTAAATCGTCAATTTTGTTGGAAAATATATTTAGCCCATTTTGGACGGGAACCCGTTTTGGTGTTTTAACTAAGCATGATGTTATACTTTAGCTATTGAAAAATAGCAGATCTACAAGCTCGTAGCGCGCCACTTGGTGGCGCGCTACGAGCTTGTAGATCTGCTATTTTTTGAAAAATCGTGAAAATGTGGCACAAATCTTGAATATATATATATATCTTTCAGAAGACTTTTTATTTATTTCGGCGTCAGGCCTATAAATGGGTTAGTATAGTGTATAGAGCAAAAAACCAGGAGAGTGCCTGGTGTAGAGCCCTGTGGGACTCTCTGGTGGTCAACTCAACTATAGGGTTGAAATGAAAAGCTTTCATACTCTTGCAGATGATGAATTATTCCTCACCCCAACAACCACATTACAAACACAGCCCCCTTGCTGAGATTTCCTCGCCAGATGATGACACGGTGCCATTGGGTGGGTTGCCAGGCCTGGCGTCGGTTCAACTCGCTGCTGTTCAATGATTCAGCTGGGCTTGAATTGACCTCTACCTCAACCTTGGCAGCGCTCCCCGACCAAATGGACGTTTGGCAAGCAAGGACATGCACTGGATGTACGAGCAGGCACGCACCATGCCAGAGATAACACACAATTACACATGGCACAGCGAGACGTGCTGGACCCGCGCGGATTCGCGCACGCGCGCACGTAGACGCGGCCACGCACACACGCACACACACACACACGCACAGACAGACACACGTAGCCTACTACTGGGAAAGGTTACAATGCCGGTTGAAACAAAGGGGCAGATGGCGAACAATGATACAGCGCCAACACTGGCATGGTGTTCAAAATATGCACTTCTCTGCGTGCGTGCGTGCGTGCGTGCGTGCGTGCGTGCGTGCGTGCGTGCGTGCGTCACCACAACTTTTGTAGAACTTGGCAAATCAATCTTGTTTCATGGACCTTACAAGAGCAATGTTGTTTTTCACAGTTAATGTTGTTAGAGCTAAGGTTACAGTGTTAGGAAAAGATTCAGACTGGGGTCAGGTTTAGGATTATCGTCAAAAATGTAGAGGTAATGGAAAAAATATAGCCATACTAAAACATTGCTGTCAAAAGTATAGTAATATCAACGTGTGTGTGTGTGTGTGTGTGTGTGTGTGTGTGTGTGTGTGTGTGTGTGTGTGTGTGTGTGTGTGTGTGTGTGTGTGTGTGTGTGTGTGTGTGTGTGTGTGTGTGTGTGTGTGTGTGTGTGTGTGTGTGTGTGTGTGTGTGTGTGTGCCTGCCTGAACGTGTTGATGTAAACTCTTTCTATTGTATATCTGAGATATCCTCCATTGTCTTTGCCTAATGTCGCTCCGAGCTTCTCCCCGAAGAGAGTGTTTTTAACGATACAGATCAGTGTTTGTTTTGGCAGGTCGGCGCGTCCCTCTCCGGGTCCCGAGCAAAGCGAAGTGCTCCGGCAGGAGTTTACACGCTGTGACATTTTATGGCGAGCTGTAAAAAACTCAAACCGCCACTGGTGTTGTGAATCGTCATCAAAGGGCCAGAAAAAAAGGCTAATTTCCAGGACTTGTCACTGAAGACATAAATTTGCATGGCTGATAAAAACGTGTTTTATCATCCGGTCTCCCGACGGCTTCCAACTGGTCCATCTAACCCGTTTAGGCCTGACGTCGAAATAAAAAAAAAATCTCCAGTTTTCTGAAATAAATATGTTCACGATCTTTCAAAAATAGCAGACCTACAAGCTCGTAGCGCGCCACTCGGTGGCGCGCTATGAGCTTGTAGATCTGCTATTTTTCAATAGCTAAATTATAACAATGTTTAAAACACCAAAAGGGGTTCCCGCCCAGAATGGGCTAACAATTACTGTTCAATCGGTGCCACGGAGTTGGCGCCGGGGTCTCAACAAGTGACAAAACCCCACAAAAGAAATTCATGAAAGACAATTCACATCCATGCCTATAGAGATAGTGTGTAGAGGTACGGAGCTGACATCTCTGGGACTAAAAATCCCTTTCATCGACTTTCTTATTTTTTTCCATGGAAATTCGTATTAAAAGGGGAGTTAAATTCACATCATCAAATAACTTGATCTATGAATATCCTGCGTTAATTTATTCATTTTTTTGTAACTCTGAGAATGAAGGTTAAATTAAGCCATTCTGGGCGGGAACCCCTTTTGGTGTTTAAGCATTATGTTATACGTTAGCTATTGAAAAATAGCAGATCTACAAGCTTGACCTACAAACTTGTAGGTCTGCTATTTTTGAAAAATCGTGAAAATGGGCCTCAAATCTTTGAATAAATATTATTACAGAGTGAACATTTTAACTCAAATCTTTGCTTCTGGGGGGTCCCTGGTACAACATATTTTCAGATGGGGGGGCGGAGGCCAATTACATATAGTTTTTGGGGTCCTTGACATGAAATATTGAGCACCACTGATACAGAAACATAAGATTTTTCAGAAAACTGTCAGGTTTTCGAAGACATTTTTTTAAATTTCGACGTCAGGCCTAAATGGGTTAAAGTGAAATTAAAGCTGCAATCCGTACGTTTGTTACAGTACAGTATGTCCTACACGAGATTCAAACCTGCTTCTCCAATCTCCACATATTATGGGAGACCAAACATCTGCCGATCATGCAATGCCTGCTTGGCATGGGGAGATACTGCGCTTGTGTGCTTCAGGCAGGCCCACGTCGGCGTTGCCATGTCTGCTTATCTGGGCTTGCTGTGTAATGTTGTTCAAACCAGTGGTTCTCCAACATTTTCATGTCAGGGTCCCCCAAATTAATAGGTATTTGTCTGCAGGAAATATGTTGTGCCATACAAAAGTGTGTATTTGTTTCCCATTTTTGAGTGGTGCGACCACTCCCTTACAGAGCTATGTGTGTGGCTGGGTGGCTGGCTGGCTGGGTGGGTGGGTGCGTCTGAGCACGAAAACAGCATGGTTGTTTTTCACCACCTGTGTGCAACCTAACACACACACACAAACACACACGCACATATTAACTGTATATATGGTGATTTCAGGTGTACCAGTACAGTACAGTAGAGGGACCCCCACACGGTAACTCTGTCATTTCTCAACCGTTTCGGAATCGGGCCGGCTTGCCGGAATTGGGCCGGTACCCTGGGTTCTGGAGCTCCCCCCCCCCCCCCACGTGGTGCAACACGGAGTTGCACCACTCACTTCACACGGGTGTGATTTTTTTCAATTTTATTTTGGAAAAAAACAACTTCTAGATCAACTAGGTTTATGTGGCCTATATTCGCTTCTTTTGGGCTTGTTTTCATAGACCTGGTTGCTTATTTCTCTCTGACAACACTGGTCTACACTCTACAGTACATGTCAACCAGGTAATGTCCTACTAAAAACCAGCGTCTAAAACCTTTCAATGGAAGAGTAGGAAGTCCTCCTCCAATCACCACAGAAGTGCTATATGGTATTAACATAATACTCTACCATAGAGATTGATTAAAATGACGTTTGAGTCATTAAAATAAGTTCCGCATTGCAGGGTTAACACTTTGGATTTTACAGAGTGTGATATGGAAAAGCTATAGAGGTTGATTTGACCAGTTCAAGCCCTCGCCTCTGACCTCACCTCTCTCTCTCCAACGCGAGAGTGCCTATTGATGCTATTAGCATGTCCAATGGCCATCCACACTAATCCATCCTGGCTCGTTAGCCTTGTCGCTAGGCTAATCATCGTCTCCTCTGGCTCAAGTTGGCCTATATGGGAGTAAGTAGCTGCAATCATGCCAGTGTGAGACCATTAAATATTCATGTCCCTACCGCAACGTAATGTCCTCCTCCGTGATGTCTGAACCTTTTGACCCCGAGGAGACGTCGGCGTAATCCACGTGGTCACGGCGAAAGTGATGAATCCGATCTTTTAGACAGTTAAGTTTGATGAGCTTTTGACACCATTGAGCAGCGCGTGTCTGACACCGTGTCCACAAAGCAGACAGACACGCATATAGGATCTATATACACGCACGCACGCACGCACGCACGCACGCACGCACGCACACATTCCATGGTGGACAGTAACTAGGAACATTTATCACCTAAGCAATGCGTTGTGAGCTTGTAGATCAGCTATTTTCTCATTTTTCGAAAATGTCAGATTTTTTTGTCATTTGTACTTTTTAATACTTAGTATTTACTTTGTCCACCATTGCATACATTTGCACGCATGCATGCGCGCACGCACGCACACACATGCACACGCACACGCATGCACGCACGCACGCATGCACGCATGCTAAAGAGTGTAGAGTTCCTGAGTTCCTGTCAGACGGATCAATTCGCCCTGAGGCCTGCATTGGAGCAGGTATGACATCATTCGATTAAAAATAAGGCAATTAATTATGACCTATTAGACTGATGAATTAGATTAGATGGAGGAGAAGAACATAACGGTAGGATAACATTACACGAGAACAGATTAATGACTTTGTGGAGGGAGTTAAAAAAAAAGGTGCACCGGGGAGACACTCGGTTGACATATAGAATATATAATGGGTCCCACTGTTCAGCTATCTAATCATGTCAGTGATAAATGGCTTTATCGACAAGGTAAGGGGCTCGCTGCGTGCGCTGCGTTGCGCTGGCGCGCACAGAAAGCAGTAGCGAGGCCTGGGCCGTGGCTCAGCGGTCCAGGCACCTTGGCTGGTAATCCGCTCTTGGCAATGTGCCGCGGGTTCGACTCCCGATCCGGACGGCCCTCACTGCATGTCATCTCCCCATCTCTCTCCCCATTTCCTGTCAGCCTATACTGTCTATCCCTTCATAAAAAAAAAGCAAAAATAAAGAAAGCAGTAGTGATCTTGTAGATCTGCTATTTTGGGAGGCGCACAACACGGTGCAAGTAGAATGTATCCCCATTTAGGACGGGAACGCATCCGTGTAGCTTTAGCGTTTAACCACTTTGACCATTATTTTAAACCTTAGCTGTTGAAAGATAGCAGATCTACAAGCTGAGCGCCGTGCTATGCGCTTGTAGATCGGCTATTTTTTTTTTAACATCGTTTTTTTTTTTACTCAAAGTCAAATATTTTCTTCTGTGGGTCCCTGGAACAACATATTTTGAGATGGGGGTCTGCGGCCAAGTACATATCATTCTAGGGGTCCTTGACATGAAATAGTTTGAGCACCACTGAGGTTTTTCAGAAAACTGTTCTCTGGTCTCAGGTCTCAATGCAGGTTATTAATATCTCCTCGCCTCAACACCGCAAACAATATCTGGCTGTGTTTGGTCTACTCTATACAATCATGCATGTACAGTTAATCAACATGATGAGAGATGAACATTTTGATGTCCCAGGAACATGGTGGCTGATACCAATTACCCTGCATAATGACCAACTCTTCCCCTTTTTTATTGCACCTGCGTTTCATAGCAAATCGCCGGCGGTGTACATTGGGCTGAAGCAGCAGCACGCAGCGTGTAGAGTCTGTAGACTGTAGACATTTAATAGATAAACATGGCATCACACGACTTCAAATGTGTATGCAAACCCTGTTTTCATTGCCCACAGATGCTACAGGACAAAGGACAATGAAAACCCAAGGCTTTGGGGAGGAAGCTCTGCATTGCATTCCACTGACATCTAGTGTCCGTGTTTGGTATTGAACCGAGTGCACTGCGTCTGACCCTACCACTGCAGCCCAGACAGGTCGACTTCTTCTCATTTCTCTTCTTCCCCCATATATATCACTCACTTATTGATCTCTTTGATATGACCTTGAATCATGCAATGCATGATCAGGCGAGTCGGGAGTGCCAGGTTGGAATTGAAACGCGGCCACACCGGTCGGCTGTTTTGATGACTTTAGGGGGACACGCGCAGGGGTGTGGGTGGGGGCTGGGGGCTGGGGGGGCCTCATCGAGGCAGACCCCTCGAACCAGTCAGCTCTGCATTGGCCTTATGTTCCGCTCGGCATCCCCTCGGGGCGCAGTCTGTTCTGTGTGGAGGAGGAGAGAGAAGTGGGTCAGGCCGTCTGAGGCGTGGAGACGGGTACGTGATCAGGATAATGTGGAAGCTCGGATATCTCTAGCCCTTTTAAGCCTGACGACGATTCTATACCAAATGCCTTCTAAATCCTGACAGTTTTCTGAAAAAAACCCTTGTTTTCTATGTCAGTGGTGCTCAAACTATTTCATGTCAAGGATCCCCAGAAATGATATGAAATTGACCGCCGACCCCCATCTGAAAATATGTTGTTCCAGGGACCCCCCCCCCCAGAAGCAAAGATTTGAGTTAAAAATGTTCGCTGCGAAAGAATATATATTCAAAGATTTGTGCCGCATTTTCACGATTTTTCTAAAAAATAGCAGACCTACAAGCTCGTAGAGTGCCGCGCTACGAGCTTGTGGATCTGCTATTTTTCAATAGCTAAAGTATAACATAATGCTTAAAAAACACCAAAAAGGGGGTTTCCCGCCCAGAATGGGCTAGACCTCGTCGGAAACGCACACCGTTATGTAAGTGGACTCGTCCCAGGATGGCCCATGCAGGCTGCGTCTGAGAGCACCGGAATGAATAGTATTATAGAGATGTATCCGAGGGAACAAGGAAATGCTCTGTCTCTGTCTCTGTCTCATGGAGTGAAGAGCATGCAGAGGACAACCACGTTTCCTAGAAATGCTAATGTGAGAGGGTGAGGTTGTTACGGCCGCTAACGCGCAACCGTATACACGTAGTCACGTACATCCTCATATTGGACTACGTGTGTGCCTATATGCTCTCCCAGCACCGACAATAACATAAGGATGAGGTTGTTACGGCCGCTAACACGCGACCTTATACACGTAGTCACGTACATCCTCATATTGGACTACGTGTGTGCCTATACAGTATGCTCTCCCAGCACTGACAATAACATTAAAAATTACACCCGTGTGAACTGAGTGGTGCAGTGACGTCACACACTAACCATAGCAACCATGCTCACCCCTACGTGGCCCCACGTACAGGTACACAGGTACACAGGTACATACAGACAAAGCTGGTTATTGGAGTGGTTTGCACCACTCAAAAAAACAACAACGATTTTGTTATTCACATGAACCCGCTGGCGTCCTGCGCAAATAGGAGGGGACAGTGTTGACCCCTGGGCGACCCCCAGTCAATGAAGCATATCGGTTTAAGTGGTTAAATAAGCGTTACAATTATTGACTAAGTCCTGACCCTCAACATTTCATTTATAATTGACATGCTAATACGGTCATCATGCGAGGCAATGGAATTGCATCCTGTTTACGTCAGACAAGAGGCAGTGTGTGGATCAAGAGATCAGGACGGCCATATTTGCCAATGACTCATCGGTTACAATAATTAGTTTGCTGGCTAATGCAGAGACTGTGCTAAGACAACAACAGACAATGAAAACACTAATACTGGACATAATGATGTCATATTGTTTATGTATAGTAATAAAGTTAAAGGACCACTTCACCACTTTTCAACCTATCTTCATATACTAGTCCTCACTAATAATCATGATAAAATGGCTACCATTTTTTTCTACTCAGTCTGTGTCTCATAGGAGGACTGTGGGCAGTTCAGAAACCCGTCCACCAGTGACATCATCGATGGGGAATCCAAGCTATTAGAAACTGCAGGCTTTCTAGTCCTGAAAAGTTGCAATGCGAAAATGGAAGCCATCATTCTCACGATAATACAAATCTAAACATTTGTGTAAAAAAATATTGTTTAAAAAAAAATCATAATATGAATATGAAAATAAAGATGATGTCACTGGTGGACGGGTTTCTGAACTGCCCACAGTCCTCCTATGATGGTGCCATTTTATCATGATTATTAGTGAGGACCAATTATATGAAGATGGGTTGAAAAGTGGTGAAGTGGTCCTTTAAAGAACAGCAGATATGATAAACCCTCCTAATTAAGGCAGAGATTATATCTTTAGCAGCAGTGGTAAATGTGCAAGAAGCTCAACGCATACTGTGCATATCGTCTCTGTCGGGTCCAAAAACTGTCACTTTACAGTATTCAAATTAAGCTAAAAAAACGCTACTTTTGATGCGTTTGTGCGACGCTGTGATAAAGTATAGGACGTTAATTTACAAACAAAACAAAACACAAAAGGTTTAGAAGACGATATACAGTAAGTAAGTAAGTAAGTAAGTAAGTAAGTAGATTTTATTTATAAAGCACCTTTCTTAACAAGGTTACAAAGTGCTGTACAATGAACACAATAAAATCAATCAATCAAAATTACAACAGGACAGTCAGTGTACAACAACAAGCAATAAGAACACATAATCAAGAAGGTCAAATAAAATCGGGAAATGTTTACGAAATAAAAACAAACTCTTAAAAATATTGACAGACTCAGCGTTTTTTAAAGTGCAAGGTAAGGCGTTCCATAGTGTAGGTGCAACTACTGCAAAAGCACGGTCACCCTTTGTCTTTCGCTTAGTCCCAAGAACTTTTAGGAGGCCTTTGTCAGAGGACCGCAGGGATCTCACATTGACCTTGGAGAAATCTAGAAATCTATTCTAGCCTTGATAGGCAGCCAATGGAGTGTGGCTAACACCGGGGTGATATGTGCTCGACGGTTGGTGTTGGTGAGAATTCTGGCTGCTGTGTTCTGTACAAGTTGAAGTTTGGATGTACACCAGTCTATTTCACTTGTCGATGTGCAGTACATTGCACAAGTAACATTTTGAGTTTGAGTTTTTCTGTATAGTTTTAGTTTTAGTTTGTTTGACCTTGTCCTCATTCCGGGCTCTGACAGCCGGAGGGCAACCTCTCTGTGAGCATTGAGCCCTCGGGCTGTCAGACACCTCCAGCTTCAATGTCACCAACAGTCTTAATGTTGAATTGTTAATGCTGTTATACTTCGATACATGTTTGTTTTTTATGCATCTGGTTGGTTACTGGCTATGCGTGTGTCGGGTGGAAAACTCATATGTCTAAATCCATTTATTTAGAAATGTACAAAAGAACATTTGTTCTGATGGATCCAATAGTTATTATTTAGTCTGTTTTATTTTATTTTATTTATTTTATTGTTTTTTTTATGTTTTCACGTAAAGATGAATCGTAAATGTATATTGTTACTACTTTTAATTTGGTCAGTATGCCCACAGACGCACACTGGTTTCACTTTAACCCATTTTAGGCGGGAACCCCTTTTGGTGTTTTAAATGTTATCATTTAGCTATTGAAAAATAGCAGATCTACAAGCTCATAGCGCGCCACCGAGTGGCGCGCTACGAGCTTGTAGGTCTGCTATTTTTGAAAAATCGAAGAACGACTGACATAGAAACATGGCTTTTTCAGAAAACTGTCAGGATGTAGAAGACATTTTTAGGAGCTGATCTCAGGTCAAAATGGGTTAACTTTAAATGGCTGATCTACAATGCAACGCGGTGTCGTGAGCTTGGAGATCGACTATCTCCGCTGCCTTTGCACTCTTGATGAACTACTGTATAACCAGGCACGAAACAATATTTTAGTTAAAAATGTTCGCTCTGAAATATATATTCAAAGATTTGCACCATATTTTCACGACTTTTCAAAAATAGCAGACCTACAAGCTCGTAGCGCGCCACTCGGTGGCGCGCTATGAGCTTGTAGATCTGCTATTTTTCAATAGCTAAAGCATAACATAATGCTTTAGTCTGTAAAATGGTTGAAATCTGGAGTTACAAGGTTTCCCCCCCCCCGACGTGACTACATGGGATTGTAGCGAGAGTAGCCGAAGGGTATCTCAACCTTTATTTTAACCTTTCAATATTTGATTATATAGTATTATGTCTGATCGTGTTAAATGTAATTGTGTAAAGCATAATGCCTGTGTGTAGCCTATATAGAATAAACCAACCAGTCCTATACTTTATCGGCTCCTTTTGTCCCTAACAACAATTCTCTATGCTGAAAATAGATGATGTAGACCTACAAGCTTTTAAATGCATCGCTACATGGCTTGTAGATCAGCGAACGTTCGCCCCCTCCAGAATTGGGACGCTTGGGTTCATGTGGTTAAAAAGGTTTCTAGGCAAAGGGTTCATTGGCTGTGTCGTATAATAAAGAACAGTATACTCATTTAACACACACACACACACACACACACACACACACACACACACACACGCAGACACACACACATCGCTCAGCCTCTATACATCATAGATTGTGACACCTGACGGGCCATTAGTTCCTAAAGTGCTATTCTATTCTATATGAAATCCTCTTCTTACAGAATAGTTAGTCTCTGTGTGTTTCTCTGCCCGTGTCAACACGGGATACATTATTCATGGTAATGCGCCATTATCTGACAACGCTGCGTGATGTAACGTCCCCCATTCCCCCCCGCTCAGCATCTATAGACCAACCCAACGCATCGCACTGACCTTATGAACTTTGCACTCTGCTTTCACTCTGCCTAGAGCGCAACTCAGACGCTTTGCATGTCAGCTTAGAGAGAGAGAGCGAGAGAGAGAGAGAGAGAGAGAGAGGTTGGCAGGCAGGCAGGCAGGCAGAGTTTTAATAAGTCTTTATTATCCAATTACAGTCGTGCTTTCATGCTACATTTGAGAGCGCCAGCGTGGTTTAATGTGGGCTGGCGTTGATTATTTTTTTGAATACAGTGATCTTTGGAGCAGCAATGCACCGAGAGAGAAACATTATTTTCACGGCAGGAATTGTAGGGGGCAGAAATATGAATTATGGACTTGCGACGATTAATTATGAGCAAAATAATTATCTGGAAAAAGGATGATTGCTTAAATGCCATCAACACAACCACCCACCATTTTGTGCTATAGCAATCATTAGGATAGGTGTCATTCAATAAAACCGCAGTATAAGGTAACAAGAAAAAGAAAAGAAAACAAGACACAGAAATAAGAGCAGTTGAGAAAGGAAATCCATAATGTTCTCATGTAAGAAAAAACAAGAAGTAAGTTGAGCATAGTATTAGTAAACCAGTGATACAAGCATATCATGCATATACAGTATTGGCACTGGCACTGTCACTTAACCGCTTTCAAGAATCCAAAGATTCAAAAATCTTCTCACAATGTATTGCAGTGCTACTGTATATGTTCTGAGCCTTGTAGATCAGCTATTTTCGCAATTTGTTATACAAAGTATGTATAGGGCTTAAGTTGTTAAGTACACACAGTAATACAAAATCACACCCGTGTGAAGTGAGGGGCGCTCTTATCATTATACATCATCTTATGAACAACTGAATTCATGTGATTGGTTATGGCCAATCACATGAATTCAGTAATGTTTGTGTTGCCACAAATTTACATCATATTTGGCAGACATTCGACCTAGTTTCTCCTTTCATTGTTGATGGCAAATATGAGACGTGTGTGGACAAAATTTACATCATATTTGAGGCACATATTATGACCTAATTTCCCCTTTCATTGAACTGAATTTATGTGTTTGGTTAGCCTATTTGCTCGTCTACATATGACGTACATGGCATTTAATGTTTGTGTTGGCACAGAATTACATCATATTTAGTGTTTGGCATTTGACCTAATTTCTCCTTTCATTGTAAATTGCAAATATTGAGACGTGTGAGGACAAAAGCTGTATATAGGAGGTGCTAGCGCCCCTCAAAAAAGAAAATCACACCCGTGTGAAGTGAGGGGCGCTCTTATCATCATACATCATCTCATTCCGGCCAATCACAATTTGCGTCCTCACCTTCGTCTTCAATGTTTGTGTTTACGCAATGTTTGTGTTTACACAAGCCCTCAAAGCTGGCCATTCATTGTCAATGGCATTCAATGTGCACAAACCCTCAAAGCTGGACGTAGGAGGGGCTAGTGCTCCTCAATAACATGCGGGTACAGGGACATCACTTTTGGTACAAAATTAGACATTTAAGCCGTATGTCTAGTTAGCATTGGTCAACCCAATGGTTATAACATTAGACATAGTGACATGTTTAAGCATTTAGTTCATATTTATATGTCTATCAGCTCTGACATTTATTTCAGACCTGCTCTAACATGACATGAATAATAATATAGCTTCAGATTATTTTAGACAGAAAAATAAAAAAGGACAAAGAAAATAGTTTTTCAGCTGTCCTCAACAGTTGCCACCCCCGCGATGGCAGTCCGTACATCGCGTGTGGTCACAAATGTCAATTCAGCAAATGTCCATGGTTGTACAAAAATAAAATGTCCAGTCAGCATGCAGTGGCTACAGATGGACTCATTGTTGAATTATGAGTGTGCCAACGTGCACCCGACCGCCAGCTGGATTACTGCATCTCACTCAGCCCGACCACATCACTTCATACCATGTGTTCAAACGTTGTCGCTGATGATAATTAAGCCGATCAAAGCAATAGTGTAATAGCTTACTGTGCTTTAATATAAAAGCTTGTATAAAGCACATTCTTAGAAAGGACTCGGAGTGGACAACAACAAAAAAACATCGTGGTTCATAATACACCCTGCATAGTAGGCCTAATACATTTTTGTTGTCAGTAGTGCAGACTCCTCATGCATGCTTTGGATTTAACACATTAAAGCTGCAATGGGGGCATGGTGGCACAGTCGGTAGTGCTGTCGCCTCACAGCTAGAAGGTCCTGGGTTCGATTCCCGCTGGGGACGCCCCCCTGTCTGGTGAAAAGAAGCAGCTTGGACTCCTCATGCATAGAAGGAGGCATGAGGTCAGTCCGCTGCCCCCCCCAGGTTGGCAGAGAAAGTGTAGCGCCCAGGATTACATTAGATAATTGGCACTGGGTGAAAAAACTGGGTTGCAAAATCATGGGATAAAAATTATATATATTAAAAAAAAAAGCTGCAATCCAGGAATTGTTTTTAATCAAATTACATGTCTTAATGTCTTTAATCTAACTGTAATAAGAGTATGTTAATACAATCCCCAGTTGTTGGAAGTGGTCTCCCAGCTCTTCCATTGAGACATTTGGTGTGAGGGTGTTGGGTTTGTGAACGAATGCATAAATATGACCCGAATGGAAACAAGAGCGCAAGGTCTTTCTTCGGTGCTATCCTTTTGGACCGCTTGACTGTACCCTGTGCTGTTTGCATTTTTTATTGTCTAATAAAATAATCAATCAATCAATCAATCAATAGGACACCCTACTGCTTGACGAGTAGTACTGCCTGAAGCTCATACGCCTAAGCCCAATATCTCCCCTGGACAAGTGGGTATTTCCTCATCGTTGTGTGGCAGGTGTTTGGTTTCCCACGCGAGAGACTCGGGTTCAAATCTTGGGTGTTATACTGTTGCAATATCTCGAATCTCGAATCTCCATCGGGAGAGAGGGCATAAACCACAACTTACGGATTGTAGCTTTTTAAATTTGCAGGTGTAATGTAGCCCATGCACTGCATGGGCTATACAGCAAGAATGTTGATTTATGCCAGTACATACTGTATGTATCTTCAGCTGTGCTCTTTGTGCTACACTATGATAGTGTATTTACACTGTGTCTAATGTGATGACTCATGCAGTAGTAGTATATACTAGTGATTCCAAATAGGTCAGTTGAACACGCACGCACGCACGCACGCACGCACGCGCACGCACGCACGCACGCACGCACGCGCATCCACCTCCTGCTGGTCTTCCAGCCAGGCGGAGATAAACCAACATGTTTTATTTTGTTTTTTATCACAGCTGACAGCACAAAGAGCATGTCTACTATACCGTTCCCACACCCACTTTCTCTGTGCTACTGCAGTTATCAGTATTTCTACAGTGCACGGTGCGTGTTGCAAATCAAAAACTTCACAGGCAAGTGATTAAAGGAAGCAATAGAGACAGCGCGAGGCAGGCAGCTGAAGCAAGACGAGCTACAACGTTTTACAGCCTGCTTCTAAATCCAGTACATGAAAGGGTGGCTGTTTGCACATCGTCTTGAAGGGAAGTGTAATTATCCATCAGACAATCAACACATAGCGCTCCCTTCCTGTGACTGACCTTGTTGGACCTGTAACCATGGAAATGTTTCTCTTTTGGAGCAAAGCGCGCACATAATAAACTACTCTCTCTCTCTCTCTCTCTCTGTCTGTGTGTGTGTGTGTGTGTGTGTGTGTGTGTGTGTGTGTGTGTGTGTGTGTGTGTGTGTGTGTGTGTGTGTGTGTGTGTGTGTGTGTGTGTGTGTGTGTGTGTGTGTGTGTGTGTGTGTGTGTGTGTGTGTGTGTGTGTGTGTGTGTGTGTGTGTGTGTGTGTGTGTGTGTGTGTGTGTGTGTGTGTGTGTGCCCTTGTGTTTGTGTGCAGTCAATCAACAGACAAGGCCAGATTTACACTGCCCCCCCCTACCTTGAGTTCAGCCTACAGTATTATAATATGCAGCTTTTCATTCATGGTCAATATTGTCTTTAAGCAAGGAAGATTCATAATATAGATTTGTTGAATAGAACACGCACGCACGCACGCAGCACACAAAATCCTTCTGGGCACTAAATGTTGGAGGTAGAAGGTATTGTATTACACTAAGTATTTTGTTAAATACTGTGCACGGTGTCGCTCTTTCTCCGGCATGCTTTTGTGTTGAAGTTTGTGTGTGTGCTTAGTTGATGTCCTTTGGTTGTCAGTTTGGTTAAGGTTAGCTCCTAGTTTAACTTCCCTTGTTGGTTGGTTGGTTGACTGTTGCCTCCCCTGGCCCATTGGCCTTGAATGCGGTTTGTTTTATTGTGAATATATTGTTATATATTAGGAAGTTTAACATTCAATTATCTTGTACACTGTGGCTTTTGTAATGTTTGTTATATTGCACTGCATATTCTTTTAATTAGGAGATAATAAATATGTTGTTTTTATATTGTAAGTTTAATAAAACACCTCCTTGTGGTTGGGGGAACTTGTTTCAAGCCCTTGTCTCGAACTTGTTTGCGTGTGGGGAACCTGATTTACCTAATATGTATTAATTTCCTTGATCAATCAAAGTGGTGTAGTCATAATATCTAAACTTAAATTCCTTGCCAGCACCCGGTTACATTCGTTTGTTGAAAATCTCAATGGTGCTGAGAATATGCAGTGTACTTTTTACTATCCATAGTAGCCTGCATGAAAATAAAAAAATGTAATACCTGTAGGCTGAACGCTGAAGACGTTAAATGGAGTTGGAACAACAGATGTTCAGGAGGCGGAGAAACACACATCGACCCTGCCCTTCATGCCACTCTCCGCCCTCCACATCAATCTACTTACTCCCTATTTATACCTGCCCAGTACCACCCAGATTCCTCCATGTTTCGCCCGCCTCGCTGCGTCGCACACTAGCCGCCTTCCTACAGGCTTCTCGTAATCCCCCCCCCCCCCCTTCACCCCCATAGCAGCTCCTTTCCCCGCTCCCCCCAAAGGAGCTTTTTCTGCACTAGAACTAGTACATTCACTTCACCAAAAGTGGATCAAACGATTAAAACAAAACTCTCTTCTCTCCTTCTCAGGTTCCTGCTGGGGGTTATCGGTGTAAGACGAACGCCTTACGACGAACGCCATACGACGAGTGCCATACGACCTCCTCCCCAAAGACTCCAGGGTCGGTGACCCCCCCCTGGAACCTACACACCGAACTCCTTCATTCCTCCCATTTCCTTACTGTCAATAAATCCTTAAACCTCCCCAATGGTGTGTTTTTCTCCAACTAGTGAAAAACATAACCGGGAGTAATAATTATGATTTGGCCCACTCACAACAGTAGCGTTGGAGACAGGCTGGGATAAGAGATAAATATAGGACCATCAAGTATTAGTTTTACAGTTTGTATATCAGGTGTAGAGCAGATACGGAAACTCTATGCGGAAATTGTCTATCTGAATAATTAAGGCCCAATCCGCTCTCTTGCTGACTCAATGAGCCCTCACTGAGTTAGGTGCGCGTTCATGTGAAGTCTGCGAGGGCTTGAGGGCTGTCCTATTTGAAATCGGTAAGTCAGTGAGGGTTCAGCCCCGCCCCTTTATGCACCCTTTGCCAAAGTTGGCATCGATGCTGACTTTGGCAAAGGAATTACCTATACAGTTCATAGCGTTACATGGGGAATGTCAATCATTTAAGTATGCAAATTAGTTATGAATCGTGGTTAGAATGTCTGCAAATAATAGTGGACCCTTTTGTAAACAAGTGTAACGCTTTAGTTTATGGTGTCATCCACTCACAGTTAACAATTTTTTGTATTGAGTTGTGCTTGAAATGTACTGTAATTCTTCAAACTGTTAAGAAATACTTCAATCAATCAAGCATATTTCTGTATTCTTGGCTATCATGCTAAAATCTGCTGATGCCTATATTGATTTATTTTTTTAAACTAAGCTCTACGTGGTTTTGTTTTGTAATTAAGAAAGTTACTCTTCAACTAGGGTATAGGCATAATAAAGCCTCGGCTTCAGCCTACACCTTTTTGTTGATATGTTTAAAGCACTGGACATAAGGACAGTTTTTTTTTCTTTTTAAAGTGATGCAAAGTGTCATGATTGGCGGTGGCGGACTCATCTTAGTTCCAAAGTGCTGTTCCATTCCTTTCACAACAATTTGGAGCCCTTGCAGCCTCTCACCCTCAAGCACTTACAGTACAGCTGCAGGGCTCAGGGCTTGAGGGAGGAGATTGGAATTATTGGGCCACAAAGTGTGTGCGGAAAATTACCGGATACGTGTGCTAACAGTGGGCGGGTTTTAGACCGGATCAGAGCAGAGGCAGAGCACCACAGTAATTAGAAGAAACCAGTGCCATGCTTGCATGCACTGCATGCGGGAAGCCTGCAGCAGGTGACGCGAGCTTTTAGATGGAGATTCGCCCGCTGGATGTGAATGATGATGATAGAAGAAGCAGGGAACTGAGCGCTCAAGGCAGGGGTAAGTAAATAAGTCCATTGTTCTTCCACGTTTAGCTATTAGGCTCCGTTTTTGAGTCAGCAGTGCACTCTCTGTCTCTGAGTTGTGGAAATATTATCCTCCGATGAAGTGCGATAGAAAGAAAAGTGGGTCAGAAATGCACGTGTGCGTGTCTGTTGCAGAACGACAGACAGGGGGTCCAGCTGGTTTGCACGCTCGCTTATGTGTAGCTTGTTGATTAGTTGGGAAGCGAGTTAAGCGACTATAGCCTCAGAAGCTTATGAAACTGCTGCAAGTTAACAAGTTGCTCTGACACTCTTCTTGGAACCATGGACAGCGACATTCATTCCCTCAAATAAAAATGCTAATACTTTTCTAGAAATAGCTCCAATGGTGATAGCTGTGCTGTGCCAGTGCGAGAAAGGATATGCCTTTGTTATGAACTAATTTAGTTTAACTTAATTTACGTAATCCAAATGAGAACAGAACAGAACCCCTAAAGGTTTAATTTCGTCAATGAGGTAGGTACAGTGTATCAATTAGGCTAATTTTCAGTAATGGCTAGAGAAGCATTACGTGTGAAATATAGGCTATAGGCTATATATTTACATTAAAGTTGTGGTGTGGATTATGGATACAAATGTGACTGTAAACATAAAGGCTAAAGAACAACTTTTTTCAACCACGGTTCATGTTTTAGGCTGTTATTAGAGAAAGTAAAAGATGAGTATTATTCTATTTGGAAACTGTGTGCGTGTGCGCGTGCATTAGCCAGGACATAATGTGCATGTGTGTACAGTATGCAAACATCTAAGTACATGCGCTGCTTCTTTCATGCGCGTGTGGTTTGCGTGCTCATACAGTACACGACGTCATGTGCACAGTACAGTGTGTGACTCATCCGTGGGCAGCAGCGCCGGTGACATCACCTCAGAACAAATCCACCCTGCTTTTCTCACAAGCTGTGCATCATCAACCATCAGGGACAGCCGGCATCATTCCTCACACGTACAGTATCATATTATATGAATGACTGTCACAGAGCAGCCATTAAAGTTCATCCCAAAAATTACGTATTTTCTTCCAATTACCGGTACGGTACACACCCTGTTATCTTTTTAGCCTAAATGTCTGACTATACCTTGTGGTGTTTACATTTTGTTTCTTTTTTAAGATACATTTTGGCCTTTTCTGTCTTTATTTGGATATAGTAGTAGTGGAGAGTGACAGGAACCAGGGAGAGAGACAGGGAGTGACGCGCAGCAAAGGCCACCGTGCTCAGGAATCGAACCTTTGACATGCTGTCGGCTGCATTGGAGCCTATATGTGGTTGCACCTTAATCGCTAGGCCATCTGTGTCCCTGCTGTTTACATTTCTGACTAATGAAGGATGAATCAAAACCCTATATGAAGCCTTGAATTCATGGGGATTTTCGTTAGTTTTTGTCGCATTCCTAAGCCAATAATTTGATGACCAGCGAAGTCTCCGGTAGGAGACTCATGAGTACTCAGTTGAGTCTCCTACTGAGCAGCCACCCGGGCATCGAATTATTGGCTTAGGAATGCAAAAAAAATGTCCATGAATTCAAGGCTTCATGGGGTTTGGGTGAACTGCTCCTTCTGCGAACGCTTTGGATATTTTCTAGTGGGCCGTGATCCAGAAAAAGTTGAGAACCATGCACTACTATAGTCTGTCTGACTCTGATCCCGAGGGATTGAATAGGGATATAAACGTGCAATACTTCAAGTCAATTTGAATATTTTGGCTAATTTCTTTGTGTTTATAAAAGTGAGTTGGTTGAGGTCATGAATTGTGGTGTTTTTAACGGAGCCATTGCAAAGTACTTGTATTCTGTTGTGCATGTCTGATGTAAAGTTCTGAAGGACAATAACTTGAACTTGTATTGTGATGTGTGTGTGTTTATATAGGTGTACCAGGCGTGTGAGCTGAGATGGCGGCGTGCTCTGAGGCCTGTGTGGTGGGCTGCGGCTCAGGAGGAGAATCCTCTGGAAGTGAGGTGAGCGTGCTTTTCCATTTGGAGCCGTGTGCTGATAACCTTGTTTCTCTTGATGTTGGCAGTGGGTGGCCGGGGCTCAGGAGGTGGCGCGGTTGCGGTTGTTTGGTGGTTACATACATTATGTTATAATTTAGCTATTGAAAAATAGCAGATCTACAAGCTCATAGCGTGCCACTCGACTTGTAGGTCTGCTATTTTTAAAAAATCGTTAAAATGTGCCTCATCTTTCAGAAAATTGTCATGATTTAGATTTTTTTGTTTTTAATTTCGACATCAGGCCTGAATGGGTTAAGACACACAATTCTAGGATCATTTTCAGATCAAATTGTAGCCCACAGTAAAATGTCAAGACAGTGTGAGATAGTATCACATTTCCTTGTTTTGCTTTCCCGACAAACACAATACAGAAATGCATGCATCTCCGTTATCCCACAGCCAGCGTTGTGCAGGCATGTCATATTTGAACGGCTAAATCAAATAAAATCATCATGTCCCATCAGCAGAACTAAAAAAGTTCTTTTAAAACAGACTAAAAAGAGGCCGGGCTCTGGAATGCTCTCATTTAGTCCGATTTTGCAGTTTGCTGTTTTGTGTTATTTATTTATTTCCCCCCACAATTCAACTCTCCTGTTGTGGATGTTCAACCCACAAGACCTGAAATCTGCTGCCGTGGTTCTCAAACGTTCTAACTCCAAGAGCTCCATAACTCTGAGAGCTACACACCTGTATAAGATACCACATGAAACCCCCTCAAGGAACCCTGGGGATCCCTGGGCTCTACTCTGAGAACCACTGGTCTACGTACTGCCATTCCCTGTATTGCAGAATGTAAACCAGACAGTTGTTTCATTGTGCTTGTCATTTCCTTACAGACGCCAGGCTCCAGTTGTCTTCAGTTTGGTGTCCGCTCAAATCTGCAATACTTCTATGAGGAATGCTCGTCCTCCGTGTCGGACAGAGACCCAGAGGATCAGACCCAGAGATCACCCCACTGCTGGAGCTCAGGGATCTGGAACATGCCACATAACGTACGACACACTTTACTGTTTACTCCAAGAAAATTAAAACACTTTACTGTTAAAAGGATCCCTGGCTAATGAGACAAATATGCCTTAAAACATTATACTTGCCCTTTTACAAAATAAAAACACCTTCAATATTTTATTTCTTTCATAAATTGCGAATCTTTCACTCAATAGGGACTGCTCCTGTCGCAAGTTGATGATGTCATATGCCTATGTATGGTCTAGCCCTATGGAATTATGGAATGCATATGCTAATAAAAAACAACTTAATACTTTCTAAAGTTAATATGAGCATCAAAGTTATTAGCTTGTTATTAGCACGTGCATTCCACAATTCCATAGGGCTGGACCACACATGGACATATGACATCATCATCTTGCGACAGGAGCAGTCCCTATTGAGTGAAAGATTCTCTATTTATGAAATAAATAAAATATTTAAGGTGCTTTTATTTAAATGTTTTAGTTATAGAGGGCAAGTATAATGTTTTAAGGCATATTTGTCTTATTAGCCAGGGATCTTTTTGACCCAGGAGATGAAAACATGTCACTGTTTGACCAGGAGATGAAAACATGTCACTGTTTAGACCAGGAAATGAAACGCTTTACTGTTTAGACCAAGCCCCTCTACTGGCCAAATCTGGAACTGCAGGGGGCGTTTTTTGTAAACCCCGCACAGCTGGGGGATAACACGGAGCGGTAGCACCACATTTTGGTGTCCAGTTTAGACCAAGGAAGCTTAGAGAAGGACGTGTCATGGTCACGTGACCATGACACTTTCATGGGAGCCAAATCTCGCACCAGAAGTTACATAAATACAAAGCAGTGAATGGAGCAAGCTGGACCAGCTCATAACAAACATTATTTATGAACCATTGAGACCTGCGTCATATAATCGGTTCAGGCATATAAAAGAAGACATATCACAGTTTGTTTTCTAATCAGTTGCTTTTTGATGTGCACAGTACATCATTTTATTTGAGGATTTAAACAGCAGCAGGTATCGTTTCTGTTCCGGGGGTATCCGGGGGTATCTCTGAGATTTGGCTGCCAGACAGGAAATGGTGGCCAGTCTCGCGATACTTGTCACGTTCAGAAACGTACTTTTTGCTCTTTAGATACCTCTATAAAATTACAGTGTACACATCGAAAAGCAACACAGCAGACAATAATTTGTTATATGTCTTCTGTTATTTTCCAGAAGCGATTACCTTACAAAAGATCTGTCATTCAGAAATGGTGTTTGTTCATGAGCACTCATTGACTCCAGTGCATTCTGCCGGACTTCCGGGTGCAGTTTGGCTCCCTTTTTGCAACGAATCTGCCGTGAATTGCGTGATAGCGAAAATGACGTTGGTGACCTTACCTCCATTTCATATAACCTTGGTTTAGACCAGGAGATGAAAACGTACTTCTACTGTTAACACCAGGTGATGAAAACACGGTAGTAGCAGTAGTAGTAGTATTTCATTGGTCATACCCCTCCTCTCTGGTCCAGGTGTCTCTGGCCTTGGGTCTCCTGATCCTGACTGCAGGCATTGCCAGCCTGTCGGTTGGTTACTCCACTCCCCGGAGGATCGAATCCTTTGGCGACGGTGACCTGCTCTTCGTGGACAGACGGGCCATCGGCTTCAACAGGGGGCTGCATGTCAGCGTCGCTACCGGACTTGGTCTGTCCTGCCTGGGCTCTGTGTTGGCGGTCGCAGGGGTCCTCCTCTGGGTCAAGGTCAAAGAGAAGCTGCCCCAGCGAGAGGTGGAGGGGATAAGGGAGTGGGGGACTCTGAAGGGTGCAGGGGAGGAGGCAGTCACCATGGCGCCCGGTGCAGAGGAAGGGAAGGTACCTATTGCCAGTGGTGGGAAAAGTGCTCCATTGTTTTTCTTACTTAAGTAAAAGTATCAATACTGCAATGTACTGTAGAACTACTCCGTTACAAGTACAAATCCACAATTCAAAATGTAATTACAAAATTCGATTGGCATCGAAATGCACTAACAAGTCAAAAAGTAAAAGTGCTCATTGTGCAGAATGTCCTATTTCAAGTTTTCAAATCTATAAAAATCTTTCGAAAATAGCCGATCTACAAGCTCACAATGCGTTGCATAGTGACACATATGAGCTTGTAGATCGGCTATTTTCAAATGGCCAAAATGCTGAAGTGGTTATTGTTTTATAATAATAAAACAATGTAACTACTATTAACTAAAGTTGTCAAATAAATGTAGTGGAGTAAAAGTACAATATTTGCCTCCTAAATGTACAAGTAAAAGTACTGAAAATACCCCAAAAGTGTACTTAACCCATTTAGGCCAGACGTCGAAATAAAAAAAAATCTTCTAAATCCTGACAGTTTTCTGAAATACCTACAGTATGTTTCCATATCAGTGGTGCCACTGTGACCCCAAAAATGATATGTAATTGGCCGCCGACCCCCATCTGAAAATATGTTGTTCCAGGAACCCCTCAGAAGCAAAGATTTGAGTTTTGAGATTTGAGCTGAAAGAATATATCCAAAGATTTGCGCCACATTTTCGCGATTTTTCAAAAATAGCAGACCTACAAGCTCGTAGCGCGGCACTCGGTGCCGCGCTATGAGCTTGTAGATCTGTTATTTTTCAATAGCTAAAGTTTAAAACACCAAAGGGGGTTCCCGCCCAAAATGGGTTAAGTACAGTACTTAAGTAAATGTACTTAGTTACTTTATACCACTGCCTATTACACTGTCCAAGGTGGAGAACATCCAGCCCAGTTCATGAAAGCGTCCCCCGCCAAGCAATGGCTGCTCACAATGGTCCTCATTCACAAAGGAGAAATACGCCACAGTGTAACGGAAGCGTATATAGATACTAAATATCATCGTATTTCTCTGTCCGATCACGCTGCGATTTGCTCCCGTCTTATTCAGGGAAGCTGGTGTAATCACTTCATTTGTGCGGATCGCAGAGTGTAGCCTTTCCGCATTTTTCCCAAGCGATTCGCCTGGTGTCGCCTGGTTAGAACGCCCATCCCACACCATATAAGGCAACAGGAAATATCGAAATACGTCATCATAGCCTGCACCGGGCTTTAAATTATATACAACAGCCGCGATGAGCTTGTAGAGCAGTTAATTTTGACAGGCGGGTCTCTGCACGGACAGATCTTCAAGCAAACCGCGCGAGTTATGTATATAATTATAAACGAAACTTGCCAACTTGGCACGCATTGCTTCACTCCTTGTTAAATGTCAGAACGTTAATAAGTTAACTGACGTTACAGTTACTTTCACATAATGAGAAGGAAGTTAATTTGTACTGTTCACCACACGACCAAATGCTATATTACAACTCGGCAATGATAAAAGCCCTTACTGATGAATGCACTGCAGGGTTATAAAAACAATTGCACACTCGCCTGCAGAGGTAAAATAGATATCAGATACTTTTTTTTATCAGAGCTGCATTGATTCATGCGGGGAATAGATTAATAGCATCTCACTGTCATCTCATCTGTCTGAATGCCATGTGGAGAATGGATTTGTTCTGAACCATATACGGCGGGTAGCCTCCTCGTCAGATCCTCTTTGTCAGCCTAAGTGCAGGTTCATTTCATGATGTCGTCATATTAAAATGATTCGCGGGACATTTGGCACCAAACTTGATTGATCTCATGATGAGATCTATCAATGTAGTAGCCTACAGCCTAGCTATAAGTTCCCCATATTATAATTAATTAAGGTGCACTGGCTTAAAACTGACTGGCCGAATTGCACGCGCTGATGCAATAATGTGGACTTCTATTTTTTTTTTTTATAGGGCTAATTAGCCCTTGTGACTGCTGTCTGTCTGTCAGACCGGCATGTCTGTGAACCATAGAAATCATCTGTCCTGTCCGGGCCGGGCTCACCGCACCGTTATATTAATTTTCCAATGTGAATTTCACCCAGATTGGACTGTTCAGCGGCAGTCCAATCCCCCCCCCCCACACGCACACCGACAGTCAGACTGACTGTCCGTAACTTAACAATTTCAATAGGCCTACTGCAGGCATTACTACACTAAACAACGTTGGATTCGTACAGTGCAGAATGCAGATAAGTGTATGTTCTTATTATAATTGTGAGTTTGTTTTTTAAAATGCAGCGCGAGTCCGCAGCGCGAGTCCAGCTTTCTACTCGCACTGCGAGTAGAAAGCTGTCAAGTGAGCAGCGCAATCGCGCATGCTAGAAATATCCTAATAAATAAATAAAAAGGTGTCGGGCTTGCAGGGGCAGTTTCTGTATGGGACTCTAGGCTAACCTGCCTCTAGAATGCATGCATTTAGGCATACAAGTGATACTTGGCTTTTATATAAGCTATAATTTTTTTATGGGCTGACCAATGTTTTGGACACATGCCTACATATTTTATCTGAGATTTGGGGACTTTTAATTGAGTTAGCATGAAGACTAAAGCCTTCTGAATAAATCTACGCAAGCAGTACACGACCCTCTGAGCTGGCGCAGCTTTTAGCGGAGTTTCCGACCAAACAACGTCAGCGTCAAGTTCACGTTCAAGTTCATGAATTCCCACGTAATGTGGGAATCCACGTAAATGCCTGTCCGCTCACGCTCCGCTCACGTAACGTCACTTTATGAGCGTAAACGCCGTTGTGAATGAGGCCCAATGACCCTACCGAGGTATACACTAAAATGTGGAACGCCCTTAACATGCAGCCATTAAGACATGTGAATCCCGCATGATTTCTTTCTACGTACGCTTTAAGACATAGACCCGCCCTTGGTGGCCTCTGATTGGCCGCGAACCCTCTTGCTGCTGTCAGAAGAAGAGTAGAGGAAGTAGGGAGAAGCTTAGCGATAATAATATTAAAACGTTAGCGATTTAGCGATAATAATATTAAAACGCCAACATTTATCTGTAGTGTGTGTGTTGCTGCAGAAGCTTTGATTGCACTGCTTTTCTTGAGATGGGCGGGTCTATGTCTTAAAGCGTACGTAGGAAGAAATCACGCGTGAATCCCTTGACTCCTTCAAAAGCGCTCTCAAAGAGCACCTACGGACGGCTGCAATTCGAAACTGGCCCCTGTAAATGAAGTCTGAGCTCACCCCACCCCTTTCGACCCTTTTTTTAACTTTCTTTATGATTTCCTGTTTTTTATAGAAGTGTATATTTGTACGTTTCTAAATGTTCTGATGAATTGTAAATGGTGGACCCTGTTGTAAACAAGTGTAATGCTTAAAGTAACAGTTTTTGTATTGATTTTGTATCGATAAGCGTGTTAACTTAATTTTTATATCAAAAGTCAAAAGTGCGTGATAACGTGTTGAGTAAAATGAATAAAAATGAATCTTGATTTCACTCGACTGATTGATTCCCATTGCTGCAAGTTCCTCCAAACACAGCTGATGTTGATTACAGAACTACTCCATTTTTAGTCTCATTCAAGATGACAGACAGAGTTCCAGACAGTGTATTACTCATTTTAAACTTAATCAGCACGCTAACATATGTATCTGAAAACATAGGTTAGAAATATGCTCTGTATCTGACTTGTAAAAAACAACACCAGGCATCGTGGAGCCCATAGCCTGAAACTCTGAAAGGGCCCTAAAGGGCGACGTCGCGCTGAAACAACAGGTCTGGGAATGCCCATATATGGACATTGTTTTTTGTTTGTTAAATTGACGTCTTCGGGCCAGGTAGGGCATAAAATGTGTGCTAATTTGGCCAGACGGGGCCTTGGGCCAGCCCAGTTAGGGCCCAGGTAAAGCCGGGCCTTAGTTTTCGGGCTTGTTGTGAACTCTAGTTTTCGCCGGCTGCGCTAATAACTTTGGGGCGGGACTCGGGAGAGTTTGAATGGACAGGTATCGGTCAAAAGGTAGACATCGAAGAGGAAGGACGGGTGGAGAAGGATCAACATATGGAATGTCAGAACAGGTCAGCTCCATATATAGAATTCTATGGGTTTGAGGTCAGATGTAGAGTTGCTGGCTGGCTCCATATATGCAGATCTAGGTGATGATCCAGTCTTCTCCATGTATGGCTATCCAGGGTTTGATGATCAGTGTTGTGATCTTCATATATGGAGACAGCCATATATGGAGCGTATCACGACAGGTTTTGCAGGTTTTCATAGTAATCTGCGACATACAGTAATCTGCGACAACAGAAGGGTTGTATACTATCAGCTGTTTGTTGCAAATAAAAACCTTTCATTTGGAGCATTCAGAAGTGAGTTTTGGGCCGCCCACTTTGTTTTTTATGATTGGATAGTTTGGCTCAGTACCAAGAAACGATGATGTGTTGTATTTTTCTTTGACCGTTTTAAAGAGAGACCAGTAATATCATGTGATAATACTGAAAAGTATGGAGCCCGGGAATGGCCACCGAACGAAAAATATTACCGGTCGAGATATTATCTCGACCGGTCAAGTACGTGTCACATCAAAGCTATCTCAATGTTTCGTATTGTTCATATTGAATACATAGGACCACGTCACCACAATGGAAACAAGGCCCCTGGACTTTTTTGTGCTATACTTTTAGCCTAAATGTCTGACTACCTACTGTTTACATTTCTGTCTAAAGTATTCAATCAATCAATCAGTTTGATCAAGAAGTGTGTCATAATGGTGATATCATGTAAACCCTTTTAGATAAAACCTGTTTTTTCTGTCAACATTTCTAGATGTTTGTCCGTGTGATTTGCTAACATGCGGAAGACATTAAAGGTATATTCAGTGATTTCACTTAATTCAAATATCACTTTTTGTTTTGTTGTGATAATCCTCTCTACTATAGAGTGCTGACCATATAAGAAGTTCCTCCCTGTCCCCAGTTAACCCCTGGGGGGGAAACGAAAAGGTTTCGTTTTTGGCTAGGTGGCCCAGCCTTCATCCAATCAGGATAGAGAGGGGCCTTCCGCCAATCATGATCGAGCGGGGGCGGGCCTTGGTTTGTGTGCTGTTGGCCTGTCGCGAGTCCCCCTCCCCCCCACTGTAGTGCGTGCATGTGCACATATTTTTACCAGGGCGGACCGGGGGGGTTTTCCAAATCACCCAAATCACTGAATGCATAGAAAAATGAATAACGAAGCTGGATCCGATAAAATACTTGTATGTTACCAAATACTGACACTTATACAACATACACCAAAAGTCACATTTGCATGACTATCTGCCCACGCACATAATCACACAGCTGCCCACATCCACCCACACACAGTACCTGTTGCAAAGAAAATATCACCGGTTATCTTTTCAGCAGAATCTGGCTTTGTAATTGCCTGTACTTTGTGTCTCTAGGCAACCGTTGGCCTCAAGTGCTCTATTTTCAACGTGGAACAAACAGTCTCATTTTGATTGGTCAATACATTTTCTACCTCTATTCTTACGCCAATTACCTTTTCTTGTTTACTAAATGCTCTGATGCGAGTGGAATTGGCTGCCTGTTGAATTAGGGTAATCTGGTTACGATACATTATTTAGACAGTAGTGTGATGTGTCACAAGGTGTGATGTCACGAGGCCTGACCATATATGAAGGCGTTAGAGTCTCAATGATGTCACGTGATGTCACAAGGTTAGCTCCATATATCTAAGGTTTGAGGTTTGACTTTGAGGTCAGATATAGAATTGCTGGCCGGCTCCATATATGCAGATCTAGGTGAAGATTCAGTCTTCATGCATAGTTATCCAGATGTAACACATGATTTAGTGGATTACAGTAGAAACCTAACATATAGAGACAAACATACAGTTGCCTTATGTGTGCTTTTGCCCAAGAACTACTTCTAAAGTTACTATGTTTTAGTAGTCTAATACTTAACCACTGAGATCTGTTAAACCATCTAATAATCACTAAATATTAGTACTGTATAGAGAGTATTACAACCCAGTCTAGGGCAACCTTGGGTCGCAACATTAAAATGGACTCCCTCCTACCCAGTTCCCATTTACAGGGTACAATACCCCAGGGTGGGGACCATAACACAAAACACAACTCCAAACAACGGCAATCAAAATACAAAGTTGACAAAAAGGTCACCCACCCCTACATACCGAATACATCTAGCTCACATCACAAAGTGCTGGTGCATGGAACTTGGCTAGAAGGAAGACATTCAAAATGACTGACAACAGGCAGCTTTATAGGTGAGCCTGGTCAGAGGAGCCAATCACCAGCAAGGTCCACCTGGTAGTTAGCCACTCACATTCATACACCACTCACACAAGCTGGCAACCACTCACTCAATCACTACTCATCCCACATTCACCCCAGCTGATCCTCTCAGTCACTCCTCACTCATTCACACGAACACTATGAGGGGGAAAAGACAACACAGGAATATACACATTATGGCCCTCATTTATCAACCGTGCGTACGCCAAAATATGGGTGTACGCCGAAATTACCGCAATTTTCGGCATTTACCATTTGCGCCAACGTTTGATTTTGATCTTGTGCCAAGACAAAACTCACGTCTGGTCGGGAGCTGTCGTACGCTTTGTCCTCACCTGTTTTTCTGTCGTAGAACAGCGGAGCAGCATTGTTTGACCAGCTGAGAGGCTGTCACAGGCATCGAAACATATGTATTCACTCCTAAAATGTTTATATAAAACTGTATGTATATGGGCTAAATGTAAAAAAGGAAAAAAAAGGAAAGGAATACATCAACGATGTGTCTTTGTGTCATATGAAATTAGTAGGAGATTTCCAACTTTACAAGCAAGCAATTAAAATCGCGCTTTTAAAAACAATGTTGCAAGTTAGATGCGTAAGCCATTTAAACGGTGTTTTGCATGATGAGCGCATACATGCGAGGATTTGGGCTGTCTGTGCTGAAATATTTCCATGACGGGACGTTGGAGATTATAGTACAGCGCTGCAGCTGCGGAGAGTCCCAACATGGGTAGCCTACTGTAGCCTAATCTACAGCAGGCCGATGTCTTTCTGGAGTTACAGTATGTGCAATCTCCTCCTCGTTTAATAAACCCGACGCGTCGCTCGAATGCCAAATGTGTCGTGCCAGCGCAAGTGGGAACGCATCGGAGATAGTATAGGCTAACCCAGCCTGCAGCCCACCACCACCACCACCACTGTCCAGTGCATGCCACATGACATGAGGCTACGGTTTTGGCTTCAATATTCATATAATTGATTTGACAGTTGACAGCCCAACCACTGCAGCGACTGCGAGGCAATTTAAATCGTCGAACGTGCTGGTCAGTTGATCACGGTGTCACGGACGGACCACAGTGATAGAGAGAGACAGACAGGACAGGAGGAGCACCAATGCAAAACAGCAGCGTGTGTGTGCCTATTTGTTATTTAATTCATGGTTCACAGGTTCAGGTTTTCGTTCACTAATATTTCTTGTTGTATATTAAATTAAAAATACTTTAATAATTGAATATACAACTAACAACACACAGTGACAGTTGCTTGCAAATTGCGATATGTGCGTGCATGCGTGCGGGGGGGGGGGGTGAGGCGGACAGGGGGGAAGCGAAGCGAGAGGAGAAACAGACAGGGTAGGCTACAGCTTTATTTAATTCATGCAGGTTTATTTATTTAAGATACAACAAGTTGCAAGTTGCGTGTGCGTGCGTGCGTCTGTGTGTGTGTGTGTGTGTGTGTGTGTGTGTGTGTGTGTGTGTGTGTGTTTGTGTGTATGAGAGGGGGCAGAAAGGCAACTTATGCAAGCGAGGGGAACTTTATTTTTCCTGTAACCATGGTTTCCAGGTCGTATTGCAGTTGTTCATGTCGCAAAAACGAGGGCGAGGCTTGATTTCATAGGGCGTGCCAGATAGATTTCAGCCGTCACATTTATTAACGTCGGAACGAAATTAAGGAAGAAACAGCTGTCTGCGATCACTTTGTAAATGCCGACCCGACGTGGGTGTACTACGAATCCTACACTCGAATTTGGGGCAGATTTTACACTCGATTGATAAATGAGGGCCTATGACCCACAGGGCCATAACAGAGAGTGGGTTAGAGACAAAAAATCACACCCGTGTGAACTGAGTGATGCAAATCCCCCCCCCCCCCCCCCCCCCCTCCCTCTCTCTCTCTCATTAGCAGGCAACAGTGCAGCACTATCTCTCTCTCTCTGTTTCTGGCACAACAGCACCCCTTTTGGTACTCATTGGTACTGGTGCTCATAGTCACACACAAACACACACACAAGCATGAACACACGGTTGAACACGGACATGTTCCTTGGAGTAAGCCACAGACAGCAGTACACAGCACATGAGAAGAGCACAGAACAGAGAGAGGAAAAGTGTGATTCTAGAAGAGTTTTATTAATACAAACCACAGCGAAGCAAGGTAACTCACCACATCTTATACATTTATTTAAGAGTAACAAATAATTGGAAGTTACTTTGGTTTTTGATGAGTGGTGTTGTATATTTCTAGAAACCATTGGGGCAGCCATTGCATTTGTGCCCAGCCTGTTTCACACAGAATCGGTGAGACAGTTCATTTCTTTTCAATGAAGGGATATTGTTTTGTTATTTTTGCACTTTGAGTTAATTGTGAACACTTAATACTTTAAAAAGGAGTGTGATGATTTGTTTACTAAATGGATCATGTAATCCATTTTGGCATGCACTTTATACAAGAGTGTACTGAATTCAAGAGACAATGTTTTTGTGTTGCATACAGTATTTCATTTATTGTTTTTATTTAAAAAAAAGTTCATGTAATGCATATTTCATGGTTAAAAACTGAACAGACAACAGACAGTTGATACTATGATACTGATTAGATTTCTCTGACCCTGTCTGATGACAGGTCAGGTGTTTTTGTTGGATTGGATCGTTTTCCAGTTGACCATTCCAATAAATGGCGAGCTTCCCACCAGCATCTAGAGATTGATCGACAGCGAGTATACCCCATACTCTGGTGACCACTGGGCAGGCAGATACTACTGCACTCTACAGCAGGGGTTCTCAACCCGTGGGTCGCGACCCCTCGGGGGGTCGCCAAATTATTTTAGGGGGTCCCCAAATTATTTTCAAAAAAAAAAAAAGATTTTGTTTTTTTATTTATTTTTTCACGATTTTTCAAAAATAGCAGATCTACAAGCTCGTAGCGCGCCACTCGGTGGCGCGCTATGAGCTTGTAGATCTGCTATTTTTAAATAGCTAAATTATAACAATGCTTAAAACACCAAAAGGGGTTCCCGCCCAAAATGGTTTAAGGTTATTGTAGCAGTCAATTTATATTGGGGGTCGGGAGGGGGCGGGGCGGGGGTCCCGAGACGTTGCCAAAGCATTTTCGGGGGTCCCCGGACAAAAACGTTGAGAACCCCCACTCTACAGTGTGGTAGGCCTAATCTGCAGACTCCCCCACTCTCAACTCCCTCTCTCCCTTCGCGCACGCATGCTCACACATTCCCCTGGAACTCTGATACTTACAGTTTTGGAAACCATATGGAACTTTGACACATACCCTGATACATACCCTCCTGGTTTATCCTTGGAACACTGAACTCGACACGTATACTGATACTTCCCCCCTTTTCCCCTCACTGTATATGTTTCTTTTCCCTTTTTACCTCCTTTATGATGAATTCATGATCTGTTCTGTTCTTTGACTATATAGAAGTGTCTATTTGTACGTCTCTAAATGTTTTGATGAATTGAACATGGTGGACCCTCTTGTAAACAAGTGTAATGCTTAATTGGGTCGTCCACTCACAGTTAACAGTCTTTGTATTGAGTTTGCTTGAAATGTACTGTAATTCTGCAAACTGTTAATACATATTTCAATCAATCAATCAATCAAACTTACAGTACCCTTGCCTTCAGGCCCGTGGGAAGTACTTTACACTAGCAGGGGCTGAACGTGTACCTGGGGGTGCGCGCGCAAAAAAATGCGCGTGCACGCGCATCATGCACGCGCATTTTCGCGCATTTTCACGCGCAAACGTGGCCTTTACTTTCCCTCTCCACACGCAAGTTATATATGAACGAACTGACACAGGCAATTAACCAGGATAAGGTGCCAATACTGTGATACAGCATATTTAAATCTCTTTTTTTTTTCTTTCTCTCCTGTTCGAGGGGGGGCTGTGCCTGGGGGGAGGGGGTGCTACAGCCCCCCCAGCACCCCTACTTCCCTCAGCCATGCTTGCCTTTCCATAATTGGGAGAACAGTGACTGAGTGGTAACACAATTACCTTTTGTAAAGGGTATTTGAGTGAACTGGAAAGAAACAAAACTTGAGTTGAAGGTTTAAAGGAGATAACTGAGGATTCAAGTTAGAAGGTGTAGAGAGACACAGTGAACTGTGAACTTGAGAATTGAAGTGGCCAAGCAATTGCTATTCTAGAATTGGTACCAAATTATGTGTATTTCCATGTATGTTTATGTTTGTTTATTGTTTTTCAATATAACTGCCGGCAATCATTTTAACATTTAACCTCTTTGTTTCTTAGTCTCATTTAAGCACCCCGTAGCTCCAGCAGTCAAACCTACACAATAACTAGTCCAGATTTCGCTATAGTGCCTTATAGGTGCTACAAGCTACTCACATAAGTGTCACTCACCCCCGTTTGGCACAAGTCGGTATTACACAGGGTTAGATGAGGTGAATGTCGTGATCTTCATATATGGAGATGGCCATATATGGTGGTGTGACTTGTCATGAGCCGTGATGTCACGAGGAGTGACCATACTGTATAGGGAAGCGTTAAGCGTACTCTAAATGAAAATGAAAACAAGACTGAGGTAATCATTTTTGGCCAACAATCAACACCTTCCCTCTCCACATTGGACCCCCTCAGTAGCCTACCAATATTCACCCCTCAGTTAAAAACCTGGGCATAATATTTGACAATAATTTTAAGTTTGATAAGCAGATTAGCTCGGTGGTCAAGACTAGCTTTTTCCAATTTAGACTGCTGGCCAGGATTAAGGGCTATCTCTCCCAACCCGATCTTGAGAGGGTAATTCATGCCTTTATTTCATCGAGGCTTGTTTACTGCAATTCACTGTACATACATAGGCATTGACCAGTCTGCCCTCAGACGCCTCCAGCTTGTACAGAACGCTGCCGCCCGCCTCCTCACCACTACGAGGAGGCGTGATCATATTACCCCGGCCCTCACCTCACTCCCACCCGTTTCGACTGGTATCAACCGACAAGACCGCAGTTATCAGTTAGGATCAGCGCAACCTTTTCGGACGAGTATGGGCATGCTCTGCCGACCCAACGGCTCAGTCGGTAGTTCTCCGTGATTATTTCGCTTGATAATCACTGATGTCCTGACGGAGGCGTCGCAACGCTCGGCACGGCGACTCGCTCGGCTAGCGCCTCGCTCGGCGGTGCCTCACGTAGCTCAAGGCCACCAGACCCGACTCGACGCCGTCCGAGTTACGTCCCGATAGGCAGAGAATAGTATATATTAGTAGCTCCTAGTTTCCATGCGCAGACAATAGTTGGAAATTACACGTCCACCAGGGGGAAACCTTGACCAGGACATCATTGATTATCAAGCGAAATAATCACGGAGAACTACCGACTGAGTCGGCAGAGCATGCCCATACTCGTCTGAAAAAGTCGTGCTGATCCTAACTGATAACTGTGGTCTTGTCGGTTGATACCAGTCGAATCGGCTATCACTCCACTGGCTACCTGTTCGATTTAGAATAGATTCTGTCACAGTATCTGTCACTCCTCATAAATCCATACACCCCACCCAGGACCTTGAGGTCAGCTGACCAGCTGCTTCTGACTATGCCCTCAACTAATTACAGGCCTAGAGGTGACCGAGCTTTCTCAGTAGCCGGCCCCAAACTCTGGAACAGTCTGCCCCTGCGGATTAGGTCTGCTCGCTCCTTGGGAGCTTTCAAGTCCTCTTAAAACTCTTTTTTTCCCCTCCATGGCTTTTAACTATTTGATTCTGGATTTCAATTTTGGTTTGTTTGCAACTGTGTAATTTGATGCTCTTTTGTTTGTGTTGTTATACCATGCTATGTTGTCTTATTCTTCTTTTATCTGATCTTGTACAGCACTTTGAAAATGTGCTTTATAAATAAAGTTTGATTTGAAGGGTCTCCATGATGCCACGAGGCGTGAGGGATTGGCAACCATATATGGAGGTGTGACGGACGGACGGGAGACGCAGGTTTTCATAGTAAACGTGACCCTATACTACAGTATGTCTATAGTATGTAGTTTTTCATGATTTTTATTCAAAAACATCATCGTCAAAAATCATGAAAAACGACATACTATATATAGTATGTCGTTTTTCATGATTTTCTACATTTGTTTTTCATCGTCAAATCATGAAAAACGACATGCTAGTATGTCTTTTTGCTTTTTTTTTTGCTTTGTGCTGAAAGTCGGATCAATAGACCACTAAAGTAACTCACAGGTTGTGTCCCTTTACTCTCTTAGTACTCTTGAAGCGTTCTTTTTCATGACAACCATGAAAAAAATACCCAAAGTACTCCAACATTGAAATATAGGAGGACAGGGATTTGAACATGGAATCTCTGTGCTGAGAGTCTGATCTTTAGATCACTACCCTATCACTCAGTCTCATTGTTTACTGTGTACCTTTGTAGCCTTCAATTACGGTAGTAAATGTAATATTATTATTATATGGTACACCATCTAACCCAGCCTAAGACCAGATAATACCAGCTAAAACCAGCAACCATAAGCTGTTTTTCCCCTTTTTTTCTCCTTTTTTTTCAGCAGGGTAATTGTAATCAGCTCTTTTTGTAATGCCCTCTATAGTTTGATTTAGCTCTGGGGCTGCTATGAATACAGAACGTGTGGATTTGCATGTGAGGAATGTGTCAGTGTGTGTGTGTGTGTGTGTGTGTGTGCATCTCAGGCACAGATGTACTTAGATTTGCTCGGGTACATGGTGGCGTTTCTCTGGTGTGGTGACTCACTGCTGCGAGTATGAGTCACCCCTCTTCTCCTGGGGGCTCACTTGCAGGAGGCCAGTTGTTATCGATCAGCCACTGTGCAGCAGCTTCACATGCACACATAGCTTGTTACGTAACAGCTCTAGAGTCATAGCACTTTATAGTACACATGTATAATATATTATATAGTATAGTATGCATAGTTTACATAGATACTCCACTGTTATGTTCTTAGTTTACGCATGATTCATGATAACTAATTTTTATATATGTGATATGTTATTGCTTAATGTAAGTCGCTCTGGATTAAGAGCGTCTGCTAAATGCCTAAATTGTAAATTGTACTGCACACATGCCAGAGAGAGCAGTGTTGTTTTTAGGGCTGTCACAATGTTTTACTTGATGATTTAATTGTCATACAATACAAATAATTGCGATTGACGATTGGGCTTTTTGACATTGAACTTTGGAACATATCATGCGCATGATGGCGCATCCAATGTATTCAAATGTAAAACAAAATCACACCCATGTGAAGTTGAGTGTTGCAACTCCGTGTGGGGGTCCCCGGAACTTCCAGACCCACAGGAACGTGTCCAGGGTGCCGGCCCGGTTCCGGCGAGCCGCCCCGCGGAAATGACAGTTACCGTGTGGGGGTCCCCAGGGGGTCCCTGTACTGTACTGTCACACCTGGTGTGTGTGTGTGTGTGTGTGTGTGTGTGTGTGTGTGTGTGTGTGTGTGTGTGTGTGTGTGTGTGTGTGTGTGTGTGTGTGTGTGTGTGTGTGTGTGTGTGTGTGTGTGTGTGTGTGTGTGTGTGTGTGTGTGTGTGTGTGTGTGTGTGTGTGTGTGTGTGTGTGTGTGTGTGTGTGTGTGTGTGTGTGTGTGTGTGTGTGTGTGTGTGTGTGTGTGTGTGTGTGTGTGTGTGTGTGTGTGTGTGTGTGTGTGTGTGTGTGTGTGTGTGTGTGTGTGTGTGTGTGTGTGTGTGTGTGTGTGTGTGTGTGTGTCACTTGGTTGTGAAAACCAACCAAAAGCTATTTTCGTGCTTGGACACAGCCAGCCAGCCAGGGGCAGACTAAGGTACACACACAGCTGTCTAGGAGTGGTTGCACCACTCAAAAAAAGCCATGCTACCCCATATCATCCAATGTAATGCTACTGTACACTACGTCGTCCAATATGAAAACGATGAAAAATGCCATGCTAAACTATATGTTGCCCATATAAAAACAAAGGGATGCTAGGTTGATGTTAAAAACACATTGTGTGCCCTTGTATTCTTTCAAAATAGCGATGTGTGCCCATCTGATTTCACAAAATTAAAAAAAAAATAATAATAATAATTATATATATATATATATATATATATAATATATAATTTTTTAAGACATCCAGACATCTTGGCCACACCATGCGATAATTCTAAAGACGTCTGGAGACGTCTTGGGCACAAATTGTGTTCAAAGAAAGCAAGTTATTATCACACAAAAATGTGGCGGTTCTAGTAACTCTGAACCATATGGGTTCAGTCCCGGTCCCCCTGTTGAAGACTCATATTGTGTTTTAATGTGTTATGACATTTTCTGCTTGACTTCAAATAAGAGAGAGAGGATACAGTAAAGCCTACAGTATATCGGTTATAAAATGACTCATGTCAGTCTGAAGTGAGACGGCATATTGTGTGAGGATTGCAGTGGACGTGCTCCACTGACTCCAAGGCGGCTCTGTGAGTGAATCACAGCTCATGGGGGGATATAGCGCTGCTGTCTGCTTGGCTGCATGGCAGGCCTATTCGTGTGTGTGTGTGTGTGTGTGTGTGTGTGTGTGTGTGTGTGTGTGTGTGTGTGTGTGTGTGTGTGTGTGTGTGTGTGTGTGTGTGTGTGTGTGTGTGTGTGTGTGTGTGTGTGTGTGTGTGTGTGTGTGTGTGTGTGTGTGTGGGTGCAGAGAGCCCACCGCATTGATATGATTTCATATATACCACACTGATCATACGCAAACTTAAAGCAGTTCTATGATGTATCTTCTTTGTAAAAGAAACGAGGCTAACTGGATCCAGGAGTTTGGTGGAATACAGTGGAGACAATGGAAGTCAGCTGGACCAGCTTGTGAACAATCACTATTTCTGAATGATTGTGTCCTTTTGTCTGGTAAACTTAAATATATAAGAAGGAATATAAGGAATATAAAAGAAGGCGATGCGTCACATGTTGTTTCTGATCACTTGTCGTGTGTGTGTGTGTGTGTGTGTGTGTGTGTGTGTGTGTGTCTGTGTGTGTGTGTGTGTGTGTGTACACACAGTATATATTATCCCATATAATATATGTGGGATACATACAATATTATTGTATCCCAACCTGGAAATGTATTTTCTGATTACTAAAGAGCGGATAATGTGATGGCAATGATTTGCAACCATGCAGACCTAGATAAGTCACATCTCCCATATGTAATGGCAAGGACGCCATCCATGCAGTGGTTCAATTGATACAATTGCATTATGCTATGCTATGCACATAGTTTGTTCAAGTGTATTATAATTGAAGATATACCTATGTGTTAAAAAAAATCGAATTTCTTTATTTCTGCAAGAAAGTTGTGCTAGTGTTGCCAAACTGTCCTTTTTTAAATTTGGGCTATGGACATGCAGTTTGTGACAGTGTACCTCTGTGATTTCTATTTGCATAATACCAATTCATCAGGCCATAGCTGTAAATCTGTGTGATATTAAACCAGACGGTGTGTGAGATTATCCTAGCCGGTGACACACACTGAGGACAACTCTCTGTCATCTCCGATAAGAGTGATGAATATGAAATCAGGATATCCATGATGTTTGTATGCTGTGACCGCATGTCCATGGTTCCTTCCTCTTCTACACAGTCAAATGCTCAGTTCATTTACCTCCGAAAAGGATTGCACATGGAACCAAATTGGACCTTTCTATACTGATAATGCTTAGATTGCATATGCTTTTCTACTTGGTCTCTTTTCATTTTTGAGTGGTGTAAACCACTCCTACGACTGGCTTTGTTAGTTTACGTGTCTGTCTGTCTGTGCTCAAAAAATGAGCATGGTTGATGCTGATTGGTTGATGCTGATTTCATTACGTCAGACATTACGTCAGACCACAGCTGATCAGGCTATATAATACCTTACACCACTCAGTTCACACGGGTGTGATTTTTATATGGCTAAAGCACTTCATGGACTGATGGTCATTTATCAGAAGTATGGTGCAATAAGGGGGGGGGGGGGGGGGGGTATTAAACATTTTTTGAGCCCGGCAGGGGACAGGTTTTTATTTATTTTTTGGCTTTAACACATAATTTGTTTAATTTTGTATTGTAAAAATGTTTCACAGCCTAATTGTATTACTGCTCGCTTTTAATGACTTCCGTTCATCACTCTGTTCTTCGAAAAGGCAGAGAAACAGGGCTTGAGTCTGACCAAAGAAGCCTTCTGGAAGGCCACCATGATGTGAACACGTGAGTAGCATGCTGTGGGTCCACTTGGTTCCATTTGTGCACTCTACGGGTGTAAATTAACACATGACAATTCTACTGTGTGTACTCAGCAAAAAAAAAGGAAAGGGAAAAAAATAACATTATCTACTCTTTCAGAGTGTCACATTTACGCCAGGAGAGACAAAACATGACACTCACCTCAAAAGTTTGCATTGCACAAAAGTTGTCCCCCCCACCCCCACCCCACCCCCGTGCACACTGCACACCCACACGCACGCATGCACTCTCCTTTGTTTGAAGCCTATCACGGGATTTGGCACAGTCAAACAACCCCTGTGCATATTTGCAGTCACCATTGGTTTGTTGAGCATTAAAAATGTTAATTGGAATTTTTAAAAAGGGAAGGAAAAATATCGCATTACCGTCCCACATCCTTCCAGTCACAGGCTGTCAAAATGCAATATTCCAAATTAGATTGTATTTGGATAATCTTTTGAACTGTAATAGGTTTCCAGCCAGCAGGCATATTACTATTGGCACATCATTATTAAACAAAAGTGACACCGAACCATCACTTTGCAGGCAGCGCCAGATAAACGTTCGGCACCGTGCAAATAATATTAGTTCTGCTTCCAGAGTCACCGGCTTATCTCTGGGATGCTATATTGGGTTCATATCCCTGTCGCGGCTGGCAGGGGCCTTCTGACGGAAGTGTCTAAATTTATGAGTAGCCTGCATGTGTGAGTTGCATGTATGAATAGGCTGTGGTGTGTGTGTGTGTGTGTGTGTGTGTGTGTGTGTGTGTGTGTGTGTGTGTGTGTGTGTGTGTGTGTGTGTGTGTGTGTGTGTGTGTGTGTGTGTGTGTGTGTGTGTGTGTGTGTGTGTGTGTGTGTGTGTGTGTGTGTGTGTGTGCACACCATGTAATGTGTGTGTCATGCATTAATGCTTTTATATGTAAATGCTGTGTGTGCGTGTAGGTGGGCGTGATGGGTGCGAGACAGAGGCAGTGTGTGTGTCACGATGGATACATTCATATGTAAATAGGGTGCGTGTGTGTGTGCGTGCGTGTGTGTGTGCGTGTGCAGACGCGACCCATATCATGGCATAATGAGATCCGCCACTGTTGGTTACCCTCAGACAGTGGTAATTATGGTTGGAAGTGGAAAGGACTGACGCTGGCGGCAGGACGGACGCTCACACACCAACACATTCAGTTACTACACCCGATGACAGGACCCTGCAGACAAAATGAGGACCTGTCCGTCTCTGGCAACCAGGTGAGGAATATATAGGCCCTGCGAACAGGATAGGAGAAATTAAACCTCTTCCTGCTTCCCTATCAGCTCAACAAAATCTGCTTATAGCCTGTTATGTGAAATAGCATAGGTGTGTTTAACAAGGCCCACGCATTTGGTCCTCAGGCCTACTCTGAGTCCTATATAGGGAAGTTCCATGCATTCAGTGGAGCGCATTTTCGCCACTGAGATTAGCCCCGACAGGCAGACAGGCAGGCAGAGGTGAGAATAAATCTCTCCCTTAACCCTCAGCTTGGCAGAGATAATAATAAACTAAGCAATGATTACTATCAGAATGTATAACTTTTTAACCAAAAAATAAAAACAAAAACAAACATGTTACAACCAATAAATATAACTACCTTTAACATTGAGAGCAACAGACATCAAAGACAAGTGTACATATGGGTGTATGGGTGCATATGCAGTGATACGCAGGTAGAGGAAATTGAACGCCAGTCTCCCACTCGCCAGACCGACACACAACCTGTCGTGCCAATAGGGCTGAGCCCCCAGCCTGCATGACCAGGCCCACAACAGCCCAATAGGCTGTGCGTAATCGCGGCGAGTGGGAGACTGGGGTTCAATCCCTGCTACCTGCGTATCACTACAATTTGGCGTAGTCGGCAGGACGTGGAGCGTAAGATCCTCCGGGACGTGAGGGTCTTTGTGTGCGGCGGTCTGTGGCGTGAAGTGTGAAGCGCGAGTACACTCTCCCAAAGACTGGGGGGGGGGGGTTGTGGGGGGGTTGTAGATGCCTGCCAAGACCCGGCCCACAACAGCCCTGCCAATCGGCCTCAGCCTTATTGCTTATTGGCATGGCGGGTAGTGCGTTGCTCTGGCTACCTGCGTTAGGCTGCGTATCACTACACATATGAACCCAAGGGCCAGGCCCCTGTCATCAGCCGCCAGCATAGAGGTACACCCGATGCCCAGTCAAGGAGAACCTTTGTGTGTAACAGTGTGTAACAGTCTGACAGCTCATGCTCATTGACTTATCTGTTGAAAAGTAAATGAGTGTGAATGTTGATGTGCACTTTCTTCCACCTATAGCCTAAACTTTAGGCTATAGGAGGTATCGGCTGGTGTTGTGCGGAGAAGTTCCTGGGCCTGTGTGGCAAAGGAGCGCCGGGACTTGAGACGTGTACGCTGTGGTGTCTTTGTAAGTGATACAAGTGTAATGGGACAGCTAGCACAGGAGATCATCGAGTTAAGATGATCTCTTGGTCTACTCAAGGTCATACTGTTGGAACGTTTGGCCAGTGCCTTTTGCTGTTTAGGTCCTAAACAGCAAAAGGCACTGGTAATGTTACTCTACACTGCACCAGCTGCCTTAAAAGTGTACAAAGTTATTGCAATCCAACTTTACAGTACTGTACTGCACCTTTATACGCTGTACTATTGAATGGCTTCTTCTGTAAGCCTCAGTGAAATCCCTGGTTTTACCTGTACATTGCTCCCCTCTTTCTACCCAAGTCTGCTTTTAGAAACTATAACGACTAGACTAGCTTTATTTCTTCCTCTTGTTGCCTGGCAACAGCATGTTGCCAGGCACTCCCATCTCAAACAATGCAGTGCTGTAAATCTTTTTGTAAATGTGTCTGGATTATTATGTGTTAATGAATTCATTCAGTAATTTAAAAATGTTTCTACAGAAGTAACTCTGCTTCCAAAAACGAGTACGAATGTACTGTACCAATATGCCACTGTCAAATTTCCACAGGGTTTCCAACTCTTTTCTAAGATGATGTCTATTCATAACAGAAGCTATTTATGTTTCCTTTATATGGTGTGTGTGTGTGTGTGTGTGTGTGTGTGTGTGTGTGTGTGTGTGTGTGTGTGTGTGTGTGTGTGTGTGTGTGTGTGTGTGTGTGTGTGTGTGTTTTTTTTTGTTTTTTTTTTACTTTTCTGGTTGTTCAGGTCAACCAAATCAATAAAAGGTTCCTTTTGTACAATCCAATGTTCTTCTATATCCTATTGGGAATGACCCAAAAAACGAGAGGAAAAATAAAACTCTTAAGCTCAGCTCCTCTGGCTCGCTATAATTTCATTTCTCCTGTCCAAACTCTTTGGCCATATCCATCCTATAATCTTGTGCTGCCTGTAATAAAATCTCTTACTCCCAAAGCTGCAGAGGCTCAGCTCTCGTCAGACTTTCTTTCTGTGCCAGGGCCAAAAGTTCCAACAGTATGTGAATAATGGAAGAGTTTGATTCCTGAGATTTTCCAACTTTAAACAGCAAAATCTGTCTGCTCAAACTAGACAAGACTATGGCTCACTGTTGGGTGATTATTACATTTCATTAAAGGGTTATTTGAATTGGTGCTATTGTGGGTGACATGCAACCTTGTTTGGGGTTTGAACTATGACCTTGAGTAGACCAAGAGATCATCTTAACTCGGTGAGCTACTGTGCTAGCTGTCCCATTACACTTGTATCAGTTACAAAGACACCACAGCGTACACGTCTCAAGTCCCGGCGCCCCTTTGCCACACAGGCCCAGGAACTGCTCCGCACAACACCAGCCGACACCTCCAAGGCTTCCTGGGCGAAGGCAAGATGGAGGGACCAGTGGAAGGCAGGAAGAACCTTCCAGGCGTCACCACTACATCGAGGATCCCAGAGATGTTCCTGGCCAGCACCTCCTCCGCAGGGAGTGGACAACCCTCAACCGTCTGAGGACGGGTGTGGGACGCTCTGGTGCATCCATAGAGTATATAAAGGATAGAGACCGAACTGGAGCACTAGCCCCGCCCCCAAGCTATTCATTTCGATGAAGTTGCTCAGTGGCGTTTTGAAGCACCCGGAAGACTGCCGGAAGTACCTCCTCCGGACCTCAAATTTGAGGTCCGAGGTGACGTATGGGTGACGTAGGGAGTGATGGTCCTACGTGTTAAAGCACGGGTCCGCCTGCAGTCCTTCCTCTTACCACTAGGGCCCAGTGCTTCAACGTTGGAGCGCCTCACTGGCCCCTTGGGTGCATCCATGCAGAAGTGGGGTCTCACAGACAGTGGGAGGCATACTATGGTCCGACGGAGCATTTGTTCGACATGCGTCCGCACCTCGGACTAGCACCTGCTCCCGTGCTTGCGGTTATGGTCAGGTTAGGGTTTGAGGTGGGTTGTCGTTTATCGGACCAATGACTAGTCGGACCAAACGCATGCACTCACAGAAAGTGCCCACTGCGAATGTGGGGATCCATTACAGACTTGTGGAACACGTGCTGACCAGCTGCCCCGCATATACCGGCCACCGAATGGTGATCAAGGCTTAATTGACCTAGACAATGACTGGACTGGCTTGTTGCAACGGAGCTGAAGGTCTAAGAAGGACATACGACAGAAGAAGAAGTTACAAAGTTTCGTTCTGGATGTTAGCTTTCAAAACCCAGTAAAGGTCCTTTCAGACGGGGAGTGGGTGACGCAGGCGTCGTCGCCTGGACCAACGACGGGTCTGCTCCAGGTGTGCTCATGAGGGACGCGTATAGCGTAAACAAAAAGCCCAACACAATCCAGGTCTAGACAGCTGTGCACGAAGCGAGCATGCCAGCGACAATTTCACGGGGATGTTCCCAAGAAAAAAAATCATCGAGCCCCTCAACTTCTCCGCGCGTCCAAAATAAACACACGCCTCTCATTGAAAATGAATTACTATGCGCGTCAGTCGCTGCCCGTCTGAAGAGGATTTAGGACTGACACCAGATTCTACAAATGCCTTCTAAATCATGACAGTTTGCTGAAAAACCTCATGTTTCTATATCAGTGGTTTTCAAAATATTTCACCCCAAAAATGATATATATTTGGCCACCGACCCCCATCTGAAAATAGGTTGTTCCCCAAGAAGCAAACTTTTGAGTTAAAAACGTTCGCTCTGAAAGAATATATATTACAAATTTGTGCCACATTTTCATGATTTTTCAAAAATAGCAGACCTACAAGCTGGTAGCGCGGCACTCGGTGCCTCGCTATGAGCTTGTAGATCTGCTATTTTTCAATAGCAAAAGTATGACATAATGCTTAAAACACCAAAAGGGGTTCCCGCCCAGAATGGGTTTTAAGCTGTTGAAACACAGAAAGAATGGTATAGCTTACGGTGTTAAGTAACTGTCTTTGAGTTTGAGATCCAAAGGTTGTGGGTTAAAATTCCACCAAGGCTGTTCTTGTCTTTACTGAGAAGCATGTTTTGAAGTACTAACATCCACAAACTACACTTACAGTAAAATACCTAATAGTCAGCGAGCCAGTCACCCAAAGATTTAGAGGACCTTTGATGTCATGCCGTACTTTCTATCTCCTTTCTATTCATTTGGTCATTAAAGGACCACTTCACCACTTTTCAACCTACCTTCATATAATTCATATAACTAATGTTCATGATAAAATGCCACAATTGTATTCTACTCGTCTGTGTCTCATGGGAGGGCTGTGGGCAGTTCAGAAACCCGTCCACCAGTGACATCATCGATGGGGAATCCAAGCTAATAGAAACTGCAGGCTTTCTATTCCTGAAAAGTTGCAATACGATAATGGAAGATAAAAATCTAAATACATATTTTTTTTAAATCTTGTTTAAAATAAATCAGCCTAACGATGATGTCACTGGTGGACGGGAACATTATTGAGGACAAATTATATGAAGATAACTTGAAGAGTGGTGAAGTGGTCCTTTAAGGTCCACAGAATGGGAGGCCTGCTCTGCCAGAAACATCACAAAAAAAACATATGGCCATTTTTGTATAATTTGTAGGGCAACAGACTATTGTAATTGTAACACTAGTTATCGACAGTTTATATTTATTCTTCTAAATTCCACCATTTTTTTCGCCATCTAAGTTCTACTTCCACATACTTTATGCTAGAAATTACATTACATACCTAATAATGAGTCTATGGAACATTTTTCACAGATCACTTTTTTGTGCTCTTATTTTCTAAAAAAAAATTCCTCGCATTGTTTTTCTCGCTTTTTTATTCTCACAATAGATTTGAGCACACTAACTGAAAACTAGGTGCCTGGGCGAGGTACGAATAATAAAGAAAGATAAGGCTCCAAAACTTAAAAAGGTTTATCAACGGATCCTGTACACCATGGAGCCATTAATAAACATTATAGGTTTTGGAGCATCATCCAGTGTGCAGACCTTATCTTTCTGCATCCTACTGACTCACCTGCCAGTGAGGAGCCCCCACCAGGAGGATGTAGGCCTAGGGCATCCGTCCTCCCTCCCAACACTCTGCTGATAGATGCGAACCCCAGCCCGTATAGGAGTACGCATGCACTGCATTGTCAATTATCATCCTCCCCGCCTGGCTTCCCTCCCCCATTAAACACGGGCCAATTGTGTTCGTGTAGACACATGGCAAAGCCGGATGCACCACGACCCACGGTGGATTTGAACCAACAACCTTTGTGGTGGTGAGCAGCAGCCAGCTACTTTACAACTGCACTACCCAAGAGCCTGGGATCCCCAATTCTGCCACCTCCAGCTGAGCCTCCTGTCAGTGCCAGCATTTCCAAGTCGTACAACTTGGCTGGTCTCACTACCGTCTTATCCATCTTCCCGCTCACTGGTACCCATCTGTCACAAACAACTACTGAAAACCTTCCTCTAATAATACATTCCCTCAAAGCACTCCTTCAGTCTCCTCGACACACTGTCTTCGAAGGGGCACAGCTATATACAGGATATGTTACAAAAAGCAAGAGAGAGAGAGAAATCTTCATTATGGCCCTCTGGATGCAACGGCTTAAAAAAATGTAGCATTCAGTTGAAGCAGCTTGACATCGCCCCCTCTATGCATTATACTGTAGTTATCTGTTCAATGACACAAAGGGAAAAGTGTTGAGACAGGATGACTGGCTTCACAGAAGTGTCTGCAAATAAGGTGAATTCACAGCACTTGTGTGTTCTATTATGCATTGCAATGGAAGCATTGCCCCCCTCTGTGGCCTAATGGACACATGCCGCACAGTCTGACTTTCATAGAAGGCTCCCCCTTGATCGATCGGACATTGTCATTCTGCATGCGAGCGGCATAGAGGAAAGCATAAGGCATGAATCACATTTGTATGGCCACATGTGATGCTGGCGTTAGCCCGTCGAACATTTGATGCACACAAACCTGTCCACTTTCCAAAGCTTTCAGTTTGATTTCTTTTTAATGGCTGCGGTTGAAAGGGTTCAATCTCAAGCTGCTTGCTTGTCAACGGTCTCCTTTTGTGTTTGAAAGCCACTCTGCACTCAGCACGCCAACCAGACTAAAAAGCTCAGAGAGAGAGAATGCAATATGAATGTTATATTATACCAGCGGTTCTCAGAGGAGTCCGGGACCCCCAGTGGGTCCTTGGCGGTCCATTTTAACCACTTTATCCTTTCATATGTTGGCTTTTCAAAAATAGCAGATCTTTTTTGGAACATTCTGGAAAATATATTTTATTTAAATTTTTCGGAAATAATTTAACTATAGATAATAATAACTTTGAGTCCAACAGTCACCGTATCCACCAGTTTCGCAAGGCTACTGCTCCTGTTGATGTTCTGCATCTAACGGCCAAGCTACACCAGGCTTTTCTCGCACGTTTACCCTATAAACGTGAACCCCGCGCGTGCGTTTTTTAAAATAGGACTGGACCTAAATTCAATGCACGCGTTTGGGGTAAACGCGCGTGTTTTGTGCGCGAAAAGCCTGGTGTAGCCCGGCCGTAAACCGACATGGGGTCAGGTTAAGAATCAAATGAACCCTTACGGGTCTGTAACTCTGAGAGTTAAATGAACACGCATGGGACCTTGAAATGATAAAGCTTCAGAATCACTGCCCTGAAGAAAGACCCGTTTTTCTTTTTTTGTTCATAAAGATGCAATAATATCAAATCAATACACAACAAGAGGAGTTGAAATCAGGAGCATGCACCTGGTACACTGCAGGCTGAAATTCAAGGACAGAACATAGGTCTTTGTGAGTTGTACGAGAATTGGGGCGTTGTGACAGGAGGTGTCACACGGCCGGATGGCCATTGGCACAATGGAGCACTTGAACACATGTTGCACCGTGGGTGGGTGGGTGACCCATGGGGTCAGCCTGAGGCGGAGGGTGGCAGCTGTGTTGGCGTTTTATTGAGAGGAGCAGTGTTGTGGACTTCATCCACCTTCCCAACGCAGGATCAAGCCTCATCATTGTATGCAAACCAAAGAACTATACGGGAACTTATGTGGCTTTCGAGATACGCAGAAATGGCATATCATAGGTCCAATGTGAATCTCAGACTTCATGTGACGTTTGGCACCTACGATGTCACATTTGGGCAATGCTTCAGCCCAAATGATTGACTTTCTTGATCATAAAGGTAGAGTTAAACATTTCAGAAGGTACAACAATAGTGGAGTTAGCATGCATACAATGTTGGTGCTGTCCAGTTCAGTGGTTTGTGAGAGACAACAGGTTGAACCAATCCTGATCGTCTCAATATGAAGTACTGCCAGTGACGTGCTGGCCATTGGGAAATTCGGGACAACTCCCGAACGGCCGGTCCAGTCCAGGCCGGTCTGGGCCAGCCGTTTAAAAAAATATATATATATATATATATATATATATTTTATATATATAATTTCTCATCACTTGGTTTGATCAAGCTAGAATTTCTGGACTTTGTTTCCTGAGCTACTAAAAAAATCCCTTTTGTGTAAAACAATGCAGCACTGTCTTCTGTGGCAGGTATAAACATGACATCCGCATGGACAATGAATCATGATTTTAGATCACTGTAGGACCTAAAGTGACCTAAAATGCGCTCGCACGCCCTTGATTCGTCGGTGTTTCGTTTCGCCGGCGCGGCCTCATCAGTTCGCCGGCACGCGGCCTTCGACCGCGCGCCTAGAGGGCCTCCGCAACTCCACTTCCCGGGCTGAATTATGGGCCCAGCACGTCCCTGAGTACTGCCCTAATGTCTTGCATTGATATTTACATGATCACACACACACACACACACACACACACACACACACACACACGCACACTGAAAAGATCTCTGCGTGAGAGTGATCGTGTAAATATCAATGCAAGACATTAGGGCAGTACTTCATATTGAGACGATCAGGATTGGTTCAACCTGTTGTGTTCGCGGCCCACCCATCTGACCACACAGCAGCCTGTCATGCATTTTCAGAGCATTTTAATGATCAATAAAATCGATTGATCGATGGTGTTCCAGCGTCAATGCAACTGTTAAGTGCCACGTAGTGTAGGGTTGCTCTGTATTCCTCCCCTGTATTCTCCTTCCCTCCACTTTGTCATCCCCTGCAGGTTTGAAGTCCCCAGTCACCTCATCTGTCAATCAGCCTGTTACCTGACTCCACACTCATCCAATCACCACCACCTGCTGCCTATAAAAGGCTGAGTCCCACCTGGGCTCACTCTCTCAACCAGTTCACCTCATTTCTAGCCTGGGCACCATTTCATTTGGGTATATGATCCTGTCGGGAGCGGATGATAGTCGACAGGCAGGAACAACAGGCGGCAACTTCCTTTTCCCTCAAACCGATTTTTCTCAATAAAAGCTACAGGCTACGAGAGCTTTCATTGAGAAAATTAAAAGGAAGTTGCCATAGATATATATAAAGTTACCGCCTGTTGTTCCTGCCTGTCGACTACAAAACAATACTACAACATGACGTAACGATATCATCCGCTCCCGACAGGATCATACGGACTTTTGAAACAGAGACCAGGCTTTCCTCCAAGGTGGTGGAAAGTCTGGTGAGGCGAGGTTACCTCATTTCAGTTTGTTTGTAGTCCTGTCCCTGCAGCCTTATATTGTGTCTCACTTTTGATTGATTATTGATCCCAGAGCAAATCCTATCTTTTAGTTTATTGTTGTTCTCCTACTTATGTAAATTCTGTAGTATATGCTCTGCCTTGGGACAAACCATGTAGGTAGAACCTTGTTAAGCACACTAGGTAAGGGGTGTATTTTGAACTAAGTTTTGGTTAGGGTATTTAGGTAGGCAGGCTTTTGTTTTACTAGTTAGTTAGGCAGTGGCTTAATTGTTTTTGCTTTATTGTATGCTTCGTGCATATATTTTGACCAAATATATACCTCAAACCAAGAGTAAAAAAGGACTCAGAACCTGTGTTGACTCCGTTTATTTGCACCTCCAATGCTTGATATCCCTTTTGCTTACATTGTTGTGAGACTTGTCATAAGAGTCAAGACTATTAACATAGAGTCAAGGTTTCGTAGCAACTAACAGTATACTGCTATATGCTATTTATCTGTATCTCAATTAAAACTCATTTGTCAAGCCCTCTGGTGTTGATTGTGGACTGTGTTGACATTAAGAAAATATTTTTCTTGGGTATCTGGGTGGTGTAGCAAATCTTGTAGACCGGGCCCATTGTACGATGCTGTACTCTGTCGTGCACCGTTAAGCCATTCCAGCTTATCAAAATGGGCAGGGGTGAGGTGGGTTCTGGAAGTCAAGCCAAATGAAACCAAATGGACCCCATTTGATCCATCGCAGCGATAGAATTCAACAAACATTAACAAAGTAGCCTAAGGTTGTGTGTTTCCAGGCTTAACACGCATATCAACCCAGGGGTCCTTGATATAGTAAAGAGTTTGAGAGCCACTTGCCTAAACAACGTTAGTGGCCGTTTTCACCACTGTTCTAGGCGCACCGCCGCCTATGGAATGTAAATGGCACCAGACGATCTCTCTATATGAGAGACCAAGCGTTGACCCCCGAAGGCTGCATGTAGTTGTGTGTGGCCTCCGGGGATGTACTGTACGTACCGATCATGTCACATCATCACATGCACACTGTGACGCTTCCATCACATCTGACTGACCTGCTGTTCCTTCCTGAGGTTGACTCCAGGTTGATGTGTTTACCATGCAGCGTGCATAGGACCTGCACAACCTCACCATCATGCCATGATGATGATGCTGTGCTGCCTGTCTGTGAGATCATGGAACCTAAACCTGGCTGTAAACGGATTCCAGCTCTGCCGCTTGTCTTTCACAGCATTCCTTGGAGGGGAGGGGAGGGGAGGGGGGGGGGGGGGGGTTGCGAAGAGAGCCAGTGCTCAATGAGCAATTTATATGTTCCCCAACAAAGCCCCTGCCTCAGACCCCCGAAGGCAGGTCTTAATTGTTAGACGTGATATCTCTCCTCCACCTCCTCTCTCTCTCTCTTTTTCCTTGACTGTTTTCCCTCACTCTTCCTCCTCCCCCCGCCCCCTGCAGCTATTAAGAATTGGATTTGGAGCAGAACGATCCATTTAGTCTCTCTCTCTCTCTCTCTCTCTCTCTCTCTCTCTCTCTCTCTCTCTCCTTCCATCCACACCTCATCTCTCTCTCTGTCTCTCTCTCTCTCTCTCGGTCTCATCAGAGCCCAAGCTTAATCTGTCTATTTTTACCTGAAGGAATGAAAGGAAGGGATGAGGTAATGCTTTCTTCCTGTCCATCAGGTGGGTAGTGGCGCGTGGTCTCTCTCTCTCTCTCTCTCTCTCTCTCTCTCTCTCTCTCTCTCTGATGGGTGTAGCTTGGGGAGATAGTGCCCCCATGTGGACCAGTTGGAAGAAGGTCTTCCTATGAAAGGACCACATTCAGTGAGTACAGGTCAATGGTAATATATAGTGTAGCATCACCTGAATTAACACAAACCAGGAGAATAGCAGTGGAAGGAAGGAAGGAAGGAAGGAAGGGAGGGAGGGAGGGAGGGAGGAAGGAAGGAATATATAGTAGCCTACTGTCTGTCCCTCCATACAAAATATAAAATAAAGGCAGAAGCCACAAAAAAAACATTTAGAAAAAGCTTACTGTTCAAAGTGACGGATGTGTTCCGCATGAGTCAAGGCACGTGTGGAAACAAGGGGTAAAAGTTCTACTCATAATATGCTGCATTATTCTGTCACAAGCCAGAAATGTATATAAAAGTATATAACCAAAAAACGAAAATCTTGTGCTGCTGTTTTTGCTTGTAAAATGTGTCTAAACCCACTAGTTCTATTTATCATCAGTTGTTTTCCTTGTTCTATAAGTCTCTTGGTGGATCCCGTAAGTGGTGGTGGCATGAGGCTTGAACCTGTGAGTGCTGCAGTGCAAACATCCAGATATCAGCAATCTATCCACTCCACCATCACTACCTTTGCTGAGTTTTGTGGGCGCTTTTATCTGTGAGCTATCACGCTCTCTGTGTTCTATCATGGTTTCTCCTCTGTTTTATCTGACTAACATCCATGATAACACAAAGCACTAAAGACATGTGATGGAAGTGCAAACACTGTTAAGATGCTCTGTAAATGATCCCAAGGCCCCATTTGAAGTGACAACCAGAAGAACAACCTAAAACAGAAGCCAAACTATGAAGAATCTTGGAGAGCTCAGTGGCTCCCAGTGTTAAAAGGCCGAATAGATAATGACAGAAGAGCCAGAGACTTGTTTCCATTGTGGTCCATACACATTCGAGCGTCTAGAGATAAACAACAGCAAAAGAAACAATAGACAAATCTCCTGTTATTTTATTTTTTGTATTTTATTTTTGTATCAATGTTGTACTCAAAGGGAACAGCAGACTGCGTTGTGGCAGGTAGCAAGTAGATCAGTGACTTAGCACACTGGCTGCATGATCTGGAGATAGTGGGTTCAAACCCCACTCAAATCTTTACTTGCCAAAATCTGCCATTGACCCCCATTTGAAAGATTCCTTTTCAGGCAAACATGTCCACCGTAAGATGAACCTAAGTAGGCTTGAATGGGGTTTCTAGGTGTAAGTATGTAGGACTAGTAGCATGCCAAAGTTTGTGCTATTGCCATTGAGAATGCATTGGGCGTTAAAGTTAAATAACTCAGAAACTACAAAACATTTCAAAGTAAAAAGTTCCAGCATGTGTCTCCACAGTAAGCTGAATTATAAAACGTGTGAATGGAGTTTCTAGGTGAAAGTGCTTTTTTGACGTTCCAATATCTGCCATTGAGCCCCATTGTAACATTCTCAAATTTGAAAGCACTATATTTCTAAAACTATGAAACATTTCAAAGATTCCTTTTCAGGCAAACATGTCCACCGTAAGATGAACCTAAGTAGGCTTGAATGGGGTTTTTAGGTGTAAGTATGTAGGACTAGTAGCATGCCAAAGTTTGTGCTATTGCCATTGAGAATGCATTGGGCGTTAAAGTTAAATAACTCAGAAACTACAAAACATTTCAAAGTAAAAAGTTCCAGCATGTGTCTCCACAGTAAGCTGAATTATAAAACGTGTGAATGGAGTTTCTAGGTGAAAGTGATTTTGACGTGCCACTATCTGCCATTATAAATTTCTCACATTTAAAGCACTATATTTCTAAAACTATGAAACATTTCAAAGATTCCTTTTCAGGCAAACATGTCCACCGTAAGATGAACCTAAATAGGTTTGAATGGGGATTCTAGGTGTAAGTATGTAGGACTAGTAGCATGCCAAAGTTATAATTTTTTTCGGACGGCATACTATAGCATGTCGTTTTTCGTGATTAAGGACTATTTGAAAAAAATGTGAAAATCATGAAAAAACGACATACTATAGTTCATGGCTTCGGACGGCATACTATAGCATGTCGTTTTTCATGATTTTGGAGGATTTGAAAAAAAGATGAAAATCATGAAAAAACTACATACTATAGTCCATGGTTTGGGACGGCATAATATATTATGTCATATTTTCATGATTTTAGGACACTATGTCAGAGCCAGGACTTGAACCTGCAGCCTCCTGATTACCAGGCAGGCTCTGTACCCAGTGAGCCACTGTGCATTCTGTTCTTAAAAGGCCGAATAGATAATGACAGAAGAGCCAGAGACTTGTTTCCATTGTGGTTCATAAACATTCGAGCGTCTGGAGATAAACAACAGCAAAAGAAACAATAGACAAATCTCCTGTTATTTTATTTTTTGTATTTTATTTTTGTATCAATGTTGTACTCAAAGGGAACAGCAGACTGCATTGTGGCAGGTAGCAAGTAGATCAGTGACTTAGCACACTGGCTGCGTGATCTGTAGATAGTGGGTTCAAACCCCACTCAAATCTTTACTTGCCAAAATCTGCCATTGACCCCCATTCTGAATTTCTCAAATTTAAAAGCACTATATTTCTAAAACTATGAAACATTTCAAATATTCCTTTTCAGGCAAACATGTCCACCGTAAGATGAACCTAAGTAGGCTTGAATGGGGTTTCTAGGTGTAAGTATGTAGGACTAGTAGCATGCCAAAGTTTGTGCTATTGCCATTGAGAATGCATTGGGCGTTAAAGTTAAATAACTCAGAAACTACAAAACATTTCAAAGTAAAAAGTTCCAGCATGTGTCTCCACAGTAAGCTGAATTATAAAAAGTGTGAATGGAGTTTCTAGGTGAAAGTGCTTTTTTGACGTGCCAATATCTGCCATTGACCCCCATTGTAAAATTCTCAAATTTGAAAGCACTATATTTCTAAAACTATGAAACATTTCAAAGATTCCTTTTCAGGCAAACATGTCCACCATAAGATGAACCTAAGTAGGCTTGAATGGGGTTTCTAGGTGTAAGTATGTAGGACTAGTAGCATGCCAAAGTTTGTGCTATTGCCATTGAGAATACATTGGGCGTTAAAGTTAAATAACTCAGAAACTACAAAACATTTCAAAGTAAAAAGTTCCAGCATGTGTCTCCACAGTAAGCTGAATTATAAAACGTGTGAATGGAGTTTCTAGGTGAAAGTGATTTTGACGTGCCCCTATCTGCCATTATAAATTTCTCACATTTAAAGCACTATATTTCTAAAACCATGAAACATTTCAAAGATTCCTTTTCAGGCAAACATGTCCACCGTAAGATGAACCTAAATAGGTTTGAATGGGGATTCTAGGTGTAAGTATGTAGGACTAGTAGCATGCCAAAGTTATAATTTTTTTCGGACGGCATATTATAGCATGTCGTTTTTCGTGATTAAGGACTATTTGAAAAAAAGATGAAAATCATGAAAATACGACATACTATAGTTCATGGCTTCGGACGGCATACTATAGCATGTCGTTTTTCATGATTTTGGAGGATTTGAAAAAAAGATGAAAATCATGAAAAAACGACATACTATAGTCCATGGTTTGGGACGGCATAATATATTATGTCATATTTTCATGATTTTGGGACACTATGTCAGAGCCAGGACTTGAACCTGCAGCCTCCTGATTACCAGGCAGGCTCTGTACCCAGTGAGCCACTGTGCATGCTGTTCTTAAAAGGCCGAATAGATAATGACAGAAGAGCCAGAGACTTGTTTCCATTGTGGTTCATAAACATTCGAGCGTCTAGAGATAAACAACAGCAAAAGAAACAATAGACAAATCTCCTGTCATTTTATTTTTTGTATTTTATTTTTGTATCAATGTTGTACTCAAAGGGAACAGCAGAAGGCATTGTGGCAGGTAGCCAAGTACATCAGTGACTTAGCACACTGGCTGCATGATCTGGAGATAGGGGGTTCAAACCCCACTCAAATCTTTACTTGCCAAAATCTGCCATTGACCCCCATTCTGAATTTCTCAAATTTAAAAGCACTATATTTCTAAAACTATGAAACATTTCAAATATTCCTTTTCAGGCAAACATGTCCACCGTAAGATGAACCTAAGTAGGCTTGAATGGGGTTTCTAGGTGTAAGTATGTAGGACTAGTAGCATGCCAAAGTTTGTGCTATTGCCATTGAGAATGCATTGGGCGTTAAAGTTAAATAACTCAGAAACTACAAAACCTTTCAAAGTAAAAAGTTCCAGCATGTGTCTCCACAGTAAGCTGAATTATAAAAAGTGTGAATGGAGTTTCTAGGTGAAAGTGCTTTTTTGACGTGCCAATATCTGCCATTGAGCCCCATTGTAAAATTCTCAAATTTGAAAGCACTATATTTCTAAAACTATGAAACATTTCAAAGATTCCTTTTCAGGCAAACATGTCCACCGTAAGATGAACCTAAGTAGGCTTGAATGGGGTTTCTAGGTGTAAGTATGTAGGACTAGTAGCATGCCAAAGTTTGTGCTATTGCCATTGAGAATGCATTGGGCGTTAAAGTTAAATAACTCAGAAACTACAAAACATTTCAAAGTAAAAAGTTCCAGCATGTGTCTCCACAGTAAGCTGAATTATAAAAAGTGTGAATGGAGTTTCTAGGTGAAAGTGCTTTTTTGACGTGCCAATATCTGCCATTGAGCCCCATTGTAAAATTCTCAAATTTGAAAGCACTATATTTCTAAAACTATGAAACATTTCAAAGATTCCTTTTCAGGCAAACATGTCCACCGTAAGATGAACCTAAGTAGGCTTGAATGGGGTTTCTAGGTGTAAGTATGTAGGACTAGTAGCATGCCAAAGTTTGTGCTATTGCCATTGAGAATGCATTGGGTGTTAAAGTTAAATAACTCAGAAACTACAAAACATTTCAAAGTAAAAAGTTCCAGCATGTGTCTCCACAGTAAGCTGAATTATAAAAAGTGTGAATGGAGTTTCTAGGTGAAAGTGCATTTTTGACGTGCCAATATCTGCCATTGAGCCCCATTGTAAAATTATCAAATTTGAAAGCACTATATTTCTAAAACTATGAAACATTTCAAAGATTCCTTTTCAGGCACACATGTCCACCGTAAGATGAACCTAAGTAAGCTTGAATGGGGTTTCTAGGTGTAAGTATGTAGGACTAGTAGCATGCCAAAGTTTGTGCTATTGCCATTGAGAATGCATTGGGCGTTAAAGTTAAATAACTCAGAAACTACAAAACATTTCGAAGTAAAAAGTTCCAGCATGTGTCTCCACAGTAAGCTGAATTATAAAAAGTGTGAATGGAGTTTCTAGGTGAAAGTGCTTTTTTGACGTGCCAATATCTGCCATTGAGCCCCATTGTAAAATTCTCAAATTTGAAAGCACTATATTTCTAAAACTATGAAACATTTCAAAGATTCCTTTTCAGGCAAACATGTCCACCGTAAGATGAACCTAAGTAGGCTTGAATGGGGTTTCTAGGTGTAAGTATGTAGGACTAGTAGCATGCCAAAGTTTGTACTATTGCCATTGAGAATGCATTGGGCGTTAAAGTCAAATAACTCAGAAACTACAAAACATTTCAAAGTAAAAAGTTCCAGCATGTGTCTCCACAGTAAGCTGAATTATAAAAAGTGTGAATGGAGTTTCTAGGTGAAAGTGCTTTTTTGACGTGCCAATATCTGCCATTGAGCCCCATTGTAAAATTCTCAAATTTGAAAGCACTATATTTCTAAAACTATGAAACATTTCAAAGATTCCTTTTCAGGCAAACATGTCCACCGTAAGATGAACCTAAGTAGGCTTGAATGGGGTTTCTAGGTGTAAGTATGTAGGACTAGTAGCATGCCAAAGTTTGTACTATTGCCATTGAGAATGCATTGGGCGTTAAAGTTAAATAACTCAGAAACTACAAAACATTTCAAAGTAAAAAGTTCCAGCATGTGTCTCCACAGTAAGCTGAATTATAAAACGTGTGAATGGAGTTTCTAGGTGAAAGTGCTTTTTTGACGTGCCAATATCTGCCATTGAGCCCCATTGTAAAATTCTCAAATTTGAAAGCACTATATTTCTAAAACTATGAAACATTTCAAATATTCCTTTTCAGGCAAACATGTCCACCGTAAGATGAACCTAAGTAGGCTTGAATGGGGTTTCTAGGTGTAAGTATGTAGGACTAGTAGCATGCCAAAGTTTGTGCTATTGCCATTGAGAATGCATTGGGCGTTAAAGTTAAATAACTCAGAAACTACAAAACATTTCAAAGTAAAAAGTTCCAGCATGTGTCTCCACAGTAAGCTGAATTATAAAACGTGTGAATGGAGTTTCTAGGTGAAAGTGCTTTTTTGACGTTCCAATATCTGCCATTGAGCCCCATTGTAAAATTCTCAAATTTGAAAGCACTATATTTCTAAAACTATGAAACATTTCAAAGATTCCTTTTCAGGCAAACATGTCCACCGTAAGATGAACCTAAGTAGGCTGTAATGGGGTTTCTAGGTGTAAGTATGTAGGACTAGTAGCATGCCAAAGTTTGTGCTATTGCCATTGAGAATGCATTGGGCGTTAAAGTTAAATAACTCAGAAACTACAAAACATTTCAAAGTAAAAAGTTCCAGCATGTGTCTCCACAGTAAGCTGAATTTTAAAACGTGTGAATGGAGTTTCTAGGTGAAAGTTCTTTTTTGACGTGCCAATATCTGCCATTGAGCCCCATTGTAAAATTCTCAAATTTGAAAGCACTATATTTCTAAAACTATGAAACATTTCAAAGATTCCTTTTCAGGCAAACATGTCCACCGTAAGATGAACCTAAGTAGGCTTGAATGGGGTTTCTAGGTGTAAGTATGTAGGACTAGTAGCATGCCAAAGTTTGTGCTATTGCCATTGAGAATGCATTGGGCGTTAAAGTCAAATAACTCAGAAACTACAAAACATTTCAAAGTAAAAAGTTCCAGCATGTGTCTCCACAGTAAGCTGAATTATAAAACGTGTGAATGGAGTTTCTAGGTGAAAGTGATTTTGACGTGCCACTATCTGCCATTATAAATTTCTCACATTTAAAGCACTATATTTCTAAAACTATGAAACATTTCAAAGATTCCTTTTCAGGCAAACATGTCCACCGTAAGATGAACCTAAATAGGTTTGAATGGGGATTCTAGGTGTAAGTATGTAGGACTAGTAGCATGCCAAAGTTATAATTTTTTTCGGACGGCATACTATAGCATGTCATTTTTCGTGATTAAGGACTATTTGAAAAAAATATGAAAATCATGACAAAACGACATACTATAGTTCATGGTTTGGGACGGCATAATATATTATGTCATATTTTCATGATTTTGGGACACTATGTCAGAGCCAGGACTTGAACCTGCAGCCTCCTGATTACCAGGCAGGCTCTGTACCCAGTGAGCCACTGTGCATGCTGTTCTTAAAAGGCCGAATAGATAATGACAGAAGAGCCAGAGACTTGTTTCCATTGTTGTTCATAAACATTCGAGCGTCTAGAGATAAACAACAGCAAAAGAAACAATAGACAAATCTCCTGTTATTTTATTTTTTGTATTTTATTTTTGTATCAATGTTGTACTCAAAGGGAACAGCAGAAGGCATTGTGGCAGGTAGCAAGTACATCAGTGACTTAGCACATTGGCTGCATGATCTGGAGATAGGGGGTTCAAACCCCACTCAAATCTTTACTTGCCAAAATCTGCCATTGACCCCCATTCTGAATTTCTCAAATTTAAAAGCACTATATTTCTAAAACTATGAAACATTTCAAATATTCCTTTTCGGACGGCATACTATAGCATGTCGTTTTTCGTGATTAAGGACTATTTGAAAAAAAGATGAAAATCATGAAAAAACGACATACTATAGTCCATGGTTTGGGACGGCATAATATATTATGTCATATTTTCATGATTTTGGGACACTATGTCAGAGCCAGGACTTGAACCTGCAGCCTCCTGATTACCAGGCAGGCTCTGTACCCAGTGAGCCACTGTGCATGCTGTTCTTAAAAGGCCGAATAGATAATGACAGAAGAGCCAGAGACTTGTTTCCATTGTGGTTCATAAACATTCGAGCGTCTAGAGATAAACAACAGCAAAAGAAACAATAGACAAATCTCCTGTTATTTAATTTTTTGTATTTTATTTTTGTATCAATGTTGTACTCAAAGGGAACAGCAGACTGCATTGTGGCAGGTAGCAAGTAGATCAGTGACTTAGCACACTGGCTGCATGATCTGGAGATAGTGGGTTCAAACCCCACTCAAATCTTTACTTGCCAAAATCTGCCATTGACCCCCATTCTGAATTTCTCAAATTTAAAAGCACTATATTTCTAAAACTATGAAACATTTCAAATATTCCTTTTCAGGCAAACATGTCCACCGTAAGATGAACCTAAGTGGCTTGAATGGGGTTTCTAGGTGTAAGTATGTAGGACTAGTAGCATGCCAAAGTTTGTGCTATTGCCATTGAGAATGCATTGGGCGTTAAAGTTAAATAACTCAGAAACTACAAAACATTTCAAAGTAAAAAGTTCCAGCATGTGTCTCCACAGTAAGCTGAATTATAAAAAGTGTGAATGGAGTTTCTAGGTGAAAGTGCTTTTTTGACGTGCCAATATCTGCCATTGAGCCCCATTGTAAAATTCTCAAATTTGAAAGCACTATATTTCTAAAACTATGAAACATTTCAAAGATTCCTTTTCAGGCAAACATGTCCACCGTAAGATGAACCTAAGTAGGCTTGAATGGGGTTTCTAGGTGTAAGTATGTAGGACTAGTAGCATGCCAAAGTTTGTGCTATTGCCATTGAGAATGCATTGGGCGTTAAAGTTAAATAACTCAGAAACTACAAAACATTTCAAAGTAAAAAGTTCCAGCATGTGTCTCCACAGTAAGCTGAATTATAAAAAGTGTGAATGGAGTTTCTAGGTGAAAGTGCTTTTTTGACGTGCCAATATCTGCCATTGAGCCCCATTGTAAAATTCTCAAATTTGAAAGCACTATATTTCTAAAACTATGAAACATTTCAAAGATTCCTTTTCAGGCAAACATGTCCACCGTAAGATGAACCTAAGTAGGCTTGAATGGGGTTTCTAGGTGTAAGTATGTAGGACTAGTAGCATGCCAAAGTTTGTGCTATTGCCATTGAGAATGCATTGGGTGTTAAAGTTAAATAACTCAGAAACTACAAAACATTTCAAAGTAAAAAGTTCCAGCATGTGTCTCCACAGTAAGCTGAATTATAAAAAGTGTGAATGGAGTTTCTAGGTGAAAGTGCATTTTTGACGTGCCAATATCTGCCATTGAGCCCCATTGTAAAATTATCAAATTTGAAAGCACTATATTTCTAAAACTATGAAACATTTCAAAGATTCCTTTTCAGGCACACATGTCCACCGTAAGATGAACCTAAGTAAGCTTGAATGGGGTTTCTAGGTGTAAGTATGTAGGACTAGTAGCATGCCAAAGTTTGTGCTATTGCCATTGAGAATGCATTGGGCGTTAAAGTTAAATAACTCAGAAACTAAACATTTCAAAGTAAAAAGTTCCAGCATGTGTCTCCACAGTAAGCTGAATTATAAAAAGTGTGAATGGAGTTTCTAGGTGAAAGTGCTTTTTTGACGTGCCAATATCTGCCATTGAGCCCCATTGTAAAATTCTCAAATTTGAAAGCACTATATTTCTAAAACTATGAAACATTTCAAAGATTCCTTTTCAGGCAAACATGTCCACCGTAAGATGAACCTAAGTAGGCTTGAATGGGGTTTCTAGGTGTAAGTATGTAGGACTAGTAGCATGCCAAAGTTTGTACTATTGCCATTGAGAATGCATTGGGCGTTAAAGTCAAATAACTCAGAAACTACAAAACATTTCAAAGTAAAAAGTTCCAGCATGTGTCTCCACAGTAAGCTGAATTATAAAACGTTTGAATGGAGTTTCTAGGTGAAAGTGCTTTTTTGACGTGCCAATATCTGCCATTGAGCCCCATTGTAAAATTCTCAAATTTGAAAGCACTATATTTCTAAAACTATGAAACATTTCAAAGATTCCTTTTCAGGCAAACATGTCCACCGTAAGATGAACCTAAGTAGGCTTGAATGGGGGTTCTAGGTGTAAGTATGTAGGACTAGTAGCATGCCAAAGTTTGTGCTATTGCCATTGAGAATGCATTGGGCGTTAAAGTTAAATAACTCAGAAACTACAAAACATTTCAAAGTAAAAAGTTCCAGCATGTGTCTCCACAGTAAGCTGAATTATAAAAAGTGTGAATGGAGTTTCTAGGTGAAAGTGCTTTTTTGACGTGCCAATATCTGCCATTGAGCCCCATTGTAAAATTCTCAAATTTGAAAGCACTATATTTCTAAAACTATGAAACATTTCAAAGATTCCTTTTCAGGCAAACATGTCCACCGTAAGATGAACCTAAGTAGGCTTGAATGGGGTTTCTAGGTGTAAGTATGTAGGACTAGTAGCATGCCAAAGTTTGTACTATTGCCATTGAGAATGCATTGGGCGTTAAAGTTAAATAACTCAGAAACTACAAAACATTTCAAAGTAAAAAGTTCCAGCATGTGTCTCCACAGTAAGCTGAATTATAAAACGTGTGAATGGAGTTTCTAGGTGAAAGTGCTTTTTTGACGTGCCAATATCTGCCATTGAGCCCCATTGTAAAATTCTCAAATTTGAAAGCACTATATTTCTAAAACTATGAAACATTTCAAAGATTCCTTTTCAGGCAAACATGTCCACCGTAAGATGAACCTAAGTAGGCTTGAATGGGGTTTCTAGGTGTAAGTATGTAGGACTAGTAGCATGCCAAAGTTTGTGCTATTGCCATTGAGAATGCATTGGGCGTTAAAGTTAAATAACTCAGAAACTACAAAACATTTCAAAGTAAAAAGTTCCAGCATGTGTCTCCACAGTAAGCTGAATTATAAAACGTGTGAATGGAGTTTCTAGGTGAAAGTGCTTTTTTGACGTTCCAATATCTGCCATTGAGCCCCATTGTAAAATTCTCAAATTTGAAAGCACTATATTTCTAAAACTATGAAACATTTCAAAGATTCCTTTTCAGGCAAACATGTCCACCGTAAGATGAACCTAAGTAGGCTGTAATGGGGTTTCTAGGTGTAAGTATGTAGGACTAGTAGCATGCCAAAGTTTGTGCTATTGCCATTGAGAATGCATTGGGCGTTAAAGTTAAATAACTCAGAAACTACAAAACATTTCAAAGTAAAAAGTTCCAGCATGTGTCTCCACAGTAAGCTGAATTTTAAAACGTGTGAATGGAGTTTCTAGGTGAAAGTTCTTTTTTGACGTGCCAATATCTGCCATTGAGCCCCATTGTAAAATTCTCAAATTTGAAAGCACTATATTTCTAAAACTATGAAACATTTCAAAGATTCCTTTTCAGGCAAACATGTCCACCGTAAGATGAACCTAAGTAGGCTTGAATGGGGTTTCTAGGTGTAAGTATGTAGGACTAGTAGCATGCCAAAGTTTGTGCTATTGCCATTGAGAATGCATTGGGCGTTAAAGTCAAAAAACTCAGAAACTACAAAACATTTCAAAGTAAAAAGTTCCAGCATGTGTCTCCACAGTAAGCTGAATTATAAAACGTGTGAATGGAGTTTCTAGGTGAAAGTGATTTTGACGTGCCACTATCTGCCATTATAAATTTCTCACATTTAAAGCACTATATTTCTAAAACTATGAAACATTTCAAAGATTCCTTTTCAGGCAAACATGTCCACCGTAAGATGAACCTAAATAGGTTTGAATGGGGATTCTAGGTGTAAGTATGTAGGACTAGTAGCATGCCAAAGTTATAATTTTTTTCGGACGGCATACTATAGCATGTCATTTTTCGTGATTAAGGACTATTTGAAAAAAATATGAAAATCATGACAAAACGACATACTATAGTTCATGGTTTGGGACGGCATAATATATTATGTCATATTTTCATGATTTTGGGACACTATGTCAGAGCCAGGACTTGAACCTGCAGCCTCCTGATTACCAGGCAGGCTCTGTACCCAGTGAGCCACTGTGCATGCTGTTCTTAAAAGGCCGAATAGATAATGACAGAAGAGCCAGAGACTTGTTTCCATTGTTGTTCATAAACATTCGAGCGTCTAGAGATAAACAACAGCAAAAGAAACAATAGACAAATCTCCTGTTATTTTATTTTTTGTATTTTATTTTTGTATCAATGTTGTACTCAAAGGGAACAGCAGAAGGCATTGTGGCAGGTAGCAAGTACATCAGTGACTTAGCACACTGGCTGCATGATCTGGAGATAGGGGGTTCAAACCCCACTCAAATCTTTACTTGCCAAAATCTGCCATTGACCCCCATTCTGAATTTCTCAAATTTAAAAGCACTATATTTCTAAAACTATGAAACATTTCAAATATTCCTTTTCAGGCAAACATGTCCACTGTAAGATGAACCTAAGTAGGCTTGAATGGGGTTTCTAGGTGTAAGTATGTAGGACTAGTAGCATGCCAAAGTTTGTGCTATTGCCATTGAGAATGCATTGGGCGTTAAAGTTAAATAACTCAGAAACTACAAAACCTTTCAAAGTAAAAAGTTCCAGCATGTGTCTCCACAGTAAGCTGAATTATAAAACGTGTGAATGGAGTTTCTAGGTGAAAGTGATTTTGACGTGCCACTATCTGCCATTATAAATTTCTCACATTTAAAGCACTATATTTCTAAAACTATGAAACATTTCAAAGATTCCTTTTCAGGCAAACATGTCCACCGTAAGATGAACCTAAATAGGTTTGAATGGGGATTCTAGGTGTAAGTATGTAGGACTAGTAGCATGCCAAAGTTATAATTTTTTTCGGACGGCATACTATAGCATGTCGTTTTTCGTGATTAAGGACTATTTGAAAAAAAGATGAAAATCATGAAAAAACGACATACTATAGTTCATGGCTTCGGACGGCATACTATAGCATGTCGTTTTTCATGATTTTGGAGGATTTGAAAAAAAGATGAAAATCATGAAAAAACGACATACTATAGTCCATGGTTTGGGACGGCATAATATATTATGTCATATTTTCATGATTTTGGGACACTATGTCAGAGCCAGGACTTGAACCTGCAGACTCCTGATTACCAGGCAGGCTCTGTACCCAGTGAGCCACTGTGCATGCTGTTCTTAAAAGGCCGAATAGATAATGACAGAAGAGCCAGAGACTTGTTTCCATTGTGGTTCATAAACATTCGAGCGTCTAGAGATAAACAACAGCAAAAGAAACAATAGAAAAATCTCCTGTTATTTAATTTTTTGTATTTTATTTTTGTATCAATGTTGTACTCAAAGGGAACAGCAGACTGCATTGTGGCAGGTAGCAAGTAGATCAGTGACTTAGCACACTGGCTGCATGATCTGGAGATAGTGGGTTCAAACCCCACTCAAATCTTTACTTGCCAAAATCTGCCATTGACCCCCATTCTGAATTTCTCAAATTTAAAAGCACTATATTTCTAAAACTATGAAACATTTCAAATATTCCTTTTCAGGCAAACATGTCCACCGTAAGATGAACCTAAGTGGCTTGAATGGGGTTTCTAGGTGTAAGTATGTAGGACTAGTAGCATGCCAAAGTTTGTGCTATTGCCATTGAGAATGCATTGGGCGTTAAAGTTAAATAACTCAGAAACTACAAAACATTTCAAAGTAAAAAGTTCCAGCATGTGTCTCCACAGTAAGCTGAATTATAAAAAGTGTGAATGGAGTTTCTAGGTGAAAGTGCTTTTTTGACGTGCCAATATCTGCCATTGAGCCCCATTGTAAAATTCTCAAATTTGAAAGCACTATATTTCTAAAACTATGAAACATTTCAAAGATTCCTTTTCAGGCAAACATGTCCACCGTAAGATGAACCTAAGTAGGCTTGAATGGGGTTTCTAGGTGTAAGTATGTAGGACTAGTAGCATGCCAAAGTTTGTGCTATTGCCATTGAGAATGCATTGGGCGTTAAAGTTAAATAACTCAGAAACTACAAAACATTTCAAAGTAAAAAGTTCCAGCATGTGTCTCCACAGTAAGCTGAATTATAAAAAGTGTGAATGGAGTTTCTAGGTGAAAGTGCTTTTTTGACGTGCCAATATCTGCCTTTGAGCCCCATTGTAAAATTCTCAAATTTGAAAGCACTATATTTCTAAAACTATGAAACATTTCAAAGATTCCTTTTCAGGCAAACATGTCCACCGTAAGATGAACCTAAGTAGGCTTGAATGGGGTTTCTAGGTGTAAGTATGTAGGACTAGTAGCATGCCAAAGTTTGTGCTATTGCCATTGAGAATGCATTGGGCGTTAAAGTTAAATAACTCAGAAACTACAAAACATTTCAAAGTAAAAAGTTCCAGCATGTGTCTCCACAGTAAGCTGAATTATAAAAAGTGTGAATGGAGTTTCTAGGTGAAAGTGCTTTTTTGACGTGCCAATATCTGCCATTGAGCCCCATTGTAAAATTCTCAAATTTGAAAGCACTATATTTCTAAAACTATGAAACATTTCAAAGATTCCTTTTCAGGCAAACATGTCCACCGTAAGATGAACCTAAGTAGGCTTGAATGGGGTTTCTAGGTGTAAGTATGTAGGACTAGTAGCATGCCAAAGTTTGTGCTATTGCCATTGAGAATGCATTGGGTGTTAAAGTTAAATAACTCAGAAACTACAAAACATTTCAAAGTAAAAAGTTCCAGCATGTGTCTCCACAGTAAGCTGAATTATAAAAAGTGTGAATGGAGTTTCTAGGTGAAAGTGCTTTTTTGACGTGCCAATATCTGCCATTGAGCCCCATTGTAAAATTCTCAAATTTGAAAGCACTATATTTCTAAAACTATGAAACATTTCAAAGATTCCTTTTCAGGCAAACATGTCCACCGTAAGATGAACCTAAGTAGGCTTGAATGGGGTTTCTAGGTGTAAGTATGTAGGACTAGTAGCATGCCAAAGTTTGTGCTATTGCCATTGAGAATGCATTGGGCGTTAAAGTTAAATAACTCAGAAACTACAAAACATTTCAAAGTAAAAAGTTCCAGCATGTGTCTCCACAGTAAGCTGAATTATAAAAAGTGTGAATGGAGTTTCTAGGTGAAAGTGCTTTTTTGACGTGCCAATATCTGCCATTGAGCCCCATTGTAAAATTCTCAAATTTGAAAGCACTATATTTCTAAAACTATGAAACATTTCAAAGATTCCTTTTCAGGCAAACATGTCCACCGTAAGATGAACCTAAGTAGGCTTGAATGGGGTTTCTAGGTGTAAGTATGTAGGACTAGTAGCATGCCAAAGTTTGTGCTATTGCCATTGAGAATGCATTGGGTGTTAAAGTTAAATAACTCAGAAACTACAAAACATTTCAAAGTAAAAAGTTCCAGCATGTGTCTCCACAGTAAGCTGAATTATAAAAAGTGTGAATGGAGTTTCTAGGTGAAAGTGCTTTTTTGACGTGCCAATATCTGCCATTGAGCCCCATTGTAAAATTCTCAAATTTGAAAGCACTATATTTCTAAAACTATGAAACATTTCAAAGATTCCTTTTCAGGCAAACATGTCCACCGTAAGATGAACCTAAGTAGGCTTGAATGGGGTTTCTAGGTGTAAGTATGTAGGACTAGTAGCATGCCAAAGTTTGTACTATTGCCATTGAGAATGCATTGGGCGTTAAAGTTAAATAACTCAGAAACTACAAAACATTTCAAAGTAAAAAGTTCCAGCATGTGTCTCCACAGTAAGCTGAATTATAAAACGTGTGAATGGAGTTTCTAGGTGAAAGTGCTTTTTTGACGTGCCAATATCTGCCATTGAGCCCCATTGTAAAAATCTCAAATTTGAAAGCACTATATTTCTAAAACTATGAAACATTTCAAAGATTCCTTTTCAGGCAAACATGTCCACCGTAAGATGAACCTAAGTAGGCTTGAATGGGGTTTCTAGGTGTAAGTATGTAGGACTAGTAGCATGCCAAAGTTTGTGCTATTGCCATTGAGAATGCATTGGGCGTTAAAGTTAAATAACTCAGAAACTACAAAACATTTCAAAGTAAAAAGTTCCAGCATGTGTCTCCACAGTAAGCTGAATTATAAAACGTGTGAATGGAGTTTCTAGGTGAAAGTGCTTTTTTGACGTTCCAATATCTGCCATTGAGCCCCATTGTAAAATTCTCAAATTTGAAAGCACTATATTTCTAAAACTATGAAACATTTCAAAGATTCCTTTTCAGGCAAACATGTCCACCGTAAGATGAACCTAAGTAGGCTGTAATGGGGTTTCTAGGTGTAAGTATGTAGGACTAGTAGCATGCCAAAGTTTGTGCTATTGCCATTGAGAATGCATTGGGCGTTAAAGTTAAATAACTCAGAAACTACAAAACATTTCAAAGTAAAAAGTTCCAGCATGTGTCTCCACAGTAAGCTGAATTTTAAAACGTGTGAATGGAGTTTCTAGGTGAAAGTTCTTTTTTGACGTGCCAATATCTGCCATTGAGCCCCATTGTAAAATTCTCAAATTTGAAAGCACTATATTTCTAAAACTATGAAACATTTCAAAGATTCCTTTTCAGGCAAACATGTCCACCGTAAGATGAACCTAAGTAGGCTTGAATGGGGTTTCTAGGTGTAAGTATGTAGGACTAGTAGCATGCCAAAGTTTGTGCTATTGCCATTGAGAATGCATTGGGCGTTAAAGTCAAATAACTCAGAAACTACAAAACATTTCAAAGTAAAAAGTTCCAGCATGTGTCTCCACAGTAAGCTGAATTATAAAACGTGTGAATGGAGTTTCTAGGTGAAAGTGATTTTGACGTGCCACTATCTGCCATTATAAATTTCTCACATTTAAAGCACTATATTTCTAAAACTATGAAACATTTCAAAGATTCCTTTTCAGGCAAACATGTCCACCGTAAGATGAACCTAAATAGGTTTGAATGGGGATTCTAGGTGTAAGTATGTAGGACTAGTAGCATGCCAAAGTTATAATTTTTTTCGGACGGCATACTATAGCATGTCATTTTTCGTGATTAAGGACTATTTGAAAAAAATATGAAAATCATGACAAAACGACATACTATAGTTCATGGTTTGGGACGGCATAATATATTATGTCATATTTTCATGATTTTGGGACACTATGTCAGAGCCAGGACTTGAACCTGCAGCCTCCTGATTACCAGGCAGGCTCTGTACCCAGTGAGCCACTGTGCATGCTGTTCTTAAAAGGCCGAATAGATAATGACAGAAGAGCCAGAGACTTGTTTCCATTGTTGTTCATAAACATTCGAGCGTCTAGAGATAAACAACAGCAAAAGAAACAATAGACAAATCTCCTGTTATTTTATTTTTTGTATTTTATTTTTGTATCAATGTTGTACTCAAAGGGAACAGCAGAAGGCATTGTGGCAGGTAGCAAGTACATCAGTGACTTAGCACACTGGCTGCATGATCTGGAGATAGGGGGTTCAAACCCCACTCAAATCTTTACTTGCCAAAATCTGCCATTGACCCCCATTCTGAATTTCTCAAATTTAAAAGCACTATATTTCTAAAACTATGAAACATTTCAAATATTCCTTTTCAGGCAAACATGTCCACTGTAAGATGAACCTAAGTAGGCTTGAATGGGGTTTCTAGGTGTAAGTATGTAGGACTAGTAGCATGCCAAAGTTTGTGCTATTGCCATTGAGAATGCATTGGGCGTTAAAGTTAAATAACTCAGAAACTACAAAACCTTTCAAAGTAAAAAGTTCCAGCATGTGTCTCCACAGTAAGCTGAATTATAAAACGTGTGAATGGAGTTTCTAGGTGAAAGTGATTTTGACGTGCCACTATCTGCCATTATAAATTTCTCACATTTAAAGCACTATATTTCTAAAACTATGAAACATTTCAAAGATTCCTTTTCAGGCAAACATGTCCACCGTAAGATGAACCTAAATAGGTTTGAATGGGGATTCTAGGTTGTAAGTATGTAGGACTAGTAGCATGCCAAAGTTATAATTTTTTTCGGACGGCATACTATAGCATGTCGTTTTTCGTGATTAAGGACTATTTGAAAAAAAGATGAAAATCATGAAAAAACGACATACTATAGTTCATGGCTTCGGACGGCATACTATAGCATGTCGTTTTTCATGATTTTGGAGGATTTGAAAAAAAGATGAAAATCATGAAAAAACGACATACTATAGTCCATGGTTTGGGACGGCATAATATATTATGTCATATTTTCATGATTTTGGGACACTATGTCAGAGCCAGGACTTGAACCTGCAGCCTCCTGATTACCAGGCAGGCTCTGTACCCAGTGAGCCACTGTGCATGCTGTTCTTAAAAGGCCGAATAGATAATGACAGAAGAGCCAGAGACTTGTTTCCATTGTGGTTCATAAACATTCGAGCGTCTAGAGATAAACAACAGCAAAAGAAACAATAGACAAATCTCCTGTTATTTAATTTTTTGTATTTTATTTTTGTATCAATGTTGTACTCAAAGGGAACAGCAGACTGCATTGTGGCAGGTAGCAAGTAGATCAGTGACTTAGCACACTGGCTGCATGATCTGGAGATAGTGGGTTCAAACCCCACTCAAATCTTTACTTGCCAAAATCTGCCATTGACCCCCATTCTGAATTTCTCAAATTTAAAAGCACTATATTTCTAAAACTATGAAACATTTCAAATATTCCTTTTCAGGCAAACATGTCCACCGTAAGATGAACCTAAGTGGCTTGAATGGGGTTTCTAGGTGTAAGTATGTAGGACTAGTAGCATGCCAAAGTTTGTGCTATTGCCATTGAGAATGCATTGGGCGTTAAAGTTAAATAACTCAGAAACTACAAAACATTTCAAAGTAAAAAGTTCCAGCATGTGTCTCCACAGTAAGCTGAATTATAAAAAGTGTGAATGGAGTTTCTAGGTGAAAGTGCTTTTTTGACGTGCCAATATCTGCCATTGAGCCCCATTGTAAAATTCTCAAATTTGAAAGCACTATATTTCTAAAACTATGAAACATTTCAAAGATTCCTTTTCAGGCAAACATGTCCACCGTAAGATGAACCTAAGTAGGCTTGAATGGGGTTTCTAGGTGTAAGTATGTAGGACTAGTAGCATGCCAAAGTTTGTGCTATTGCCATTGAGAATGCATTGGGCGTTAAAGTTAAATAACTCAGAAACTACAAAACATTTCAAAGTAAAAAGTTCCAGCATGTGTCTCCACAGTAAGCTGAATTATAAAAAGTGTGAATGGAGTTTCTAGGTGAAAGTGCTTTTTTGACGTGCCAATATCTGCCTTTGAGCCCCATTGTAAAATTCTCAAATTTGAAAGCACTATATTTCTAAAACTATGAAACATTTCAAAGATTCCTTTTCAGGCAAACATGTCCACCGTAAGATGAACCTAAGTAGGCTTGAATGGGGTTTCTAGGTGTAAGTATGTAGGACTAGTAGCATGCCAAAGTTTGTGCTATTGCCATTGAGAATGCATTGGGCGTTAAAGTTAAATAACTCAGAAACTACAAAACATTTCAAAGTAAAAAGTTCCAGCATGTGTCTCCACAGTAAGCTGAATTATAAAAAGTGTGAATGGAGTTTCTAGGTGAAAGTGCTTTTTTGACGTGCCAATATCTGCCATTGAGCCCCATTGTAAAATTCTCAAATTTGAAAGCACTATATTTCTAAAACTATGAAACATTTCAAAGATTCCTTTTCAGGCAAACATGTCCACCGTAAGATGAACCTAAGTAGGCTTGAATGGGGTTTCTAGGTGTAAGTATGTAGGACTAGTAGCATGCCAAAGTTTGTGCTATTGCCATTGAGAATGCATTGGGTGTTAAAGTTAAATAACTCAGAAACTACAAAACATTTCAAAGTAAAAAGTTCCAGCATGTGTCTCCACAGTAAGCTGAATTATAAAAAGTGTGAATGGAGTTTCTAGGTGAAAGTGCTTTTTTGACGTGCCAATATCTGCCATTGAGCCCCATTGTAAAATTCTCAAATTTGAAAGCACTATATTTCTAAAACTATGAAACATTTCAAAGATTCCTTTTCAGGCAAACATGTCCACCGTAAGATGAACCTAAGTAGGCTTGAATGGGGTTTCTAGGTGTAAGTATGTAGGACTAGTAGCATGCCAAAGTTTGTGCTATTGCCATTGAGAATGCATTGGGCGTTAAAGTTAAATAACTCAGAAACTACAAAACATTTCAAAGTAAAAAGTTCCAGCATGTGTCTCCACAGTAAGCTGAATTATAAAAAGTGTGAATGGAGTTTCTAGGTGAAAGTGCTTTTTTGACGTGCCAATATCTGCCATTGAGCCCCATTGTAAAATTCTCAAATTTGAAAGCACTATATTTCTAAAACTATGAAACATTTCAAAGATTCCTTTTCAGGCAAACATGTCCACCGTAAGATGAACCTAAGTAGGCTTGAATGGGGTTTCTAGGTGTAAGTATGTAGGACTAGTAGCATGCCAAAGTTTGTGCTATTGCCATTGAGAATGCATTGGGTGTTAAAGTTAAATAACTCAGAAACTACAAAACATTTCAAAGTAAAAAGTTCCAGCATGTGTCTCCACAGTAAGCTGAATTATAAAAAGTGTGAATGGAGTTTCTAGGTGAAAGTGCTTTTTTGACGTGCCAATATCTGCCATTGAGCCCCATTGTAAAATTCTCAAATTTGAAAGCACTATATTTCTAAAACTATGAAACATTTCAAAGATTCCTTTTCAGGCAAACATGTCCACCGTAAGATGAACCTAAGTAGGCTTGAATGGGGTTTCTAGGTGTAAGTATGTAGGACTAGTAGCATGCCAAAGTTTGTGCTATTGCCATTGAGAATGCATTGGGCGTTAAAGTTAAATAACTCAGAAACTACAAAACATTTCAAAGTAAAAAGTTCCAGCATGTGTCTCCACAGTAAGCTGAATTTCTAAAAAGTGTGAATGGAGTTTCTAGGTGAAAGTGCTTTTTTGACGTGCCAATATCTGCCATTGAGCCCCATTGTACAATTCTCAAATTTGAAAGCACTATATTTCTAAAACTATGAAACATTTCAAAGATTCCTTTTCAGGCAAACATGTCCACCGTAAGATGAACCTAAGTAGGCTTGAATGGGGTTTCTAGGTGTAAGTATGTAGGACTAGTAGCATGCCAAAGTTTGTGCTATTGCCATTGAGAATGCATTGGGCGTTAAAGTTAAATAACTCAGAAACTACAAAACATTTCAAAGTAAAAAGTTCCAGCATGTGTCTCCACAGTAAGCTGAATTATAAAAAGTGTGAATGGAGTTTCTAGGTGAAAGTGCTTTTTTGACGTGCCAATATCTGCCATTGAGCCCCATTGTAAAATTCTCAAATTTGAAAGCACTATATTTCTAAAACTATGAAACATTTCAAAGATTCCTTTTCAGGCAAACATGTCCACCGTAAGATGAACCTAAGTAGGCTTGAATGGGGTTTCTAGGTGTAAGTATGTAGGACTAGTAGCATGCCAAAGTTTGTGCTATTGCCATTGAGAATGCATTGGGTGTTAAAGTTAAATAACTCAGAAACTACAAAACATTTCAAAGTAAAAAGTTCCAGCATGTGTCTCCACAGTAAGCTGAATTATAAAAAGTGTGAATGGAGTTTCTAGGTGAAAGTGCTTTTTTGACGTGCCAATATCTGCCATTGAGCCCCATTGTAAAATTCTCAAATTTGAAAGCACTATATTTCTAAAACTATGAAACATTTCAAAGATTCCTTTTCAGGCAAACATGTCCACCGTAAGATGAACCTAAGTAGGCTTGAATGGGGTTTCTAGGTGTAAGTATGTAGGACTAGTAGCATGCCAAAGTTTGTGCTATTGCCATTGAGAATGCATTGGGCGTTAAAGTTAAATAACTCAGAAACTACAAAACATTTCAAAGTAAAAAGTTCCAGCATGTGTCTCCACAGTAAGCTGAATTTCTAAAAAGTGTGAATGGAGTTTCTAGGTGAAAGTGCTTTTTTGACGTGCCAATATCTGCCATTGAGCCCCATTGTACAATTCTCACATTTGAAAGCACTATATTTCTAAAACTATGAAACATTTCAAAGATTCCTTTTCAGGCAAACATGTCCACCGTAAGATGAACCTAAGTAGGCTTGAATGGGGTTTCTAGGTGTAAGTATGTAGGACTAGTAGCATGCCAAAGTTTGTACTATTGCCATTGAGAATGCATTGGGCGTTAAAGTTAAATAACTCAGAAACTACAAAACATTTCAAAGTAAAAAGTTCCAGCATGTGTCTCCACAGTAAGCTGAATTATAAAACGTGTGAATGGAGTTTCTAGGTGAAAGTGCTTTTTTGACGTGCCAATATCTGCCATTGAGCCCCATTGTAAAATTCTCAAATTTGAAAGCACTATATTTCTAAAACTATGAAACATTTCAAAGATTCCTTTTCAGGCAAACATGTCCACCGTAAGATGAACCTAAGTAGGCTTGAATGGGGTTTCTAGGTGTAAGTATGTAGGACTAGTAGCATGCCAAAGTTTGTGCTATTGCCATTGAGAATGCATTGGGCGTTAAAGTTAAATAACTCAGAAACTACAAAACATTTCAAAGTAAAAAGTTCCAGCATGTGTCTCCACAGTAAGCTGAATTATAAAAAGTGTGAATGGAGTTTCTAGGTGAAAGTGCTTTTTTGACGTGCCAATATCTGCCATTGAGCCCCATTGTAAAATTCTCAAATTTGAAAGCACTATATTTCTAAAACTATGAAACATTTCAAAGATTCCTTTTCAGGCAAACATGTCCACCGTAAGATGAACCTAAGTAGGCTTGAATGGGGTTTCTAGGTGTAAGTATGTAGGACTAGTAGCATGCCAAAGTTTGTACTATTGCCATTGAGAATGCATTGGGCGTTAAAGTTAAATAACTCAGAAACTACAAAACATTTCAAAGTAAAAAGTTCCAGCATGTGTCTCCACAGTAAGCTGAATTATAAAACGTGTGAATGGAGTTTCTAGGTGAAAGTGCTTTTTTGACGTGCCAATATCTGCCATTGAGCCCCATTGTAAAATTCTCAAATTTGAAAGCACTATATTTCTAAAACTATGAAACATTTCAAAGATTCCTTTTCAGGCAAACATGTCCACCGTTAGATGAACCTAAGTAGGCTTGAATGGGGTTTCTAGGTGTAAGTATGTAGGACTAGTAGCATGCCAAAGTTTGTGCTATTGCCATTGAGAATGCATTGGGCGTTAAAGTTAAATAACTCAGAAACTACAAAACATTTCAAAGTAAAAAGTTCCAGCATGTGTCTCCACAGTAAGCTGAATTATAAAAAGTGTGAATGGAGTTTCTAGGTGAAAGTGCTTTTTTGAAGTGCCAATATCTGCCATTGAGCCCCATTGTAAAATTCTCAAATTTGAAAGCACTATATTTCTAAAACTATGAAACATTTCAAAGATTCCTTTTCAGGCAAACATGTCCACCGTAAGATGAACCTAAGTAGGCTTTAATGGGGTTTCTAGGTGTAAGTATGTAGGACTAGTAGCATGCCAAAGTTTGTGCTATTGCCATTGAGAATGCATTGGGCGTTAAAGTTAAATAACTCAGAAACTACAAAACATTTCAAAGTAAAAAGTTCCAGCATGTGTCTCCACAGTAAGCTGAATTATAAAACGTGTGAATGGAGTTTCTAGGTGAAAGTGCTTTTTTGACGTGCCAATATCTGCCATTGAGCCCCATTGTAAAATTCTCAAATTTGAAAGCACTATATTTCTAAAACTATGTAACATTTCAAAGATTCCTTTTCAGGCAAACATGTCCACCGTAAGATGAACCTAAGTAGGCTTGAATGGGGTTTCTAGGTGTAAGTATGTAGGACTAGTAGCATGCCAAAGTTTGTGCTATTGCCATTGAGAATGCATTGGGCGTTAAAGTCAAATAACTCAGAAACTACAAAACATTTCAAAGTAAAAAGTTCCAGCATGTGTCTCCACAGTAAGCTGAATTATAAAACGTGTGAATGGAGTTTCTAGGTGAAAGTGATTTTGACGTGCCACTATCTGCCATTATACATTTCTCACATTTAAAGCACTATATTTCTAAAACTATGAAACATTTCAAAGATTCCTTTTCAGGCAAACATGTCCACCGTAAGATGAACCTAAATAGGTTTGAATGGGGATTCTAGGTGTAAGTATGTAGGACTAGTAGCATGCCAAAGTTATAATTTTTTTCGGACGGCATACTATAGCATGTCATTTTTCGTGATTAAGGACTATTTGAAAAAAATATGAAAATCATGACAAAACGACATACTATAGTTCATGGTTTGGGACGGCATAATATATTATGTCATATTTTCATGATTTTGGGACACTATGTCAGAGCCAGGACTTGAACCTGCAGCCTCCTGATTACCAGGCAGGCTCTGTACCCAGTGAGCCACTGTGCACGCTGTTCTTAAAAGGCCGAATAGATAATGACAGAAGAGCCAGAGACTTGTTTCCATTGTTCATAAACATTCGAGCGTCTAGAGATAAACAACAGCAAAAGAAACAATAGACAAATCTCCTGTTATTTTATTTTTTGTATTTTATTTTTGTATCAATGTTGTACTCAAAGGGAACAGCAGACTGCATTGTGGCAGGTAGCAAGTAGATCAGTGACTTAGCACACTGGCTGCGTGATCTGGAGATAGTGGGTTCAAACCCCACTCAAATCTTTACTTGCCAAAATCTGCCATTGACCCCCATTCTGAATTTCTCAAATTTAAAAGCACTATATTTCTAAAACTATGAAACATTTCAAATATTCCTTTTCAGGCAAACATGTCCACCGTAAGATGAACCTAAGTAGGCTTAAATGGGGTTTCTAGGTGTAAGTATGTAGGACTAGTAGCATGCCAAAGTTTGTGCTATTGCCATTGAGAATGCATTGGGCGTTAAAGTTAAATAACTCAGAAACTACAAAACATTTCAAAGTAAAAAGTTCCAGCATGTGTCTCCACAGTAAGCTGAATTATAAAAAGTGTGAATGGAGTTTCTAGGTGAAAGTGCTTTTTTGACGTGCCAATATCTGCCATTGAGCCCCATTGTAAAATTCTCAAATTTGAAAGCACTATATTTCTAAAACTATGAAACATTTCAAAGATTCCTTTTCAGGCAAACATGTCCACCGTAAGATGAACCTAAGTAGGCTTGAATGGGGTTTCTAGGTGTAAGTATGTAGGACTAGTAGTAGGCCAAAGTTTGTACTATTGCCATTGAGAATGCATTGGGCGTTAAAGTTAAATAACTCAGAAACTACAAAACATTTCAAAGTAAAAAGTTCCAGCATGTGTCTCCACAGTAAGCTGAATTATAAAACGTGTGAATGGAGTTTCTAGGTGAAAGTGCTTTTTTGACGTGCCAATATCTGCCATTGAGCCCCATTGTAAAATTCTCAAATTTGAAAGCACTATATTTCTAAAACTATGAAACATTTCAAAGATTCCTTTTCAGGCAAACATGTCCACCGTAAGATGAACCTAAGTAGGCTTGAATGGGGTTTCTAGGTGTAAGTATGTAGGACTAGTAGCATGCCAAAGTTTGTGCTATTGCCATTGAGAATGCATTGGGCGTTAAAGTTAAATAACTCAGAAACTACAAAACATTTCAAAGTAAAAAGTTCCAGCATGTGTCTCCACAGTAAGCTGAATTATAAAAAGTGTGAATGGAGTTTCTAGGTGAAAGTGCTTTTTTGACGTGCCAATATCTGCCATTGAGCCCCATTGTAAAATTCTCAAATTTGAAAGCACTATATTTCTAAAACTATGAAACATTTCAAAGATTCCTTTTCAGGCAAACATGTCCACCGTAAGATGAACCTAAGTAGGCTTGAATGGGGTTTCTAGGTGTAAGTATGTAGGACTAGTAGCATGCCAAAGTTTGTGCTATTTCCATTGAGAATGCATTGGGTGTTAAAGTTAAATAACTCAGAAACTACAAAACATTTCAAAGTAAAAAGTTCCAGCATGTGTCTCCACAGTAAGCTGAATTATAAAAAGTGTGAATGGAGTTTCTAGGTGAAAGTGCTTTTTTGACGTGCCAATATCTGCCATTGAGCCCCATTGTAAAATTCTCAAATTTGAAAGCACTATATTTCTAAAACTATGAAACATTTCAAAGATTCCTTTTCAGGCAAACATGTCCACCGTAAGATGAACCTAAGTAGGCTTGAATGGGGTTTCTAGGTGTAAGTATGTAGGACTAGTAGCATGCCAAAGTTTGTGCTATTGCCATTGAGAATGCATTGGGCGTTAAAGTTAAATAACTCAGAAACTACAAAACATTTCAAAGTAAAAAGTTCCAGCATGTGTCTCCACAGTAAGCTGAATTATAAAAAGTGTGAATGGAGTTTCTAGGTGAAAGTGCTTTTTTGACGTGCCAATATCTGCCATTGAGCCCCATTGTAAAATTCTCAAATTTGAAAGCACTATATTTCTAAAACTATGAAACATTTCAAAGATTCCTTTTCAGGCAAACATGTCCACCGTAAGATGAACCTAAGTAGGCTTGAATGGGGTTTCTAGGTGTAAGTATGTAGGACTAGTAGCATGCCAAAGTTTGTACTATTGCCATTGAGAATGCATTGGGCGTTAAAGTTAAATAACTCAGAAACTACAAAACATTTCAAAGTAAAAAGTTCCAGCATGTGTCTCCACAGTAAGCTGAATTATAAAAAGTGTGAATGGAGTTTCTAGGTGAAAGTGCTTTTTTGACGTGCCAATATCTGCCATTGAGCCCCATTGTAAAATTCTCAAATTTGAAAGCACTATATTTCTAAAACTATGAAACATTTCAAAGATTCCTTTTCAGGCAAACATGTCCACCGTAAGATGAACCTAAGTAGGCTTGAATGGGGTTTCTAGGTGTAAGTATGTAGGACTAGTAGCATGCCAAAGTTTGTGCTATTGCCATTGAGAATGCATTGGGCGTTAAAGTTAAATAACTCAGAAACTACAAAACATTTCAAAGTAAAAAGTTCCAGCATGTGTCTCCACAGTAAGCTGAATTATAAAACGTGTGAATGGAGTTTCTAGGTGAAAGTGCTTTTTTGACGTGCCAATATCTGCCATTGAGCCCCATTGTAAAATTCTCAAATTTGAAAGCACTATATTTCTAAAACTATGAAACATTTCAAAGATTCCTTTTCAGGCAAACATGTCCACCGTAAGATGAACCTAAGTAGGCTTGAATGGGGTTTCTAGGTGTAAGTATGTAGGACTAGTAGCATGCCAAAGTTTGTGCTATTGCCATTGAGAATGCATTGGGCGTTAAAGTCAAATAACTCAGAAACTACAAAACATTTCAAAGTAAAAAGTTCCAGCATGTGTCTCCACAGTAAGCTGAATTATAAAACGTGTGAATGGAGTTTCTAGGTGAAAGTGATTTTGACGTGCCACTATCTGCCATTATACATTTCTCACATTTAAAGCACTATATTTCTAAAACTATGAAACATTTCAAAGATTCCTTTTCAGGCAAACATGTCCACCGTAAGATGAACCTAAATAGGTTTGAATGGGGATTCTAGGTGTAAGTATGTAGGACTAGTAGCATGCCAAAGTTATAATTTTTTTCGGACGGCATACTATAGCATGTCATTTTTCGTGATTAAGGACTATTTGAAAAAAAGATGAAAATCATGACAAAACGACATACTATAGTTCATGGTTTGGGACGGCATAATATATTATGTCATATTTTCATGATTTTGGGACACTATGTCAGAGCCAGGACTTGAACCTGCAGCCTCCTGATTACCAGGCAGGCTCTGTACCCAGTGAGCCACTGTGCATGCTGTTCTTAAAAGGCCGAATAGATAATGACAGAAGAGCCAGAGACTTGTTTCCATTGTTCATAAACATTCGAGCGTCTAGAGATAAACAACAGCAAAAGAAACAATAGACAAATCTCCTGTTATTTTATTTTTTGTATTTTATTTTTGTATCAATGTTGTACTCAAAGGGAACAGCAGACTGCATTGTGGCAGGTAGCAAGTAGATCAGTGACTTAGCACACTGGCTGCGTGATCTGGAGATAGTGGGTTCAAACCCCACTCAAATCTTTACTTGCCAAAATCTGCCATTGACCCCCATTCTGAATTTCTCAAATTTAAAAGCACTATATTTCTAAAACTATGAAACATTTCAAATATTCCTTTTCAGGCAAACATGTCCACCGTAAGATGAACCTAAGTAGGCTTGAATGGGGTTTCTAGGTGTAAGTATGTAGGACTAGCATGCCAAAGTTTGTGCTATTTCCATTGAGAATGCATTGGGCGTTAAAGTTAAATAACTCAGAAACTACAAAACATTTCAAAGTAAAAAGTTCCAGCATGTGTCTCCACAGTAAGCTGAATTATAAAAAGTGTGAATGGAGTTTCTAGGTGAAAGTGCTTTTTTGACATGCCAATATCTGCCATTGAGCCCCATTGTAAAATTCTCAAATTTGAAAGCACTATATTTCTAAAACTATGAAACATTTCAAAGATTCCTTTTCAGGCAAACATGTCCACCGTAAGATGAACCTAAGTAGGCTTGAATGGGGTTTCTAGGTGTAAGTATGTAGGACTAGTAGCATGCCAAAGTTTGTGCTATTGCCATTGAGAATGCATTGGGCGTTAAAGTTAAATAACTCAGAAACTACAAAACATTTCAAAGTAAAAAGTTCCAGCATGTGTCTCCACAGTAAGCTGAATTATAAAACGTGTGAATGGAGTTTCTAGGTGAAAGTGCTTTTTTGACGTGCCAATATCTGCCATTGAGCCCCATTGTAAAATTCTCAAATTTGAAAGCACTATATTTCTAAAACTATGAAACATTTCAAAGATTCCTTTTCAGGCAAACATGTCCACCGTAAGATGAACCTAAGTAGGCTTGAATGGGGTTTCTAGGTGTAAGTATGTAGGAGTAGTAGCATGCCAAAGTTTGTGCTATTGCCATTGAGAATGCATTGGGCGTTAAAGTCAAATAACTCAGAAACTACAAAACATTTCAAAGTAAAAAGTTCCAGCATGTGTCTCCACAGTAAGCTGAATTATAAAACGTGTGAATGGAGTTTCTAGGTGAAAGTGATTTTGACGTGCCACTATCTGCCATTATACATTTCTCACATTTAAAGCACTATATTTCTAAAACTATGAAACATTTCAAAGATTCCTTTTCAGGCAAACATGTCCACCGTAAGATGAACCTAAATAGGTTTGAATGGGGATTCTAGGTGTAAGTATGTAGGACTAGTAGCATGCCAAAGTTATAATTTTTTTCGGACGGCATACTATAGCATGTCATTTTTCGTGATTAAGGACTATTTGAAAAAAAGATGAAAATCATGACAAAACGACATACTATAGTTCATGGTTTGGGACGGCATAATATATTATGTCATATTTTCATGATTTTGGGACACTATGTCAGAGCCAGGACTTGAACCTGCAGCCTCCTGATTACCAGGCAGGCTCTGTACCCAGTGAGCCACTGTGCATGCTGTTCTTAAAAGGCCGAATAGATAATGACAGAAGAGCCAGAGACTTGTTTCCATTGTTCATAAACATTCGAGCGTCTAGAGATAAACAACAGCAAAAGAAACAATAGACAAATCTCCTGTTATTTTATTTTTTGTATTTTATTTTTGTATCAATGTTGTACTCAAAGGGAACAGCAGACTGCATTGTGGCAGGTAGCAAGTAGATCAGTGACTTAGCACACTGGCTGCGTGATCTGGAGATAGTGGGTTCAAACCCCACTCAAATCTTTACTTGCCAAAATCTGCCATTGACCCCCATTCTGAATTTCTCAAATTTAAAAGCACTATATTTCTAAAACTATGAAACATTTCAAATATTCCTTTTCAGGCAAACATGTCCACCGTAAGATGAACCTAAGTAGGCTTGAATGGGGTTTCTAGGTGTAAGTATGTAGGACTAGTAGCATGCCAAAGTTTGTGCTATTGCCATTGAGAATGCATTGGGCGTTAAAGTCAAATAACTCAGAAACTACAAAACATTTCAAAGTAAAAAGTTCCAGCATGTGTCTCCACAGTAAGCTGAATTATAAAACGTGTGAATGGAGTTTCTAGGTGAAAGTGATTTTGACGTGCCACTATCTGCCATTATACATTTCTCACATTTAAAGCACTATATTTCTAAAACTATGAAACATTTCAAAGATTCCTTTTCAGGCAAACATGTCCACCGTAAGATGAACCTAAATAGGTTTGAATGGGGATTCTAGGTGTAAGTATGTAGGACTAGTAGCATGCCAAAGTTATAATTTTTTTCGGACGGCATACTATAGCATGTCATTTTTCGTGATTAAGGACTATTTGAAAAAAAGATGAAAATCATGACAAAACGACATACTATAGTTCATGGTTTGGGACGGCATAATATATTATGTCATATTTTCATGATTTTGGGACACTATGTCAGAGCCAGGACTTGAACCTGCAGTCTCCTGATTACCAGGCAGGCTCTGTACCCAGTGAGCCACTGTGCATGCTGTTCTTAAAAGGCCGAATAGATAATGACAGAAGAGCCAGAGACTTGTTTCCATTGTTCATAAACATTCGAGCGTCTAGAGATAAACAACAGCAAAAGAAACAATAGACAAATCTCCTGTTATTTTATTTTTTGTATTTTATTTTTGTATCAATGTTGTACTCAAAGGGAACAGCAGACTGCATTGTGGCAGGTAGCAAGTAGATCAGTGACTTAGCACACTGGCTGCGTGATCTGGAGATAGTGGGTTCAAACCCCACTCAAATCTTTACTTGCCAAAATCTGCCATTGACCCCCATTCTGAATTTCTCAAATTTAAAAGCACTATATTTCTAAAACTATGAAACATTTCAAATATTCCTTTTCAGGCAAACATGTCCACCGTAAGATGAACCTAAGTAGGCTTGAATGGGGTTTCTAGGTGTAAGTATGTAGGACTAGTAGCATGCCAAAGTTTGTACTATTGCCATTGAGAATGCATTGGGCGTTAAAGTTAAATAACTCAGAAACTACAAAACATTTCAAAGTAAAAAGTTCCAGCATGTGTCTCCACAGTAAGCTGAATTATAAAACGTGTGAATGGAGTTTCTAGGTGAAAGTGATGTTGACGTGCTACTATCTGCCATTATAAATTTCTCACATTTAAAGCACTATATTTCTAAAACTATGAAACATTTCAAAGATTCCTTTTCAGGCAAACATGTCCACCGTAAGATGAACCTAAATAGGTTTGAATGGGGATTCTAGGTGTAAGTATGTAGGACTAGTAGCATGCCAAAGTTATATATTTTTTCGGACGGCATACTATAGCATGTCGTTTTTCGTGATTAAGGACTATTTGAAAAAAAGATGAAAATCATGAAAAAACGACATACTATAGTTCATGGCTTCGGACGGCATACTATAGTATGTCGTTTTTCATGATTTTGGAGGATTTGAAAAAAAGATGAAAATCATGAAAAAACGACATACTATAGTCCATGGTTTGGGACGGCATAATATATTATGTCATATTTTGGGACACTATGTCAGAGCCAGGACTTGAACCTGCAGCCTCCTGATTACCAGGCAGGCTCTGTACCCAGTGAGCCACTGTGCATGCTGTTCTTAAAAGGCCGAATAGATAATGACAGAAGAGCCAGAGACTTGTTTCCATTGTGGTTCATAAACATTCGAGCGTCTAGAGATAAACAACAGCAAAAGAAACAATAGACAAATCTCCTGTTATTTTATTTTTTGTATTTTATTTTTGTGTCAATGTTGTACTCAAAGGGAACAGCAGACTGCATTGTGGCAGGTAGCAAGTAGATCAGTGACTTAGCACACTGGCTGCGTGATCTGGAGATAGTGGGTTCAAACCCCACTCAAATCTTTACTTGCCAAAATCTGCCATTGACCCCCATTCTGAATTTCTCAAATTTAAAAGCACTATATTTCTAAAACTATGAAACATTTCAAATATTCCTTTTCAGGCAAACATGTCCACCGTAAGATGAACCTAAGTAGGCTTGAATGGGGTTTCTAGGTGTAAGTATGTAGGACTAGCATGCCAAAGTTTGTGCTATTTCCATTGAGAATGCATTGGGCGTTAAAGTTAAATAACTCAGAAACTACAAAACATTTCAAAGTAAAAAGTTCCAGCATGTGTCTCCACAGTAAGCTGAATTATAAAAAGTGTGAATGGAGTTTCTAGGTGAAAGTGCTTTTTTGACGTGCCAATATCTGCCATTGAGCCCCATTGTAAAATTCTCAAATTTGAAAGCACTATATTTCTAAAACTATGAAACATTTCAAAGATTCCTTTTCAGGCAAACATGTCCACCGTAAGATGAACCTAAGTAGGCTTGAATGGGGTTTCTAGGTGTAAGTATGTAGGACTAGTAGCATGCCAAAGTTTGTGCTATTGCCATTGAGAATGCATTGGGCGTTAAAGTTAAATAACTCAGAAACTACAAAACATTTCAAAGTAAAAAGTTCCAGCATGTGTCTCCACAGTAAGCTGAATTATAAAACGTGTGAATGGAGTTTCTAGGTGAAAGTGATTTTGACGTGCCACTATCTGCCATTATAAATTTCTCACATTTAAAGCACTATATTTCTAAAACTATGAAACATTTCAAAGATTCCTTTTCAGGCAAACATGTCCACCGTAAGATGAACCTAAATAGGTTTTAATGGGGATTCTAGGTGTAAGTATGTAGGACTAGTAGCATGCCAAAGTTATAATTTTTTTCGGACGGCATACTATAGCATGTCGTTTTTCGTGATTAAGGACTATTTGAAAAAAAGATGAAAATCATGAAAAAACGACATACTATAGTTCATGGCTTCGGACGGCATACTATAGCATGTCGTTTTTCATGATTTTGGAGGATTTGAAAAAAAGATGAAAATCATGAAAAAACGACATACTATAGTCCATGGTTTGGGACGGCATAATATATTATGTCATATTTTCATGATTTTGGGACACTATGTCAGAGCCAGGACTTGAACCTGCAGCCTCCTGATTACCAGGCAGGCTCTGTACCCAGTGAGCCACTGTGCATGCTGTTCTTAAAAGGCCGAATAGATAATGACAGAAGAGCCAGAGACTTGTTTCCATTGTGGTTCATAAACATTCGAGCTTCTAGAGATAAACAACAGCAAAAGAAACAATAGACAAATCTCCTGTTATTTAATTTTTTGTATTTTATTTTTGTATCAATGTTGTACTCAAAGGGAACAGCAGACTGCATTGTGGCAGGTAGCAAGTAGATCAGTGACTTAGCACACTGGCTGCATGATCTGGAGATAGTGGGTTCAAACCCCACTCAAATCTTTACTTGCCAAAATCTGCCATTGACCCCCATTCTGAATTTCTCAAATTTAAAAGCACTATATTTCTAAAACTATGAAACATTTCAAATATTCCTTTTCAGGCAAACATGTCCACCGTAAGATGAACCTAAGTGGCTTGAATGGGGTTTCTAGGTGTAAGTATGTAGGACTAGTAGCATGCCAAAGTTTGTGCTATTGCCATTGAGAATGCATTGGGCGTTAAAGTTAAATAACTCAGAAACTACAAAACATTTCAAAGTAAAAAGTTCCAGCATGTGTCTCCACAGTAAGCTGAATTATAAAAAGTGTGAATGGAGTTTCTAAGTGAAAGTGCTTTTTTGACGTGCCAATATCTGCCATTGAGCCCCATTGTAAAATTCTCAAATTTGAAAGCACTATATTTCTAAAACTATGAAACATTTCAAAGATTCCTTTTCAGGCAAACATGTCCACCGTAAGATGAACCTAAGTAGGCTTGAATGGGGTTTCTAGGTGTAAGTATGTAGGACTAGTAGCATGCCAAAGTTTGTGCTATTGCCATTGAGAATGCATTGGGTGTTAAAGTTAAATAACTCCGAAACTACAAAACATTTCAAAGTAAAAAGTTCCAGCATGTGTCTCCACAGTAAGCTGAATTATAAAACGTGTGAATGGAGTTTCTAGGTGAAAGTGCTTTTTTGACGTGCCAATATCTGCCATTGAGCCCCATTGTAAAATTCTCAAATTTGAAAGCACTATATTTCTAAAACTATGAAACATTTCAAAGATTCCTTTTCAGGCAAACATGTCCACCATAAGATGAACCTAAGTAGGCTTGAATGGGGTTTCTAGGTGTAAGTATGTAGGACTAGTAGCATGCCAAAGTTTGTGCTATTGCCATTGAGAATGCATTGGGCGTTAAAGTTAAATAACTCAGAAACTACAAAACATTTCAAAGTAAAAAGTTCCAGCATGTGTCTCCACAGTAAGCTGAATTATAAAAAGTGTGAATGGAGTTTCTAGGTGAAAGTGCTTTTTTGACGTGCCAATATCTGCCATTGAGCCCCATTGTAAAATTCTCAAATTTGAAAGCACTATATTTCTAAAACTATGAAACATTTCAAAGATTCCTTTTCAGGCAAACATGTCCACCGTAAGATGAACCTAAGTAGGCTTGAATGGGGTTTCTAGGTGTAAGTATGTAGGACTAGTAGCATGCCAAAGTTTGTGCTATTGCCATTGAGAATGCATTGGGCGTTAAAGTTAAATAACTCAGAAACTACAAAACATTTCAAAGTAAAAAGTTCCAGCATGTGTCTCCACAGTAAGCTGAATTATAAAACGTGTGAATGGAGTTTCTAGGTGAAAGTGCTTTTTTGACGTGCCAATATCTGCCATTGAGCCCCATTGTAAAATTCTCAAATTTGAAAGCACTATATTTCTAAAACTATGAAACATTTCAAAGATTCCTTTTCAGGCAAACATGTCCACCGTAAGATGAACCTAAGTAGGCTTGAATGGGGTTTCTAGGTGTAAGTATGTAGGACTAGTAGCATGCCAAAGTTTGTGCTATTGCCATTGAGAATGCATTGGGCGTTAAAGTCAAATAACTCAGAAACTACAAAACATTTCAAAGTAAAAAGTTCCAGCATGTGTCTCCACAGTAAGCTGAATTATAAAACGTGTGAATGGAGTTTCTAGGTGAAAGTGATTTTGACGTGCCACTATCTGCCATTATACATTTCTCACATTTAAAGCACTATATTTCTAAAACTATGAAACATTTCAAAGATTCCTTTTCAGGCAAACATGTCCACCGTAAGATGAACCTAAATAGGTTTGAATGGGGATTCTAGGTGTAAGTATGTAGGACTAGTAGCATGCCAAAGTTATAATTTTTTTCGGACGGCATACTATAGCATGTAATTTTTCGTGATTAAGGACTATTTGAAAAAAAGATGAAAATCATGAAAAAACGACATACTATAGTCCATGGTTTGGGACGGCATAATATATTATGTCATATTTTCATGATTTTGGGACACTATGTCAGAGCCAGGACTTGAACCTGCAGCCTCCTGATTACCAGGCAGGCTCTGTACCCAGTGAGCCACTGTGCATGCTGTTCTTAAAAGGCCGAATAGATAATGACAGAAGAGCCAGAGACTTGTTTCCATTGTGGTTCATAAACATTCGAGCGTCTAGAGATAAACAACAGCAAAAGAAACAATAGACAAATCTCCTGTTATTTTATTTTTTGTATTTTATTTTTGTGTCAATGTTGTACTCAAAGGGAACAGCAGACTGCATTGTGGCAGGTAGCAAGTAGATCAGTGACTTAGCACACTGGCTGCGTGATCTGGAGATAGTGGGTTCAAACCCCACTCAAATCTTTACTTGCCAAAATCTGCCATTGACCCCCATTCTGAATTTCTCAAATTTAAAAGCACTATATTTCTAAAACTATGAAACATTTCAAATATTCCTTTTCAGGCAAACATGTCCACCGTAAGATGAACCTAAGTAGGCTTGAATGGGGTTTCTAGGTGTAAGTATGTAGGACTAGTAGCATGCCAAAGTTTGTGCTATTTCCATTGAGAATGCATTGGGCGTTAAAGTTAAATAACTCAGAAACTACAAAACATTTCAAAGTAAAAAGTTCCAGCATGTGTCTCCACAGTAAGCTGAACTAGAAAGGTCGCAATTTAAAAAAATTGCAAAGTGTGGTTGCCGCAGTGGCTTACATATGCCCCTCCCACTGATATTGCCAGCCAATTACAATGTCATGTCACCCCTGCGATCATGCGTAAGTAATTCGGAGGGGATTTATCCCCCAAAAATCATGTTTTTGCGACAAACGGTTACATTTCTCGCATTTGCGGCGCCCCCTATGGATGAAAATAGAATCGCTTTTGGTACTTGGTTGATTGAACCACCCGCGACATGTGATTCAAATTCTGGATGGATTGGACATTCCGTTCGTGATTTATGGCATTTTTTGTAAAATAGGCCCCTCCTACTATCTTCGGACGACGATTACGGCCGAACGATACACACTACCAAAATTCTGCAGTTGGTGTTTTAATCGGATGGGTCCGGAGATCATGTGTGCCGATTTTTGTGATATTTGGAGAAAATCTGTAGGAGGAGGAGCAAAAAGTGTGTTTTGGAGAAAATTCAAAATGGCGGAAAATCTATCATGACGTAAATGGGCGTGGCCTATATGGGGAGATGCGTCATGACCCAAGGAAGCCAGGGAAAAATAATTTTGATTTTAGGACCTACGGTTCAAGAGTTATAAGCCAAAACGTAAAGTGGGCTGTTATAGCGCCACCATGAGGCCGACCGATAACATTATAAGTTAATTAATTTTAGTAATTATTATGAACCTACCCTCCAAGTTTTGTAACTATAGCCCTTACGGTCTCCAAGGAAAAAATACTTGAACGTGATTTTTCGCATTTTCCCATTCATGTCAATGGGGAAATTTAATTCACTAATAAATTCATATCAATTAAACTATACAATATTTCTCTTAGCAATGAGCAAGCACACCATTTCCGATTTTTCCGGTCAATTTGACATATGGGTCAAGTGCGTACAGTTAAAACTGTGGGAGGAGTAGCGTTTCAAAAAAAGGGTTACTCCAGTAAAATAAAACTAGAAAGGTCGCAATTTTAAAAAATTGCAAAGTGTGGTTGCCGCAGTGGCTTACATGTGCCCCTCCCACTGATATTGCCAGCCAATTACAATGTCGCGTCACCCCTGCGATCATGCGTAAGTAATTTGGAGGGGATATCATGTTTTTGCACCATACGGTTACATTTTTGGCATTTGCAGCGCCCCCTATGGATGAAAATGGAATTGCTTTTGGAACTTGGTTGATTGAACCACCCGCAACATGTGATTACAATTTGGGATGGATCGGACATTCTGTTCGTGATTTATGGCATTTTATGTAAAATAGGCCCCTCCTACTATCTGCGGACGACGATTATGGCCGAACGATACGCACTACCAAAATTCTGCAGTTAGTGTTTTAATCGGATAGGTCCGGAGATCATCTGTGCCGAATTTTGTGAGATTTGGACAAAATCTGTAGGAGGAGGAGCCAAAAGTGTGTTTTGGAGAAAAATCAAATTTGCAGGATTTTTTTCCCTGACGAAAATGGGCGTGGCATATATGTGGAAATGCATCATGACCCAAGGAATCCATGGAAAAAGACATTTTGATTTTACGTCTTACGGTTCAAGAGTTATAGGGAAAAACGCAAAGTGGGCTGTTATAGCGCCACCATGAGGCCGAATGATGTAATAATGAATTCAATTAATTTTAATAATTATTATGAACCTCCCCTCCGAGTGTTGTAACTGTAGCACTTACGATCTCCAAGAAAAAAATACTTGAATGGGAGTCGTTGCATTTTCCTATTATAAATCAATGTTAAATACATAATTAACTAATAAATTAATATCAATTAAACTATACAACATATCTCTTAACAAAATACAAGCACACCATTCCCGATGAAGCCGGTCGATTTGACATATGGCTTGAGTGTGTGCCGCAAAAACTGTGGGAGGAGTAGTGTGTCAAAGTTTTTTTGTACAGGTACAATAAAACACTAGAAAGGTCGCAATTTTAAAAAATTGCAAAGTGTGGTTGCCGCAGTGGCTTACATATGCCCCTCCCACTGATATTGCCAGCCAATTACAATGTCACGTCACCCCTGCAATCATGCGTAAGTAATTCGGAGGGGAATTAACCCCCAAAAATCATGTTTTTGGGACAAACGGTTACATTTCTCGCATTTGCGGCGCCCCCTATGCAATGCTTTTGGTACTTGGTTGATTTAACCACCCGCGACATGTGATTCAAATTTGGGATAGTTTGGACATTCTGTTCGTGATCTTTGGCATTTTTTGTAAAATAGGCCCCTCCTACTATCTTCGGACGCCGATTACGGCCGAACGATACGCACTACCAAAATTCTGCAGTTGGTGTTTTAATCGGATAGGTCTGGAGATCATGTGTGCCGATTCTTGTGAGATTTGGACAAAATCTGTAGGAGGAGGAGCCAAAAGTGTGTTTTGGAGAAAATTCAAAATGGCGGAAAATCTATCATGACGCAAATGGGCGTGGCCTATATGGGGAGATGCGTCATAACCCAAGAAATCCAGGGAAAAAAATATTTTGATTTTACGACCTACGGTTCAAGAGTTATAAGCCAAAACGTAAAGTGGGCTGTTATAGCGCCACCATGAGGCCGACCGATAACATTATAAGTTAATTAATTTTAGTAATTATTATGAACCTCCCCTCCAAGTTTTGTAACTATAGCCCTTACAGTCTCTGAGGAAAAAATACTTGAATGTGATTTTTTGCACTTTCCCATTCATGTCAATGGGGAAATTTAAATCACTAATAAATTCATATCAATTAAACAATACAACATTTCTCTTAACAAAATACAAGCACACGATTCCCGATGAAGCCGGTCAATTTGAGATATGGCTCAAGTGCGTACAGTCAAAACTGTGGGAGGAGTAGTAGTCTGAAGTTTAGGGTTACTCTAGAAATAATAATAAAGTGTTACGATTACAATAGTCTGGTTGCCCTGTTAGGGCAACCACACTAACTAGAAAGGTCGCAATTTTAAAAAATTGCAAAGTGTGGTTGCCGCAGTGGCTTACATATGCCCCTCCCACTGATATTGCCAGCCAATTGCAATGTCGCGTCACCCCTGCGATCATGCGTAAGTAATTCGGAGGGGATTTATCCTCCCAAAAATCATGTTTTTGCGACAAACGGTTACATTTCTCGCATTTGCGGCGCCCCCTATGAATGAAAATAGAATTGCTTTTGGTACTTGGTTGATTGAACCACCCGCGACATGTGATTCAAATTTGGGATGGATCGGACATTTCGTTCGTGATTTATGGCATTTTTTGTGATATAGGCCCCTCCCACTAACTCCGGACGACGATTACGGCCGAACGATACGCACTACCAAAATTCTGCAGTTGGTGTTTTAATCGGATGGGTCCCGAGATCATGTGTGCCGATTTTTGTGAGATTTGGACGACATATGTAGGAGGAGGAGCCAAAAGTGTGTTTTGGAGAAAATTCAAAATGGCGGAAAATCTATCATGACGCAAATGGGCGTGGCCTATATGGGGAGATGCGTCATGACCCAAGGAATCCAGGGAAAAAATAATTTTGATTGTACGACCTACGGTTCAAGAGTTATAAGCCAAAACGTAAAGTGGGCTGTTATAGCGCCACCATGAGGCCGACCGATAACATTATAAGTTAATTAATTTTAGTAATTATTATGAACCTCCCCTCCAAGTTTTGTAACTATAGCCCTTACAGTCTCTGAGGAAAAAATACTTGAATGTTATTTTTCGCACTTTCCCATTCATGTCAATGGGGAAATTTAAATCACTAATAAATTCATATCAATTAAACTATACAACATTTCTCTTAACAAAATACAAGCTATCGATTCCCGATGAAGCCGGTCAATTTGACATATGGCTCAAGTGCGTACAGTCAAAACTGTGGGAGGAGTAGTAGTTTGAAATTTAGGGTTACTATAGAAAGAATAACTAGAAAGGTCGCAATTTTAAAAAATTGCAAAGTGTGGTTGCCGCAGTGGCTTACATATGCCCCTCCCACTGATATTGCCAGCCAATTACAATGTCGCGTCACCCCTGCGATCATGCGTAAGTAATTCGGAGGGGATTTATCCCCCAAAAATCATGTTTTTGCGACAAACGGTTACATTTCTCGCATTTGCGGCGCCCCCTATGGATGAAAATAGAATTGCTTTTGGTACTTGGTTGATTGAACCAGCCGCGACATGTGATTCAAATTTGGGATGGATTGGACATTCCGTTCGTGATTTATGGCATTTTTTGTGATATAGGCCCCTCCTACTAACTTCGGACGACGATTACGGCCGAACGATACGCACTACCAAAATTCTGCCGATGGTGTTTTAACCGGAAAGGTCCAGAGATCATGTGTACCAATTTTTGTGAGATTTGGACAAAATCTGTAGGAGGAGGAGCAAAAAGTGTGTTTTGGAGAAAATTCAAAATGGCGGAAAATCTATCATGACGCAAATGGGCGTGGCCTATATGGGGAGATGCGTCATGACCCAAGGAAGTCAGGGGGAAAATAATTTTGATTTTACGACCTACGGTTCAAGAGTTATAAGCCAAAACGTAAAGTGGGCTGTTATAGCGCCACCATGAGGCCGACCGATAACATTATAAGTTGATTAATTTTAGTAATTATTATGAACCTACCCTCCAAGTTTTGTAACTATAGTGCTTACAGTCTCTGAGGAAAAAATACTTGAATGTGATTTTTTGCACTTTCCCATTCATGTCAATGGGGAAATTTAAATCACTAATAAATTCATATCAATTAAACAATACAACATTTCTCTTAACAAAATACAAGCACACGATTCCCGATGAAGCCGGTCAATTTGAGATATGGCTCAAGTGCGTACAGTCAAAACTGTGGGAGGAGTAGTAGTCTGAAGTTTAGGGTTACTCTAGAAATAATAACTAGAAAGGTCGCAATTTTAAAAAATTGCAAAGTGTGGTTGCCGCAGTGGCTTACATATGCCCCTCCCACTGATATTGCCAGCCAATTACAATGTCACGTCACCCCTGCGATCATGCGTAAGTAATTCGGAGGGGATTTATCCCCCAAAAATCATGTTTTTGCGACAAACGGTTACATTTCTCGCATTTGCGGCGCCCCCTATGGATGAAAATAGAATTGCTTTTGGTACTTGGTTGATTGAACCACCCGCGACATGTGATTCAAATTTGGGATGGATTGGACATTTCGTTCGTGATTTATGGCATTTTTTGTGATATAGGCCCCTCCTACTAACTTCGGACGACGATTACGGCCGAACGATACGCACTACCAAGATTCTGCAGTTGGTGTTTTAATCGGATGGGTCCCGAGATCATGTGTGCCGATTTTTGTGAGATTTGGACAACATATGTAGGAGGAGGAGCCAAAAGTGTGTTTTGGAGAAAATTCAAAATGGCGGAAAATCTATCATGACGCAAATGGGCGTGGCCTATATGGGGAGATGCGTCATGACCCAAGGAATTCAGGGAAAAAATAATTTTGATTTTACGACCTACGGTTCAAGAGTTATAAGCCAAAACGTAAAGTGGGCTGTTATAGCGCCACCATGAGGCCGACCGATAACATTATAAGTTAATTAATTTTAGTAAGTATTACGAATTATCCCTCCAAGTTTTGTAACTATAGCCCTTACAGTCTCTGAGGAAAAAATACTTGAATGTGATTTTTCGCACTTTCCCATTCATGTCAATGGGGAAATTTAAATCACTAATAAATTCATATCAATTAAACTATAGAACATTTCTCTTAACAAAGTACAAGCTATCGATTCCCGATTTTTCCGGTCAATTTGACATATGGCTCAAGTGCGTACAGTCAAAACTGTGGGAGGAGTAGTTGTTTGAAATTTAGGGTTACTCTAGAAAGAAGTGGAACTAGAAAGGTCGCAATTTTAAAAAATTGCAAAGTGTGGTTGCCGCAGTGGCTTACATGTGCCCCTCCCACTGATATTGCCAGCCAATTACAATGTCGCGTCACCCCTGCGATCATGCGTAAGTAATTTGGAGGGGATTTATCCCCCAAAAATCATGTTTTTGCACCATACGGTTACATTTTTGGCATTTGCGGCGCCCCCTATGGATGAAAATAAAATTGCTTTTGGAACTTGGTTGATTGAACCACCCGCAACATGTGATTACAATTTGGGATGGATCGGACATTCTGTTCGTGATTTATGGCATTTTATGTAAAATAGGCCCCTCCTACTATCTTCGGACGACGATTACGGCCGAACGATACGCACTACCAAAATTCTGCAGTTGGTGTTTTAATCGGATAGGTCCGGAGATCATCTGTGCCGATTTTTGTGAGATTTGGACAAAATCTGTAGGAGGAGGAGCCAAAAGTGTGTTTTGGAGAAAATTCAAAATGGCGGAAAATCTATCATGACGCAAATGGGCGTGGCCTATATGGGGAGATGCGTCATGACCGAAGGAATCCAGGGAAAAAATAATTTTGATTTTACGACCTACGGTTCAAGAGTTATAAGCCAAAACGTAAAGTGGGCTGTTATAGCGCCACCATGAGGCCGACCGATAACATTATAAGTTAATTAATTTTAGTAAGTATTACGAATTATCCCTCCAAGTTTTGTAACTATAGCCCTTACAGTCTCTGAGGAAAAAATACTTGAATGTGATTTTTCGCACTTTCCCATTCATGTCAATGGGGAAATTTAAATCACTAATAAATTCATATCAATTAAACTATAGAACATTTCTCTTAACAAAGTACAAGCTATCGATTCCCGATTTTTCCGGTCAATTTGACATAGGGCTCAAGTGCGTACAGTCAAAATTGTGGGAGGAGTAGTAGTTTGAAATTTAGGGTTACTATAGAAAGAATAATAATAATAAAGTGTTACAATTACAATAGTCTGGTTGCCCTGTTAGGGCAACCACACTAACTAGAAAGGTCGCAATTTTAAAAAATTGCAGAGTGTGGTTGCCTCAATCCCTAATATAGGACCCTCCCAGTAATTTCTTAATCATGCTTTCATGTTGCACCACTTCTGTTTTCCCATGCTGTCAAAATCCTGTCATTTATAAATGTAAGTGAGCACTATACTAACAAATCAAATTCTACTACCCAATCTGTAGCCATCCAATCAGCGATTGGGTTCCACCATTGTATCAAATATCCCTGCTGTCATCTTGTCATTGTCCTTTCAGTCAGCATCCAATCACCTCCTCCATCTCCAGCCGCACCTCAGTGCTGGAGGTAGTTCATCTGCACTGTCAGATGCATGGGCAGGGGGATTGCTCTCCTATTGATGTTTATTTCAAATCGGTGTGATTTCTTTTATTGAAATGTATTTAATACACAAAATGACTTTACAAGGTTGTCATACGGACAGACACAGACAGTGTCCAAGATCTACTGGTATTGAGGTAGTTCATCTGCACTGTCAGATGCATGGGCAGGGGGATTGCTCTCCTATTGATGTTTATTTCAAATCGGTGTGATTTCTTTTATTGAAATGTATTTAATACACAAAATGACTTTACAAGGTTGTCATACGGACAGACACAGACAGTGTCCAAGATCTACTGGTATTGTCGCTCATTGTTCTGCCTAAATTGACCACATTAAGAAGAGCTCCACCATTTCACACATAGTAAAGGATTTGTCTTGTTCCAGCATTCAGCAACTGTCCTCGACCGTTTCAGTGTCAAATAGTGATTCTTATATGGACCAATGCACTGAATGCAGTAATGTTGTTTGAAAAAGCAATCAATGAACATGTTTACTCAAAAATGACCAGATGTTTTTTGTAGGTCTCAAAATACAAATTTCGAACATTATTGTTCTCATGTGAATTAGTGTTGTGGGTAAATAAGACTGTACCCTGTTTATATAGTAATTGGTTAACATATCAGAAGTTATCTTGTACCATGTCTTCTGTTCGTAGCATGAACCAAAATATGCACACATCTGGTAACATACTCACAATAAAAGCATGTCAGCCATTACCAGTGAGAAAATACCTGTAGTAATGTATGACTAAAAGATTAAGTACTTTATTTTTCCATTTTAAGAATATATGAATTACCTTGTAATTAATTTTGTATAGGGTTATACTTTGTGTGTATATGTGTATGGGCTTATGCAATAATGACATAGCATTTATTCCAAAGTTAACATTTTTGTCCAGCTTCAGTTTTGATGAACCCTTCCGATTGTGAATAGTAATTTCAAAAGAACCCAAAACACATCTGTATTCATTGTAAATATTTAGACAAAATAATTACCAAACATATAGATTCACATTTCAAACACATAGTAAAAATATAGATTCACATTTCAAACACATAGTAAAAATAAGTAGAGACAAAGCACAGCAGATATAGTTTAAACAGTTTATTAACAAAAATGTATTATTTGTACCTTTATTGAAAGCAACACTATTTTATATATATATGGTTGTATTTAAAGGTTATATATAATGGTAAGTATAATAATGCCAGTAAACCGTTTGTTTTATTATCGATATATTATGTTAGACGTTATAATGGTTAATGTTACTACTATTATCAAAAGTTATATTCTAACCTTTTACTAAATTAAACATTTTCCAGAGTGAAGCAAAAAACCTGCCTCCTATTTCAGCCAATTTAGGAGTGCACAGGGAAAAATTCTTGCACCGACCCCTTTGTTAAAAAGGCGATCAAGCACGCTCCTGGAAAATATATTCTACAAACAAGCTAATAAATCTAACTTTCTGAAAGATAGGTAAAAACTATAGGGTTGCAACTATATTGAGAAAATGTATTAGTATAATTAAGCACTTAAGCCTATTAAAGGTAATTTATTTTATTAATACATTATTTAAAGTTTAGAATTATTTTAACCATGTTATTATGATTATTAATCTCCTAAACTACTTTAGTCCAATAGTGTTACAGCCCTAAAAACAAATGGTGAGTAAAACATTATGACATCTAAAAAAAATCCTGAAAAGTAGAAAAGGTTAAAGGCAGAAAGATTCAAACATCTGTCAGTGCTGTAGCATCACTCAGCAGCTTCTGAAAAACAGAGAAAGAAGTGTTAGTTTTTTCCAAACACAAATGGTTCACAATCAACATGAATGCAATGGTATTCGCATGAAGAAACAAATTATTTAGTTACTATTTACCGATGAAAAACAGAAAAGTGTTAACGACAAAATAAGGCAGTAATAAGAATTATACTCTCAAATCTTACATTTACCATCAAAAGGTCAATAATAATAATAATAATACATTCGGAAACTTGTCCTCACAGGTTAAACTGTGAAAAACCGTTAAACCTTGAAAAGCACATTAGTAATGTCACAAAAATATCTTTTTACCACCTAAGAAACATTGCAAGAGTCAGACCTTTCCTCTCATTGGAGGACCCTGTATAGACCATCTACAACTAATCCAAAATGCAGCAGCCAGAATTGTAACAAACACCAGGACCACATTATCCCACTACTATAAATAAAGATTATTATTACTATTATATTTTCTCATCGGACACCAGAGCATGGTCACCGTCTGGCTATGAAGAACATAACCGGTGCGAAAACATGTCTGTGGAGCGTGTCAGATGAAACGTGTTGCGGTGGTTATTATTATTATATTTTCTCATCGGACACCAGAGCATGGTCACCGTCTGGCTATGAAGAACATAACCGGTGCGAAAACATGTCTGTGGAGCGTGTCAGATGAAACGTGTTGCGGTGGTTATCATTATATTTTCTCATCGGACACCAGAGCATGGTCACCGTCTGGCTATGAAGAACATAACCGGTGCGAAAACATGTCTGTGGAGCGTGTCAGATGAAACGTGTTGCGGTGGTTATTATTATTATATTTTCTCATCGGACACCAGAGCATGGTCACCGTCTGGCTATGAAGAACATAACCGGTGCGAAAACATGTCTGTGGAGCGTGTCAGATGAAACGTGTTGCGGTGGTTATTATTATAATATTTTCTCATCGGACACCAGAGCATGGTCACCGTGTGGCTATGAAGAACATAACCGGTGCGAAAACATGTCTGTGGAGCGTGTCAGATGAAACGTGTTGCGGTGGTTATCATTATTATATTTTCTCATCGGACACCAGAGCATGGTCACCGTCTGGCTATGAAGAACATAACCGGTGCGAAAACATGTCTGTGGAGCGTGTCAGATGAAACGTGTTGCGGTGGTTATCATTATTATATTTTCTCATCGGACACCAGAGCATGGTCACCGTCTGGCTATGAAGAACATAACCGGTGCGAAAACATGTCTGTGGAGCGTGTCAGATGAAACGTGTTGCGGTGGTTATTATTATTATTCTCGCTCCTATGCCACCAAAATGTGGTACGCCCTACCAACAGTCATTAAGACATGCGAATCCCTTGACTCCTTCAAAACCGCTCTCAAAGGGCACTTACGGACGGCTGCAATTCGAAACTGGCCCCTGTAAAATCGGAATCCCTCAAACACGGACGCAAGGACAACACAAGAGACGGTCGCGGCCACACAGCCAACTCAAGGTATGGCCACTGAGCCGACTTGGGGACCCAACGCAAGGACAACACAAGAGACGGTCACGGCCACACAGCCAACTCAAGGTACGGCCACTGAGCCGACTTGGGGACCCAACGCAAGGACAACACAAGAGACGGTCACGGCCACACAGCCAACTCAAGGTACGGCCACTGAGCCGACTTGGGGACCCAACACAAGGACAACACAAGAAATAGTCACGGCCACACAGCCAACTCAAGGTACGGCCACTGAGCCGACTTGGGGACCCAACGCAAGGACAACACAAGAGACGGTCACGGCCACACAGCCAACTCAAGGTACGGCCACTGAGCCGACTTGGGGACCCAACACAATGACAACACAAGAAATGGTCACGGCCACACAGCCAACTCAAGGTACGGCCACTGAGCCGACTTGGGGACCCAACGCAAGGACAACACAAGAGACGGTCACGGCCACACAGCCAACTCAAGGTACGGCCACTGAGCCGACTTGGGGACCCAACACAAGGACAACACAAGAAATGGTCACGGCCACACAGCCAACTCAAGGTACGGCCACGGAGCCGACTTGGGGACCCAACGCAACTCCTCCAAGGAAATCAAACAAATGAACGGAGCTGAACGTGAATCCCCCCCCACCGCCCAACAATCAATCAATCAAATTTTCTCATCGGACACCAGAGAATCGTGTGGCTTCACTACTCATGATCGGAGGATAATACGCAATACACAGGATTGTGGTAGCTGTAGTAAGTACGCAGCACTCCAGACTGTAGACATTGCTGTGGTCTGGAGATGTACATGTGATCCAACAGCGTGTTCTTGTCTGTGGTCGCCTCCTTGATGAGTTGTGCATATCCTCTGGAGTCTAGCAGCCTGCTTATGGGCCCACCAAAAGTGGGCCCTTGAAGTAGATCTTCATTAAAATCTCCACAGAGTACGATGGGATGGTGGTCCATAATTTCTAAGCCGTCCAGGAGGGCCTTCAGGTTGTCCAGGAACGGGTCACCGTAACGTGGTGGTCTGTACACCGCAGCGATCAGAAGCTTGACAGGGGACTCGATCTTGACGACCACAAACTCCATGTTTGTCACATTGAAAATGTTCCGCCTTTCACTAGCCTGGAAATGGTCCTTCACATACACAGCCACACCGCCGCCGTTCTGTTCTGCACGGTCAGGGTTGCTTGCGTATGACACGTGTCTGTTGCGGCTGAACATGGTGTACCCATCCAATTGCAGACCGTCATCCACAACAGAGCCAGTGAGATGGGTTTCTGTCAAGCACAGGACATCTGCAAGTGGAAATTCGTGATGTTGCCTGATGTCCTGAATGTGAGCCCGTAAGCTTTGCGTGTTGTGATGGACAATCGTCAGCGTTTGCGCTTGGCCCATCCTCTCTCGAAAATGCAACAGTGGCATGACACTGTCCAGTGAGGCGGTCTTCATGGATTCCAGGGCGGCTGTGATTTCCGGATCAGCGTAGATTTTCTTCTCATCAAAGTCGATGATGTGCAATCCTTGCAATGACGTTGTCCTACTGAGGGCAACGTAGGCCATGCCTGGTTGGAAGATCCGTTTCAGGGAAACCACGGCGGATTGCGTAGTCATGCCTTGGACTTTGTGAGCTGTGCAAGCATATGCCAACTTGATGGGAAATTGCCTGCGAATCACTTTCTGGTCACTCAGGTATTCCTCCACCCTTATGATGTGCACTTGCTTAGCGCCAGGTGTAGTTGTGCGATATTTCAGCCCGGCATCAGGCTTGTCTAGCAGAAGCCAAAGCTTGGCTACCGTAGTGCCGTCCTGGTTCACCAGATACTCTACACTATCGATCTTGCCAAATGTCCCGTTGACAAGGCCATCTTCCACATCTATGTTCCTGATGATCATGACAGGGGCGCCTTCCGCAACTTGCAAATTGTCAAGAAGGTCCTTTTGCTGTCCTGTACAGGCTCTGTTAAGACGAGTCATCTGGTGATTCCGTTCATCTCTCCTGTAGTCTTCTGCAGGTATGTCAACGATGTGGGTGTGGAGCTCAGACAAGGACTTGATGTTGTGTGCCGCAACTTCTTTGTTGGTTGCGAAGATGTGCACAACATCCTTGGGACAAAGGTGACGCTCAGTCACTCTCTGAGCAAGAAGATCTTTGTCTGCAACACTCAGCGGATCCTTCTTCCCTTTGACTCTCAGCCGATTGAGAAGTTCTGCGTAGGGCACATCATCTTTCTGTCGCATGATCTCCGTCAACGTGATCATCTGAAAGTGTTCGTGCAAAAGGTCCGGTTTGCATTCCTCGAGCACGCAGAGCGGTTTCCCTTGTGACGTTGGAGGGAGCTGGTGAAAGTCACCTACTGCAAGCACAGACATGCCTCCGAATGGCATCTTGCTGCCTTTAATCTCTTGCAGTCTCCAGTGGACGAAGGCAAACAAGTCTTTGGAAATCATCGACACCTCATCAATGACGATGATCTGCGCATTCCCCAGCTTCGCTCGCATGTCATCCAATCTATTTCCCAAGCCTGTGTAGGGGGGTTTGAGGCTTCTTGGCAACTTCAACAGGGAGTGCAGAGTGTTCCCTGAGATGTTGTATGCTGCAGTTCCAGTGAACGCAGACAGCAGCACTGTGGGCGTAGATGGATCAGTGTCTTCAAACAGTCTGGGGAGTCGACGGAGAATTCTTGTTCCTTCACCGTAGACGCACCTTATCATGTGTGATTTGCCAGTTCCAGCACCTCCAGTGACAAAGTAAAAGAACGGGTCGGGGTTCTGCTCGTTCACGCTCTTCAAGCACCAGTCACGTACAGAGTGAAAAATGGAGGCTTGTGTCTGGTTGAGGTTTCGACACATAGTGAGCAGATGATCCAGGCTCACCTGTGGGGCCGATACAGCAACATGTCCAATATTAGGCACGTCTTGAGCACTGAACTCTGGCACGTCGTCTCGTTCCTCATCATCCAGCGGAATTTCATCTTGTTGGGCAAGACATTCCAATCGATCGAGCTCATTTTCTGCTGCAATGTCGGCCCACGCGTCTTCAGCAGGGCCATTCTTCAGGAACTCCTCCATGGCTTCTTCGATCGATTCACTGTGTTTCTCGAACTTCTTCCTGTTCCTAGCAACAATTATATTGGCTCCCCAAACCTCATCTGTTCCAGGTAATCTCACAGACGCGTTGTGGTAGAACTCTGTGTAGGAGGGGAAGGTTTCGGTTTTCAGCGATGTTTGGTAGCGATGGGGAAGGTAGACTTTAAGCAGGGTGCCATAGTATTTTTCGGGTTCCTTCTGTTCCGAAAATTTCGCATATCTGATGACTGCGGGGTAGCCAACCTTTTTGCGCTTCCTCATGGTTCCCATGTTGTCGGAGAGCTTTACGCAATCCTTCTGTGTAGCTTCGTCACCGTACACAACCCTGTAGTCGGATGCAAATTCAGCTAGACACATGTTGTCAAACTCGGGGGATTTGGGTCTGACATTGTATCTGTCCAGACAATGTGTCATCCATACGTGTTCTGAATCGTCTGGTCTTTTCTGCAGCGTGCTGAGCGGGAGGCTCATTCTCATGGCATTGTCATCCGTGGGGAGGAAGATAACTTGCCGGGAGCATTTCTTCAAATGCAAACTGCAAGTCCGGGCGACTGCCTCCTGTGCGCTAACCTGTCTGTTTTTGACATAGGAGTGAACCAGTTGGTTCATTGCATCCCTCTCGCTCACTTTCGTGGGGTCTATTCCAACCACTACTTGCTTGAGAAGTTCGCCCATCTCACTTTCGGCCTTGGATATGTAGGACAGCATGTAGGAGATGCAGACATAGTGGTCCAGGACAAACTGGATATCCATGTTCGCATTCCAGGCCTTCAGCAAAACTGGGTTGTAGTTATTCACAAAGCCGTCCTTCACTCCACGCTTCATCAAGAGGACATGTGTCTTCCTCATGTCTTGAAGAGAGGCATTGTACTCTTCCCGAGTCAAATTGCACTTTGCCAGCAAGTCCGCTAGGTCAGTCACTTCTGATGTGCCATCAATCAGCATATCAAACAGTGGTTTGAGTTTGGCCATAGAAGCTTGCGTCTGTGCCGTCCGTTTTTTGCCTAAGCCTTTTGCACCGTCCTTTGCCTCCTTTCTTGCACTCTTATTTGCTGCATCATTTCCAGCCGTTGCGCCATCATCCAAATCTTTTTCAAGTTCTTCCTGAATTGGATCAACTGGCGTCGGGTTTGTGATCCACGTTTTGTCCACTGGTGGTTTTGGGAATCCAAACCTGCATGTCTTGCGACCTTTCCTACACGATTTGGTATGGTTTCTGCTGTGCATCTGAACCTCTGTGACAATTTTGTAGAGTATGGGATCTTCGTTCGGATCAGGCAGCTGGCACTTAATGTAGCGGTCTGCAAACTCGCAAATCTTCTCGTCCGAGTCTTCTCCATATACGGGGGCGTCGGCTATCCACATTAAACAATGCAAATGGGGGGACCCTCTTGCTTGGAATTCCACGCGATGGAACCAATCGATGACACGTCCAATTGGAAGAGCCTCCTTATCAAACAGCACGTTTCTATAATACGAACTAACTCGCTTGTCAAACATGCGCATGGTCGTCACTGCATTGCTTCTGAGGATGTCGCATTTGTCATTCCAGTCCAGCTTGTCGAAGTCCACTATTTGGCCTTGCTGTGCTTTGATTGCCTTTATAACCTCCGGCCATCTGAACTCTGCAGCACTTATGGTCAAAAAGAAGGTGGGTGGACCTATCTGACGGACCATGGCAAACAAATCCAACATGGTCTTCTGCCAGTAAGCTGGAGTCCCCCTCATTGGCGACATGAATCTTGTTGCGTCGCGGTTTTTGACCAGTCGCTCGACTTCAGACTTGTTCTGCAACATCTTGTTGTTGATCCGGCGACCATCTTTGGTTTTGGGTTTGCCTTTTCTCAATTGGATTGAGATGGTGTTTTTTGCCAAGTGTGTCTCTGAGACAAACTGTGCAAAGAAGAGATAGGTTTGGTCTCTTGCAAAACGTGCGTCAACACCGAAAAGTCTCGCGTTGAAGTACCTGCTTGGGGACAGTTTGACCCTTCTCTTCCGATCAAACGTGTTCTCTCCAGTGGGAAACAATGTCGGGAAGGCCTTTGCTTCGAGGTTAGGGACTGTGCTGTAGCTGACAGGCTTGTTTCCTTCCGCTGGGGCTATGGTGAATATGCCATCTCCATATGTCATCATGTCCTGCCCAATGTCGTCCGGTTGCAGGCAACTGTCTAGGCCATGTCCAGGTCTCAGCACATCTTGCTCATCCTCAGCACTGGGTGGATGCTGATCCACTGTCCGTGATGAGTCGAGAGCTTCCGTAGAATCAGCCACTTCCATCATTTCGGCCTCATCACAACTGTCCATGCCGTCGTCTGTGGCCGTCTGTTCAGAAGCGGGTAGTTCTTCAAGCGGGTCTACCACAGCTTCACCACTGATGTCGTCCTCGTCTCGGATTGTGATGTTCCTGTAGTCGGGGTGTGTCTCGATGAGTTTCCTCAGAGCCAAAACCACATTCCTCACATTGACAGTGTGAAACAAATGATGGCCTTTGTACCGCATACGTCGCTTCAGCTTCACTCTGTACAAACCAGATGAGTCGAGCCTTCTGGGTAAGGCGTTTATGGTGGTTTCCACGTTTGATGGTACACACACCACAGCACCATGTACAGCTCCTTGTTTGCCTTTAGGGAGAGTGAGAATCTTGGCAAATGGGATGTCTAATGCTGTCATTTGTCTTTCCAGAACATTCAGTTGGCAAAGCTCTGGAGGAATGGCTGCTAGCTCCAAGTTGTTTGCAACAGCTATGTCTGGCATTCTTCCTGCTAGTACAATTCTGTGACAGCATTTACATATCCACTCTCTATGTCTTTCTTTGGGTACAGTGCAATCTTCTGGGCCTCCGCATTCATCGTCACAGAAATGAACATATTTTCCAGTCAAGCATGCTGCAACTACGTCAGGGTTTGTCTTGTACTTTTCCCGATGACAAGGGTCCACTTGACCAGAGAACAGCGCCCGGTGGCACGTTGTGCACACAAATGTTGGTCCATCTTCTATGTCTGCGTGGAATTTCGCTATACAGCAGTCTTGGAGCTGCTTTTCTTGTAAAGCTTTCCTTGCTTCCTTTTCAACGCGCCTATCTTCTACTCGCCTCTTGTTGTCTTCAACGCGCAGTCTGAGCTGCACTCGACATAACTCCATGTACCTTCTTTTTAACTTCAAGGCTTGGCGCATGTCACGGCGCATCTTGAAGAACGCGTCTGTTTTGCATTTGTGGGCCATGTAAAACTTCATGTGTTGCCTGAGCTTTTCCCTGAACTCCTCATCTACATGGAACCTCCTGTTGACATATGCCTTGCTAAATGCCTTGCGCTTCCCCCTGAACTTCTCATCTGTATGATACCTACTGTTGTCATATGCCTTGCTAAATGCCTTGCGCTTCTCTCTGAACACCTCATCCATCTTGTACCTGTACTTGTGCTTCTGCAGTTCCTTCCCTTTGAAATCCAGATCTTTGCTGTATTTGCTTTGGAAGTATGCGCTGTTGTATCCTTTTTGCTTAGCCTTGAATTCTGTATCTATGATGCACCTCTTTGCCCTGTACTTCCGGATATATTCCTTATTCCTGGCCCTAATATCTTCAATTGTGTTTGTCTGTCTTCGAGTTGTTGGTTTCTGTGAACCTGTTTTTCTGCTCAGTTTCCGTCGCCGGCGTTTGTTCAGTTTGTGAAAAGTGTCAGATGAAGTGTTGGACCCCACTTCTGTGGGTGATGAAATGCCTGACTGCAGAGAAGGCTTGGTGCTTGATGGCCCAGTGTTTGTTTCATGTCTGCTAGTTGAGGGTGACGGGGCATTTGTCTCTACATGGGGTGATGGGGCATTTGTCTGTACAAATGTCACTGGCATGAAGTCAAACAGCATTCTGTCAATCGGTATGGAATGTACGCTGACAGTTAGATGGTCAATTTTAGCAATTAGATCATCCAAGTGAGTGAAGGTCATCATTACTGCTGTTCCTCCTTTCCACGGAGCTAAAGGTAGGCCATCATCATTTCTGCTGTGCGGGTCAAACATGCCATATCTTCCCGACGCGTCTCTAAATACAGCAATTGTGTATGGCGATATTGTAAGCAGTGCATGTGTCACATCTGCAGACAAACACTGGAGTCTTGCATGAAGATTCAGCAACCAATGCTGCTGTCTAGTATCTCCTGCTTCTCTCATGTATCCCGTCTCCACATTCGATTTGATCACAGAGTAGTGATTGTGTTCCGTTTCCACATCGAGAGGCGTTTCCTCCATCGACAGGAATTTGCTCTGAAACAGGTTCCGTCTTTTTAGTCTATTGATTGTTCTTCTATACAGACGGTCGCCCATGTCCAGTATCTTGTTGAGATCATCCCTCCTCAACTCAAGTCCCTCATTTTGCTGTGCCAGAAATGTGAGAGACATGCATGTACACTGCTTATTCCTTGAAAAATTGGGATATAAATTATGAGCCTGGCTTCTGGATGCTTGCACAGAGATCACAGCAGATGGTTGAATGAGTGGTTCATGCACAGGGTCCCTGTTGGAAAGGTCAATGGCATGCCGAGCTTTTTTTGGAGAAGGCTGCACGAGTGGAGAAATGGTCTCCTGTTTCTTCTCATCGACTTCCTCGACTGAAGCGCTACCGTTTGGTGATTGTGAAAGGTTGGCCTTAGCAGGGCTATTAGCCCAGAACTTCTTTTTAGCCGCAGATCTCTGCTTTGGACGAGGCATGATGTCACAATGTTATGTGACAAAATAATGACTAGATCTAAACGTGTTAAAAATCACAATTTACCTGTAAATATGCAGTCTGTAACCAAGAATTAACTTACTTACCGTTACATATATGTACTCTCTAACTAACCAAGAATGAACTTACCGTTAAATATATGTAGTCGCGAACTAACCAAGAATGAAATTACTTACCGTTACTATATGTAGTCTCTAACTAACCAAGAATGAACTTTCTTACCGTTATATATGAAGTCACTGGTGTAGCTGTTCAGATGTGATGACCTAAGCAGTAAATGAAATAGGCAAAATTAGAATAGCAATGTGGTATTACCGTATAACACAAAAAAGCAACCCCAATGACAAACTGAATTTAGTAGTGCAACCACTAACTAACGTTACAATTTATTTCTAAGAGTAGGAAGGTAACATTTGTAAAATGTGTGGACACAGGATGCAATTAAAGTGGTGAAGTGTTGAAAGCTAATAACATGTAGTGGCATGGAGGCATGTCCCATTATGTAAACTAGAGTAGACATCACATAAGGTCAATGTCCTAACATCAATCATCGTGGTTTGTTAATTAGCAGAGTTCAATGTAACAGTATTTAGGAGACATATTTAAAGACCTCCATGTAAGTTATGTGAAGTCCATAAGATGGTCACATAGGTCATCAGGTCACATAGGTCATCAATTTCACCATAACACTGCCATGCTGGAGTGACCGAGTGTGAGTGAGCAAGTGGCCAAGATTTTTGCTTTAGGATTCTTTACAATTAACTGAATGATGTCAAAGAAGTGTCCATTTGCTAACAATACAAAAGTGACAAACCTAGTGACGGACCAGTCCGGGTCACCACAGCCTGTGGTGACCAGTGTCTCCCTCTCTGGAACTGTAATTTGACACACACACACACACACACACACACACACACACACACACACACACACACACACACACACACACACACACACACACACACACACACACACACACACACACACACACACACACACACACACACACACACACACACAGTTAGAGTATAGTATAACATTATTACACGAGTCTTCACAGTGATGTAAATAGGTTTTCAATGTAATAGGTCCTGGGACTCAGGGGTGGTCTGTTAGATGGGTCGCAGGGACATTTGATGAGTCCTACTTCAACAATGTTAGAGTACAGTACTGCAGTGGTTGTCAAAGTGGGGTCCAGAGACCCCCATGGGTCCTTGAGGAAGTTCCAGGGGGTCCCCAGCTAAAATATATAGACTGGAAGCAGATGGTCCCTTGTATCTGTATATCTGAGAACATACAAATGGCCACTGGGTCCATTTGTACACAGTTAAATTGACATTGGTTTTACAATATAGATTGGGGTGCCAGAGAAATGTCATTAAATGGGGGTCCAAGTCAAGGCCTAATACATGCCAGTTTGACATCTATTAGGCCTGGGACTAGTTTGACATGGATTAGGCCTTGGACCCCAGGTCCTTGAAATTCAAATAATTGAGAATCACTGAGCCATACGAATCTTGTATGGGTGTTGCTGCACTGGCATATATTTTCAAATGTTGGTCTGTATCAATTTGGGGGTCCTTGATATGAAAAGGTTTAAGAACCACTGCAGTACCCCACACACACACACACACCAAAATATTTTACAAACATAGCAGATGTACAAGCTTACAAGGCGTATGTAGTAGGGATGTGAAACGACTCATATTTGGCAAATAAGTCGAGACCGCAAATCAATGTGTCGATGGATTTTTTTCCTTTTGTGTTTTGCTGCGCAACTGTTGAGAACGCAACTATGCAGTCATTTAAGCAACACAACGTATGCAGCAGCATCCATATGTTTAGTTCAACCACACTGAACCCAACACACACACACACACACACACACACACACACACACACACACACACACACACACACACACACACACACACACACACACACACACACACACACACACACACACACACACACACACACACACCTCGGTCATAGTTTTCAACAAAAACAACACTGCCACTGGTCTATTTCACGAGGCGCTGCTGCGCAGTATAAATGTTTTACAAACATAGCACAAGGGCTCACACGACGTATCATCCACGACGCTGTGAGCTCCTCGGTCTGCTATCTTAGGTGTGTGACATGCTAGTTTGACATGCATTAGGCCTCAGACCCCCAGGTCCTTGACATTGAAATGGTTGAGAACCACTGCTCAAGCTGTAAAGATCTTCTCGTTTGGGGGTGCCTTCCCTGGCATATATTTTAAAATGGGGGTCTGTATGCAATTTGGGGGTCCTTGACATGAAAAAGTTTAAGTACTGCAGTACTGAGTACAGTATTGCATTCCATGACCCCCGGAGGGTGACATGATTGCATCATTAACAATTAGCCATCATCCGCATTCTGAAGGGAACATTTGCTGAAAGTAGCAGATCTTCAAGTTCCCTTTTGCACAACCCAGATCGCTGGAAAGAAATATCACTCTGATATCAGAACAGCCCAACATATATATATTTTTTGTACAAAGTAACAGATCTACACGCTCCTTTTAGCACAACCTAGACCCCTGGTATAGAAAAATCACACCCGTGTGAAGTGAGTGGTGCAACTCCGTGTGGGGGTCCCCAGGGGGGCAAGTTCCTGACCCACAGGAACGCACCCAGGGTGCCGGCCCGATTCTGGTGAGCCGCCCCGTGTCCGAAACAGTTGAGAAGTGACAGATTTACCGTGTGGGGGTCCCTCTACTGTACTGTACTGTACTGGCACACCCGAAATCACCATATATACAGTTAATATGTGTGTGTGTTGGGTTGCGCACAGGTGGTGAAAAACAACCATGCTGTTTTCGTGCTCAGACACACCCACCCAGCCAGGCAGGCACCCAGCCATTTGCACCACTCAAATAAATATCACACCGATATCAGAACATCCCAAAAAGCCACCTGGTTATAGAACCAGTGTCCTGTTCTTCAACCAACTAAACCCAGTAGAGCAGTGGTTTCCAAACGTTTTCATGTCAAGGACTTCCAAATTCACACCAATTAGCCTGCGGACCCTCATTTGAAAATATATGCCAGGGACCCCCATAACTCCATAAGAAGATTTTTTTTTACAGCCCTAGCAGTGATTCTCAACCCATTTCATTTCAAGGACCCCCAGTTTGACATGCATTAGTCTACAAACCCCCATTTAATGGCATTTCTATCTCTGGGACCACCAATTTATATTGTGAAAACAATGTTAATGAATTGCAAATGGACCCAAGTGGAGCCTAATGGGTTCATTTGGTTCCATTTGTATACTCTCAGAGTTAGACCCATAAGGGTCCATTTGGTTCCAAATTATCATTTTGCTGGGGACCCACTGGAACTCCCTCAAGGACCCCTGGGGGTCCCCGGACCCCACTTTGGGACGCCCAATTTATATTGTAAAATCAATGTTCATTTAACTCTGAGAGCACAAATGTAACCAAATGGACCCGTAACGGGTCCATTTGGTTCCATTTGTTACGGGTCCATTTGTACACTCAGAGCTACAGACACATAAGAGTCCATTTGGTTCCAAACTATCATTTTGCTGGGGACCCCCTGGAACTCCCTCAAGGACCCCTGGGGGTCCCCGGACCCCACTTTGGGACCCACTACAGTAGAGTACAACAAGAAACAACAAACTTTATAACCAACACCAGGTTACCCCTTTTAGACCTGAGGATGATTCTACAAATGCCCTCTAAATTTAAACAGTTTTCTGACCCCGATCTGAAAATATGTTGTTCCAGGGACCTCCCAGAATCAAAGATTTGAGTTAAAAACATTCGCTCTGATAGAATATATAAGGATTTGCACCACATTTTCACGATTTTTCAAAAATAGCAGATCTACAAGCTTGCTATGAGCTTGTAGATCTGCTATTTTTCAACAGCTAAAGTATAACAATGCTTAAAACACCAAAAGGGGTTACCGCCCAGAATGGGTTATACAACCAATGCCCAGTTATGCATGGGATAGTGCGGGTACAGTGACTGACCCCTGGTATAGAAAAAAATATCACACAGAACAGCCCAACATACGTATATTTGTTTTTTACATAATTAATTAGCTAGCATCACCATTCTGAGGGGAACATTTGCTGAAAGTAGCAGATCTACAAGCTCCCTTTTGCACAACGTAGACCTTTGGTATAGAAAGAAATCAGAACAGCCTAACAAGCCACCTGGTTATAGAACCAGTGTCCAGTGCAACCAACTAAACCCAGTAGAGCAGTGGTTCCCAAACTCACACCAATTAGCCCACGGACCCTCATTTGAAAATATATGCCAGGCCCAGGGCAGGGACCCCCATAAGAGAAGAATTGTATGGCTCTAGCAGTGATTCTCAACCCGTTTCATTTATTGCATTAGTCTACCGACCCCCATTTAATGGCATTTCTATCTCTGGGACCCCCAATTTATATTGTAAAAATCACACCTGTGTGAACTGAGTGGTGCAACTCCCCCCCCCCCTCTGTCTCTCATTAGCAGGCAGAAGTGCAGCACTATCTCTCTCTCTCTCTCCATTTCTGGCACAACAGCGCCACTTGTGGTAGTCATTGGTACTCGTGCTCATAGTGACATAGTCACATAGGTAGTCACATAGGTGAACACACGGACACGGACATTGCTGTTCGTTGGAGTGGTTGCGCCACTCAAAAATCAATGTTAATTGAACTCTGACTGTACAACATGGAACCAAATGGACCCTGGTTCCATTTGTACACTCTCAGAGTTACAGACCCATAAGCGTGCATTTGGTTCCAAACTATCATTTTGCTGGGGACCCCCTGGAACTCCCTTAAGGAGCCAGGTTAACACCATGTTATACAACCAATGCCCATGCAGTTCACCCACAGTGAACACACCATGTTTAGTACACACAACCACCAGTCACACACACACACACACACACACACACACAACCACCAGTCACACACAACCACCTGTCACACACACACACACACACACACACACACGGGGGGGGGGGGGGTCCGCGGAGTACGGGGGGGGGGGTCCGCGGAGTTCGGCGCGGGGGTCCGCGTTAGTATGCGTGGGAGGATACAGTGACAGACACTCAGTGTTACCGTCTGTTAACCATTATCAGCACTCCGCTGTTATTCTCAAAGTAGTTACGCTAGAGAATTCTGAGGCAACGTGGCGACGACCGAATTATTCTCTTTTTTTTTTACAACACGTTCTAACTCCTACATGGATTTAATTGTTTATAACGTCGGATGAGGTCTGATGCGGCCATGCAAAAATGATTATGGCGTGTAGACGATGGATTAACCACACACACACACACACACACACACACCACACACAGTCAACAAAAACACTGCCATTACCAGTGTCTTTAATTAGCTGTGCAGTGTGAAGGTTGTAGCTTGGTTATTTTACCAAGACGACGTCTTCAAACCAAGTTTCAATACAACACAAAGCAGCATTGGTGTGTGGTGTACTGGTTATGCCGGTGGCGTTAGCTGGTGTGTGTGTGTGTGTGTGTGTGTGTGTGTGTGTGGTTATGACGGTCAAACTAGGTGGTTTGAAAACTTTTTTTTACCAAGAAAACAATTTTGATTAAGAAAAGGATTTGTTGTGAACTTACCTCCGATCTTGTTCCTGTAAGCCACAGAAAAGGACACACAAAAAAACAGCAAAACAAGAATACAAAAAATAGCAGTTGTACACAATAGATATATCCAGAGAAGTTGCAGTGGCGGGTCGAGTCAGTTTCCCTCAAAAACACGTCTGTTGTCGGCTCAGTGTCTGAGAGAAATGAGTGACGGAGAGAAATATTCAAACAACGCCAACAAAATTCGCCAATTGGAACGCAGCTCCTCAGTGTGAATTGATTACCATACAAGCTGTACTCAGTTCATTGATTGTCCGTAAAGTGAAGACGCACATGTGTCTGTCTCATAGAGTATATATATGGTCTGTCTGGCTGAGTGACAGTCCGTCCGTCCCCATTAGCCCGCCTACTGTATCCGGTTATTTGTGCACAGACAGGTCGTCAAACGGAAGACCATTTCCGTATCCTCTTCAGACAGGATACAACATTTCACAGAAGCGATTTAAGTATTTATTAACAGTTTGCAGAATTACAGTACATTTCAAGCACAATTCAATCCAAAAACTTAACTAAGGACGAGACCATACATTACACTTGTTTACAATATGGTCCACCATGTTCAATTCATCAGAATTATTTTGTGAAACAGTCAACTAAAAAGAAAGAAATACGCCTTTAGCTCTTGGCTGGGGGGTTATCATCATCATTGTGGGAATAAGAGGTTTTGTAGGCCTTTTTCCTCGTATTTACGGCTCAAATCGCGCTGGATAAACCTAGCGTGCATGTTTAGTGGCTCAATAGTAAATCCATGTCGCCACCTGATTAAAATATGAATGCTTCTAAAGACCCTTAAATAGACGTTGTTGACATTAGTGATATGCGAGGGGGGGGGGGGGGGGTCTCTTCTTCTACACGCGTAAATAGAATGTGACTGAACGGTGCCAGACGCCTAACTATCGCTACTGCCCCCTGGCGGCGGATAAGATATAGAGCCGTCCATTACAATGTCAAATCAGGTCTGTGATCGTGTGTAAATAATTGGGAAGGGATTCATCCCCAAAAAAACGTATGCATAGATTATTTTTCATAAATAATGATAACACAGTAGGCCAGGGAGATTTTTTTATGAGACTGGTCTAGGCAATAATAATAATAATAATAATAATAATAATAATAATAATAATAATAATAATTGTGCTAGCCAATTACACGGTCAAGTTACCCCATGTGTAAGTATTTCGGAGGGGATTTATCCCCCCCAAATCATGTTTTAGCTACAAATGGTTACATTTTTCGCATTTGCGGCGCCCCCTATGAACGAAAAAAAGCCCTCCCAGTAATTTTGCCAGACAATTACAATGTCACGTCACCCCTGTGATCATGCGTAAGTAATTCGGAAGGTATTTATCCCCCAAAAATCATGCTTTTGCGATACACGGTTACATTTTTCGCATTTGCGGCGCCCCCTATAGATGAAAATGGAATTGCTTTCGGCTCTGGGTTGAGTAACCCACCCGTGACAAGTGATTCAAATTTGGGATGGATTGGACATTCCGTTCGTGATTTGTGGCGTTTTTTGTAAAGTAGGCCCCTCCCACTAACTTTGGAAGCCGATTACGGCCGAACGATACGCACTATCAAAGTTCTGCCGTTGGTGTTTTCATCGGAATGGTCCAGAGATCATGTGTACTGATTTTTGTGAGATTTGGACAAAATGTGTAGGAGGAAAAGCAAAAAGTGTGTTTTGGAGAAAATTCAAAATGGCGTAAAATCTATCATGACGCAAATGGGCGTGGCCTATATGGGGAGATGCGTCATGACCCAAGAAATCCAGGGAAAAAATAATTTTGATTTTACGACCTACGGTTCAAGAGTTATAAGCCAAAACGTAAAGTGGGCTGTTATAGCGCCACCATGAGGCCGACCGATAACATTATAAGTTGATTAATTTTAGTAATTATTATGAACCTACCCTCCAAGTTTTGTAACTATAGTCCTTACAGTCTCTGAGGAAAAAATACTTGAATGTGAGAAAATGCGAAAAATCGCATTTTCCCATTCATGTCAATGGGGAAATTTTATTCACTAATAAATTAATATCAATTAAACTATACAACATTTCTCTTAAAAAAATACAAGCACATCCTTCCCGATGAAGCCGGGCAATTTGAGATATGGCTCAAGTGCGTACAGTCAAAACTGTGGGAGGAGTAGCGTGTCAAAAAAAGTCTTACTCCAGTAAAAATAAATAAAGTGTTCCAATTACAATAGTCTGGTTGCCCTTTAGGGCAACCACACTAACTAGAAAGCAGTTCCTGTAGAAACTGCGTGGGCTCGCTAAAAACGCAATGTATAAAGTTATAGCTGTGTCTGTGGGACCAACCACCAAGTTTGAAACCTGGGGACCGGAGTACAAAAAGTTGAAAAGTATAACAATTTGTAAAAAATAATAATATACCGTAAGCAGTAAAGTATGTGGAAGTAGTATGATGCCCAAAAAGTGGCAGAATAAAGTAAGTAAAGTTATAACTGTGTCTACTAATGATTTGTAATGTATGAATAATGCTTTACAATGTATTATTGATTAATTAAGAAAAGGTAAAAAGAAAAAAATACAACATCAATGGATATGAAAGCATTAATGAGCAGAAATTGTATTAAATAGCATACGTTTACATGTAAAAAAAAAAGGGTCAAATAGCATATAGGCCTATCTTTAAAAGCATAAACACAATGATTATTGACAATGGTCTAAGACTTTTCTTTCATTTTTGTGTTTTTAAGTTTTTTTAAGTTTTTGTTTTAAGTTTATTTTTTTTAAGTTTATTTTTTAAGTTCATTTGTTTTAAGTTTTTTTAAGTATTTAAGTTTTTTTTAAGTTTTTCTTTAAATGTTTTTTTTAAGTTCTTTTTTAAAAGTTTTTTTTTCTTTTAAGTTTTTTTTAAGTTTTTCATTTTTAAGTTTTCTTTTTTAAGTTTTTTATTTTTAAGTTTTTAAAAAAAGTTTTTAAAAAAAAAAGTTTAAAAAAAAAAGTTTAAAAAAAAAAAAGTTTTTAAAAAAAAAGTTTAAAAAAAAAAAAGTTTAAAAAAAAAAAAAGTTTTAAAAAAAAAAAGTTTTAAAAAAAAAAAAGTTTTTTTTTTTTTTTTTTTAATTATTATAGTGTTCCTATTGGTGGTGTAAGTCCATAAACAAATTTTCAGGACTGTATCATGCTGCAAACAAAAGTTAGAGCTGTGTAAAGGCCAGCCAATGGGAAGACAGAAGGGCGGGGCTTAAGCAATTAATTAAGTACAGCGTGCTCCTATTGGTGGTCTAAGCCCATGGAGCAAATTGCAAGACTGTAGCATGCTGCAAGCAAAAGACAGGGTTTTTGTGTGTGTGTGTGTGCGTGCGTGCGTGTGCGTGCGTGTGCGTGCACGTGCGTGCGTGTGCGTGTGCATGCATGCGTGTGTCTGTGACTGTGTGTAGAGCCTAATTGCACAAATAGCAGACCTACAAGCTCACAAGGTTTCACAGAGCAACTCATTGAGATCTTGTAACTCTAATGTCAGCCCTGTAATTAAGCCCTTATATGTCTCAGCTGTGGGAGAGTAAAACAGTGCTTCACTATGACTGGGAGATTTCAATGGGCCTGAATAGGGAAAAACCTATGCCCGAACAAATTGCTCTATCGCAAAAAGTAAAAGTCGAATGCAAATATCTTTTTCACTTTGAGTGGCCTGAGACATTGAGGTACAACATGTGCGATGGTGGTGTTGGTACGATCGAAAATGTGGTTATAAGAGCGAGTTAAGAATTGTCTTCACGATACTTTCCTCGTAAGAATTATACAATGGAGGTCAATGGGCAGCTTGACTGTATTTGTGTCACTTAAAAGGCCGTAGTTCACATTCTGTATGTATCTGTGCTTTGGTGGTTACATTGTGTGAAAGAGGACATGTGTGGCTACAAAATGACCAAAGAACATCCGTGTAAAGTGAATATTTTGGCCAGGACGACAATTTGTTTGGTAGATTTCCGAGGGAAGCATTTCAGTTTCCACACTCTACTCAAGGAGGCCCCGCACTCTAAGGGGACACTGATTAGGCGAAACGGCCTGCGATTGAACTGCGATTTCAGAAAAACCGTGTAACATATTCGAATACGGTTTGAACCACGAAAAAGTCCACAGTCGTGTGAGCTAGCTAAAGTTTAAATCACGTTTCTACGACAAAGTATGCCAGAGTAATGAGGGTGCAAAAGTGAGGTGGATTTAGAGATTGCATCCCATACATTGTCTATGAGAGAAACATTTTATAAATAAAGTTAAATATTTTAAAAAGTATAAACTTTTTCAAAAAAACGTTTTCACCAATGAAAATTCAAAGATAGATGAACATTTGAAAGTTTGAATGGAGTTTCAAAGTGAAAGTATGACAGAGTAATAAGAGCACAAAAAAGTCAACTGTGAAAAATGGGACGTTTCTCCCATCGACTCTCATTATAAAGAATGTAAAAAAAAGTTTAAAAGTTTAAAAGTTAAAAAAGTATAAACAATTGTAAAAATAAAAATGCAAGCATAAATAACTGCAGAGAGCTGAACAGTTTGAAGTTTGAACTAAATTTCTAGCATAAAGTGTGTGAAAGTAGTAGGAGTACAAAGTAAGTGGCGGAATAAAGAATAATAAATATAAACTGGCAATAACTAGTGTGTGCTCGCTGTTGCGAGCCCACAACTAGAAAGGTCGCAATTTTAAAAAATTGCAAAGTGTGGTTGCCGCAGTGGCTTACATATGCCCCTCCTACTGATATTGCCAGCCAATTGCAATGTTGCGTCACCCCTGCGATCATGCGTAAGTAATTCGGATTGGATTTATCCCCCCAAAAAACATTTTTCTGCAAGAAACGGTTACATTTTTCGCATTTGCGGCGCCCCCTATGGATGAAAATGGAATCGCTTTTGGCTTTTGGTTGATTAAACCACCCGCGACATCTGATTCAAATTTGGGATGGATTGGACATTCCGTTCGTGACTTTAGGCATTTTTTGTAAAATAGGCCTCTCCCGCTAACTTCGGACGACGATTAAGGCCGAACGATACGGACAAAAAAAATTAAAGAAATCTGAAAAAAATGTAAACGCGGTCCGATAGGTCCAGAGATCATGTGTACCGATTTCTGTGAGATTCGGAAAGAATCTGTAGAATCCGAAAATTAAAGTGTGTTTTGAAGAAAATTCAAAATGGCGGAAAATCTATCCTGACGCAAATGGGCGTGGCCTATATGGGGAGATGCGTCATGGCCCATGGAATACAGGGAGAAAGGAATTTTGAATGTACGATTCAAGAGTTATAAGCCAAAACGTAAAGTGGGCTGTTATAGCGCCACCATGAGGCCGACCGATGTAATTATAAGTTAATTAATTTTAGTAAGTATTACGAATTATCCCTCCAAGTTTTGTAACTATAGCCCTTACGGTCTCCGAGGAAAAAATACTTGAACGTGATTTTTCGCATTTTCCCATTCATGTCAATGGGGAAATTTAATTCACTAATAAATTCATATCAATTAAACTATACAATATTTCTCTTAGAAATGAGCAAGCACACCATTCCCGATTTTTCCGGTCAATTTGACATATGGGTCAAGTGCGTACAGTTAAAACTGTGGGAGGAGTAGCGTTTCAAAAAAAAGGTTACTCCAGTAAAAAGAAAAAGAAAGTGTTACAATTACAATAGTCTGGTTGCCCTTTAGGGCAACCACACTAACTAGAAAGGTCGCAATTTAAAAAAATTGCAAAGTGTGGTTGCCGCAGTGGCTTACATATGCCCCTCCCACTGATATTGCCAGCCAATTACAATGTCGCGTCACCCCTTGGATCATGCGTAAGTAATTCGGATGGGATTTAGCCCCCCGAAAAACATTTTTCTGCGAGAAACGGTTACATTTTTCGCATTTGCGGCGCCCCCTATGGATGAAAATGGAATCGCTTTTGGCTTTTGGTTGATTAAACCACCCGCGACATCTGATTCAAATTTGGGATGGATTGGACATTCCGTTCGTGACTTTAGGCATTTTTTGTAAAATAGGCCCCTCCCACTAACTTCGGACGACGATTAAGGCCGAACGATACGGACAAAAAAAATTCAAAAAATCTGAAAAAAATTGAAACGCGGTCCGATAGGTCCAGAGATCATGTGTACCGATTTCTGTGAGATTCGGACAAAATCTGTAGAAACAGAAAATAAAGGTGTGTTTTGAAGAAAAATCAAAATGGCGGAAAATCTATCCTGACGCAAATGGGCGTGGCCTATATGGGGAGATGCGTCATGGCCCAAGGAATACAGGGAGAAAGGAATTTTGAATTTACGACCTACGGTTCAAGAGTTATAAGCCAAAACGTAAAGTGGGCTGTTATAGCGCCACCATGAGGCCGACCGATGTAATTATAAGTTAATTAATTTTAGTAAGTATTACGAATTATCCCTCCAAGTTTTGTAACTATAGCCCTTACGGTCTCCGAGGAAAAAATACTTAAACGTGATTTTTCGCATTTTCCCATTCATGTCAATGGGGAAATTTAATTCACTAATAAATTAATATCAATTAAACTATACAACATTTCTCTTAGAAACGAGCAAGCACACCATTCCCGATTTTTCCGGTCAATTTGAGATATGGCTCAAGTGCGTACAGTCAAAACTGTGGGAGGAGTAGCGTTTCAAAATAAAGGTTACTCCAGGAAAAAGAATAAAGTGTTACGATTACAATAGTCTGGTTGCCCTTTAGGGCAACCACACTAACTAGAAAGGTCGCAATTTAAAAAAATTGCAAAGTGTGGTTGCCGCAGTGGCTCACATATACCCCTCCCACTGATATTGCCAGCCAATTACAATGTCGCGTCACCCCTGCGATCATGCGTAAGTAATTCGGAGGGGATTTATCCCCCAAAAAATCATGTTTTTGCGACAAACGGTTACATTTCTCGCATTTGCGGCGCCCCCTATGGATGAAAATGGAATTGCTTTTGGTACTTGGTTGATTTAACCACCCGCGACATGTGATTCAAATTTGGGATGGATCGGACATTTCGTTCGGGATTTTAGGCATTTTTTGTAAAATAGGCCCATCCCACTAACTTCGGAAGCCGATTACGGCCGAACGATACGCACTATCAAAATTCCGCCTGTGGTGTCTTCATCGGAAAGGTCCAGAGATTATGTGTACCAATTTTTGTGAGATTTGGACAAAATCTGTAGGAGGAGGAGCAAAAAGTGTGTTTTGGAGAAAATTCAAAATGGCGGAAAATCTATCCTGACGCAAATGGGCGTGGCCTATATGGGGAGATGCGTCATGGCCCAAGGAATACAGGGAGAAAGGAATTTTGAATTTACGACCTACGGTTCAAGAGTTATAAGCCAAACCGTAACGTGGGCTGTTATAGCGCCACCATGAGGCCGACCGATGTAATTATAAGTTAATTAATTTTAGTAAGTATTACGAATTATCCCTCCAAGTTTTGTAACTATAGCCTTTACGGTCTCCGAGGAAAAAATACTTGATTGTGATTTTTCGAATTTTCCCATTCATGTCAATGGGGAAATTTAATTCACTAATAAATTAATATCAATTAAACTATACAATATTTCTCTTAGAAACGAGCAAGCACACCATTCCCGATTTTTCCGGTCAATTTGAGATATGGCTCAAGTGCGTACAGTCAAAACTGTGGGAGGAGTAGCGTTTCAAAATAAAGGTTACTCCAGTAAAAAGAACTAGAAAGGTCGCAATTTTAAAAAATTGCAAAGTGTGGTTGCCGCAGTGGCTTACATATGCCCCTCCCACTGATATTGCCAGCCAATTACAATGTCACGTCACCCCTGCGATCATGCGTAAGTAATTCGGAGGGGATTTATCCCCCAAAAATCATGTTTTTGCGACAAACGGTTACATTTTTCAAATTTGCGGCACCCCCTATGGATGAAAATGGAATTGCTTTTGGCTTTTGGTTGATTGAACCACCTGGGACATGTGATTCAAGTTTGGCATGGATCGAACATTTCGTTCGTGATTTATGGTATTTTTTGTAAAATAGGCCCCTCCTACTAACTTCGGACGACGATTACGGCCGAACGATACGCACTATCAAAATTCCGCCGTTCGAGTTTTCATTGGAAAGGTCCGGAGATCATGTGTACAGATTTTTGTGAGATTTGGACAAAATCTGTAGGAGGAAAAGCAAAAAGTGTGTTTTGGACCAAATTCAAAATGGCGGAAAATCTATCATGACGCAAATGGGCGTGGCCTATATGGGGAGATGCGTCATGACCCAAGGAATCCAGGGAAAAAATAATTTTGTGGGCTGTTATAGCGCCACCATGAGGCCGACCGATAACATTATAAGTTAATTAATTTTAGTAATTATTATGAACCTACCCTCCAAGTTTTGTAACTATAGTGCTTACAGTCTCAGAGGAAAAAATACTTGAATGTGATTTTTTGCATTTTCCCATTCATGTCAATGGGGAGATTTAATGCACGAATAAATTCATATCAATTAAACTATACAACATTTCTCTTAGCAAAGTACAAGCACACCATTCTGATTTTTTCCGGTCGATTTGACATATGGCTCAAGTGCGTACAGTCAAAACTGTGGGAGGAGTAGCATTTCAAAATAAAGGTTACTCCAGGGTGAATAATAAAGTGTTACGATTACAATAGTCTGGTTGCCCTGTTAGGGCAACCACACTAATAATAGGTAATATAATTTGCATAGGCCCCTCCCACAAATCTTGCTAGCCAATAAGGGCCTTTCTCAGCCCCACCTCTCCCTGTGTTTTAGGATCCAAGATGGCCACAGCACCAGGAGGGGGTAGCCTTACTGGGCTGCGTTCAAATTCAAGACACCTGTCTTGCGTTTGTCTTGTGTCTGTGTTTAATGGCCACTCCAATGCATTTCCAATGGAACCCCATATGGTTTGACCAAACATTTTGTTTGATAGGGGGAGGGGGGCAGAACAGAACAAATCCATCAAAGCTGTGTTCAGACACAAGTCAGGTGTCAGACACAAGGCAAGTGTCTTGAATGCAGCCCAGTAAGTCATACGTCGACCCCGCCCACTCACCTCTGCCCCACCCCCTCCTGGTGCTGCGGCCATCTTGGATCCTAAAACACAGGGAGAGAGGTGGGGCCGAGAAAGGAATATCAAGTATTTTGGAAGGGATTTACCCCCCAAAAATCATGTTTTGGCTACAATTGGTTACGTTTTTCGCATTTGCGGCACCCCCTATGGATGAAAAAAGCCCTCCCAGTAATTGTGCTAGCAATTACAATGTCAAGTCACCCGTGCGATCATGTGGAAGTAATTTGGAGGGGATTTATCCCCCCCAAAATCATGTTTTTGCAACTAACGGTTTCATTTTTCGCATTTGCGATGCCCCCTATGGATGAAAATGGAATTGCTTTTGGCTCTGTGTTGATGCCATCCCCCAGGACATGTGATTCAAATGTGGGATGGATTGGACATTCCATTCGTGATTTGTGGCATTTTTGTAAAATAGGCCCCTCCCGCTAAATTCGGACGACGTTTAAGGCCGAACGATACGGACAAAAAAAATTCAAAAAATCTGAAAAAAATTTAAACGCGGTCGGATAGGTCCAGCGATCAAGTGTACCGATTTCTGTGACATTCGGACAAAATCTGTAGATTTAGAAAATAAAAGTGTGTTTTGAAGAAAATTCAAAATGGCGGAAATTCTATCCTGACGCAAATGGGCGTGGCCTATATGGGGAGATGCGTCATGACCCAAGGAATCCAGGGCAAAAATAATTTTGATTTTACGACCTACAGTTCAAGAGTTATAAGCCAAAACGTAAAGTGGGCTGTTATAGCGCCACCATGAGGCCGACCGATATAATTATAAGTTAATTAATTTTAGTAAGTATTACGAATTATCCCTCCAAGTTTTGTAACTATAGCCCTTACGGTCTCCGAGGAAAAAATACTTGAACGTGATTTTTCGCATTTTCCCATTCATGTCAATGGGGACATTTAATGCACAAATAAATTAATATCAATTAAACTATACAACATTTCTCTTAGAAACGAGCAAGCACACCATTCCCGATTTTTCCGGTCAATTTGACATATGGGTCAAGTGCGTACAGTCAAAACTGTAGGAGGAGTAGTACCTCAAATTTAGGGTTACTCTAGCGAAATAATAATAAAGTGTTACAATTACAATAGTCTGGTTGCCCTTTAGGGCAACCACACTAACTAGAAAGGTCGCAATTTTAAAAAATTGCAAAGTGTGGTTGCCGCAGTGGCTTACATATGCCCCTCCCACTGATATTGCCAGCCAATTGCAATGTCGCGTCACCCCTGCGATCATGCGTATGTAATTCGGATGGGATTTATTCCCCCAAAAAACTTTTTTCTGCAAGAAACGGTTACATTTTTCGCATTTGCGGCGCCCCCTATGGATGAAAATGGAATCGCTTTTGGCTTTTGGTTGATTAAACCACCCGCGACATCTGATTCAAATTTGGGATGGATTGGACATTCCGTTTGTGACTTTAGGCATTTTTTGTAAAATAGGCCCCTCCCGCTAACTTCGGACGACGATTAAGGCCGAACGATACGGACAAAAAAAATCCCAAAAATCTGAAAAAAATTGAAACGCGGTCCGATAGTTCCAGAGATCATGTGTACCGATTTCTGTGAGATTCGGACAAAATCTGCAAAAACAGAAAATAAAGGTGTGTTTTGAAGTAAAATCAAAATGGCGGAAAATCTATCCTGACGCAAATGGGCGTGGCCTATATGGGGAGATGCGTCATCGCCCAAGGAATACGACAAACGGTTACATTTTTCAAATTTGCGGCACCCCCTATGGATGAAAATGGAATTGCTTTTGGCTTTTGGTTGATTGAACCACCTGGGACATGTGATTCAAGTTTGGCATGGATCGAACATTTCGTTCGTGATTTATGGTATTTTTTGTAAAATAGGCCCCTCCTACTAACTTCGGACGACGATTACGGCCGAACGATACGCACTATCAAAATTCCGCCGTTCGAGTTTTCATTGGAAAGGTCCGGAGATCATGTGTACAGATTTTTGTGAGATTTGGACAAAATCTGTAGGAGGAAAAGCAAAAAGTGTGTTTTGGACCAAATTCAAAATGGCGGAAAATCTATCATGACGCAAATGGGCGTGGCCTATATGGGGAGATGCGTCATGACCCAAGGAATCCAGGGAAAAAATAATTTTGTGGGCTGTTATAGCGCCACCATGAGGCCGACCGATAACATTATAAGTTAATTAATTTTAGTAATTATTATGAACCTACCCTCCAAGTTTTGTAACTATAGTGCTTACAGTCTCAGAGGAAAAAATACTTGAATGTGATTTTTTGCATTTTCCCATTCATGTCAATGGGGAGATTTAATGCACGAATAAATTCATATCAATTAAACTATACAACATTTCTCTTAGCAAAGTACAAGCACACCATTCTGATTTTTTCCGGTCGATTTGACATATGGCTCAAGTGCGTACAGTCAAAACTGTGGGAGGAGTAGCATTTCAAAATAAAGGTTACTCCAGGGTGAATAATAAAGTGTTACGATTACAATAGTCTGGTTGCCCTGTTAGGGCAACCACACTAATAATAGGTAATATAATTTGCATAGGCCCCTCCCACAAATCTTGCTAGCCAATAAGGGCCTTTCTCAGCCCCACCTCTCCCTGTGTTTTAGGATCCAAGATGGCCACAGCACCAGGAGGGGGTAGCCTTACTGGGCTGCGTTCAAATTCAAGACACCTGTCTTGCGTTTGTCTTGTGTCTGTGTTTAATGGCCACTCCAATGCATTTCCAATGGAACCCCATATGGTTTGACCAAACATTTTGTTTGATAGGGGGAGGGGGGCAGAACAGAACAAATCCATCAAAGCTGTGTTCAGACACAAGTCAGGTGTCAGACACAAGGCAAGTGTCTTGAATGCAGCCCAGTAAGTCATACGTCGACCCCGCCCACTCACCTCTGCCCCACCCCCTCCTGGTGCTGCGGCCATCTTGGATCCTAAAACACAGGGAGAGAGGTGGGGCCGAGAAAGGAATATCAAGTATTTTGGAAGGGATTTACCCCCCAAAAATCATGTTTTGGCTACAATTGGTTACGTTTTTCGCATTTGCGGCACCCCCTATGGATGAAAAAAGCCCTCCCAGTAATTGTGCTAGCAATTACAATGTCAAGTCACCCGTGCGATCATGTGGAAGTAATTTGGAGGGGATTTATCCCCCCCAAAATCATGTTTTTGCAACTAACGGTTTCATTTTTCGCATTTGCGATGCCCCCTATGGATGAAAATGGAATTGCTTTTGGCTCTGTGTTGATGCCATCCCCCAGGACATGTGATTCAAATGTGGGATGGATTGGACATTCCATTCGTGATTTGTGGCATTTTTGTAAAATAGGCCCCTCCCGCTAAATTCGGACGACGTTTAAGGCCGAACGATACGGACAAAAAAAATTCAAAAAATCTGAAAAAAATTTAAACGCGGTCGGATAGGTCCAGCGATCAAGTGTACCGATTTCTGTGACATTCGGACAAAATCTGTAGATTTAGAAAATAAAAGTGTGTTTTGAAGAAAATTCAAAATGGCGGAAATTCTATCCTGACGCAAATGGGCGTGGCCTATATGGGGAGATGCGTCATGACCCAAGGAATCCAGGGCAAAAATAATTTTGATTTTACGACCTACAGTTCAAGAGTTATAAGCCAAAACGTAAAGTGGGCTGTTATAGCGCCACCATGAGGCCGACCGATATAATTATAAGTTAATTAATTTTAGTAAGTATTACGAATTATCCCTCCAAGTTTTGTAACTATAGCCCTTACGGTCTCCGAGGAAAAAATACTTGAACGTGATTTTTCGCATTTTCCCATTCATGTCAATGGGGACATTTAATGCACAAATAAATTAATATCAATTAAACTATACAACATTTCTCTTAGAAACGAGCAAGCACACCATTCCCGATTTTTCCGGTCAATTTGACATATGGGTCAAGTGCGTACAGTCAAAACTGTAGGAGGAGTAGTACCTCAAATTTAGGGTTACTCTAGCGAAATAATAATAAAGTGTTACAATTACAATAGTCTGGTTGCCCTTTAGGGCAACCACACTAACTAGAAAGGTCGCAATTTTAAAAAATTGCAAAGTGTGGTTGCCGCAGTGGCTTACATATGCCCCTCCCACTGATATTGCCAGCCAATTGCAATGTCGCGTCACCCCTGCGATCATGCGTATGTAATTCGGATGGGATTTATTCCCCCAAAAAACTTTTTTCTGCAAGAAACGGTTACATTTTTCGCATTTGCGGCGCCCCCTATGGATGAAAATGGAATCGCTTTTGGCTTTTGGTTGATTAAACCACCCGCGACATCTGATTCAAATTTGGGATGGATTGGACATTCCGTTTGTGACTTTAGGCATTTTTTGTAAAATAGGCCCCTCCCGCTAACTTCGGACGACGATTAAGGCCGAACGATACGGACAAAAAAAATCCCAAAAATCTGAAAAAAATTGAAACGCGGTCCGATAGTTCCAGAGATCATGTGTACCGATTTCTGTGAGATTCGGACAAAATCTGCAAAAACAGAAAATAAAGGTGTGTTTTGAAGTAAAATCAAAATGGCGGAAAATCTATCCTGACGCAAATGGGCGTGGCCTATATGGGGAGATGCGTCATCGCCCAAGGAATACAGGGAGAAAGAAATTTTTAATTTACGACCTACGGTTCAAGAGTTATAAGCCAAAACGTAAAGTGGGCTGTTATAGCGCCACCATGAGGCCGACCGATATAATTATAAGTTAATTAATTTTAGTAAGTATTACGAATTATCCCTCCAAGTTTTGTAACTATAGCCCTTACGGTCTCCGAGGAAAAAATACTTGAACGTGATTTTTCGCATTTTCCCATTCATGTCAATGGGGACATTTAATGCACGAATAAATTAATATCAATTAAACTATACAACATTTCTCTTAGAAACGAGCAAGCACACCATTCCTGATTTTTCCGGTCAATTTGAGATATGGCTCAAGTGCGTACAGTCAAAACTGTGGGAGGAGTAGTCCGGCAAAGTTTAGGGTTACTCTAGTAAAATAATAAAAATAATAAAGTGTTACAACTAGAAAGGTCGCAATTTTAAAAAATTGCAAAGTGTGGTTGCCGCAGTGGCTTACATATGCCCCTCCCACTGATATTGCCAGCCAATTGCAATGTCGCGTCACCCCTGCGATCATGCGTATGTAATTCGGATGGGATTTATTCCCCCAAAAAACATTTTTCTGCAAGAAACGGTTAAATTTTTCGCATTTGCGGCGCATTTGCCGCAATGCGGTACTTGTTTGATTCAACCACCCGCGACATGTGATTCAAATTTGGGATGGATTGGACATTCCGTTCGTGATTTATGGCATTTTTTGTGATATAGGCCCCTCCTACTAACTTCGGACGACGATTACGGCCGAACGATACGCACTACCAAAATTCTGCCGATGGTGTTTTAACCGGAAAGGTCCAGAGATCATGTGTACCAATTTTTGTGAGATTTGGACAAAATCTGTAGGAGGAGGAGCAAAAAGTGTGTTTTGGAGAAAATTCAAAATGGCGGAAAATCTATCATGACGCAAATGGGCGTGGCCTATATGAGGAGATGCGTCATGGCCCAAGGAATACAGGGAAAAAGGAATTTTTAATTTATGAGCTACGGTTCAAGAGTTATAAGCCAAAACGTAAAGTGGGCTGTTATAGCGCCACCATGAGGCCGACCGATATAATTATAAGTTCATTAATTTTAGTAAGTATTACGAATTATCCCTCCAAGTTTTGTAACTATAGCCCTTACGGTCTCCGAGGAAAAAATACTTGAACGTGATTTTTCGCATTTTCCCATTCATGTCAATGGGGAAATTTAATTCACTAATAAATTCATATCAATTAAACTATACAATATTTCTCTTAGCAATGAGCAAGCACACCATTTCCGATTTTTCCGGTCAATTTGACATATGGGTCAAGTGCGTACAGTTAAAACTGTGGGAGGAGTAGCGTTTCAAAAAAAGGGTTACTCCAGTATAAAAAATAAAGTGTTACAATTACAATAGTCTGGTTGCCCTTTAGGGCAACCACACTAATTACAATAGTCTGGTTGCCCTTTAGGGCAACCACACTAATTACAATAGTCTGGTTGCCCTTTAGGGCAACCACACTAATAAAATAAAGTGTTACAATTACAATAGTCTGGTTGCCCTAGTCTGGTTGCCCTTTAGGAAAGCACTATATTTCTAAAACTATGAAACATTTCAAAGATTCCTTTTCAGGCAAACATGTCCACCGTAAGATGAACCTAAGTATGCTTGAATGGGGTTTCTAGGTGTAAGTATGTAGGACTAGTAGCATGCCAAAGTTTGTGCTATTGCCATTGAGAATGCATTGGGTGTTAAAGTTAAATAACTCAGAAACTACAAAACATTTCAAAGTAAAAAGTTCCAGCATGTGTCTCCACAGTAAGCTGAATTATAAAAAGTGTGAATGGAGTTTCTAGGTGAAAGTGCTTTTTTGACGTGCCAATATCTGCCATTGAGCCCCATTGTAAAATTCTCAAATTTGAAAGCACTATATTTCCAAAACTATGAAACATTTCAAAGATTCCTTTTCAGGCAAACATGTCCACCGTAAGATGAACCTAAGTAGGCTTGAATGGGGTTTCTAGGTGTAAGTATGTAGGACTAGTAGCATGCCAAAGTTTGTGCTATTGCCATTGAGAATGCATTGGGCGTTAAAGTTAAATAACTCAGAAACTACAAAACATTTCAAAGTAAAAAGTTCCAGCATGTGTCTCCACAGTAAGCTGAATTATAAAAAGTGTGAATGGAGTTTCTAGGTGAAAGTGCTTTTTTGACGTGCCAATATCTGCCATTGAGCCCCATTGTAAAATTCTCAAATTTGAAAGCACTATATTTCTAAAACTATGAAACATTTCAAAGATTCCTTTTCAGGCAAACATGTCCACCGTAAGATCAACCTAAGTAGGCTTGAATGGGGTTTCTAGGTGTAAGTATGTAGGACTAGTAGCATGCCAAAGTTTGTACTATTGCCATTGAGAATGCATTGGGCGTTAAAGTTAAATAACTCAGAAACTACAAAACATTTCAAAGTAAAAAGTTCCAGCATGTGTCTCCACAGTAAGCTGAATTATAAAACGTGTGAATGGAGTTTCTAGGTGAAAGTGCTTTTTTGACGTGCCAATATCTGCCATTGAGCCCCATTGTAAAATTCTCAAATTTGAAAGCACTATATTTCTAAAACTATGAAACATTTCAAAGATTCCTTTTCAGGCAAACATGTCCACCGTAAGATGAACCTAAGTAGGCTTGAATGGGGTTTCTAGGTGTAAGTATGTAGGACTAGTAGCATGCCAAAGTTTGTGCTATTGCCATTGAGAATGCATTGGGCGTTAAAGTTAAATAACTCAGAAACTACAAAACATTTCAAAGTAAAAAGTTCCAGCATGTGTCTCCACAGTAAGCTGAATTATAAAAAGTGTGAATGGAGTTTCTAGGTGAAAGTGCTTTTTTGACGTGCCAATATCTGCCATTGAGCCCCATTGTAAAATTCTCAAATTTGAAAGCACTATATTTCTAAAACTATGAAACATTTCAAAGATTCCTTTTCAGGCAAACATGTCCACCGTAAGATGAACCTAAGTAGGCTTGAATGGGGTTTCTAGGTGTAAGTATGTAGGACTAGTAGCATGCCAAAGTTTGTGCTATTGCCATTGAGAATGCATTGGGCGTTAAAGTTAAATAACTCAGAAACTACAAAACATTTCAAAGTAAAAAGTTCCAGCATGTGTCTCCACAGTAAGCTGAATTATAAAAAGTGTGAATGGAGTTTCTAGGTGAAAGTGCTTTTTTGACGTGCCAATATCTGCCATTGAGCCCCATTGTAAAATTCTCAAATTTGAAAGCACTATATTTCTAAAACTATGAAACATTTCAAAGATTCCTTTTCAGGCAAACATGTCCACCGTAAGATGAACCTAAGTAGGCTTGAATGGGGTTTCTAGGTGTAAGTATGTAGGACTAGTAGCATGCCAAAGTTTGTACTATTGCCATTGAGAATGCATTGGGCGTTAAAGTTAAATAACTCAGAAACTACAAAACATTTCAAAGTAAAAAGTTCCAGCATGTGTCTCCACAGTAAGCTGAATTATAAAACGTGTGAATGGAGTTTCTAGGTGAAAGTGCTTTTTTGACGTGCCAATATCTGCCATTGAGCCCCATTGTAAAATTCTCAAATTTGAAAGCACTATATTTCTAAAACTATGAAACATTTCAAAGATTCCTTTTCAGGCAAACATGTCCACCGTAAGATGAACCTAAGTAGGCTTGAATGGGGTTTCTAGGTGTAAGTATGTAGGACTAGTAGCATGCCAAAGTTTGTGCTATTGCCATTGAGAATGCATTGGGCGTTAAAGTTAAATAACTCAGAAACTACAAAACATTTCAAAGTAAAAAGTTCCAGCATGTGTCTCCACAGTAAGCTGAATTATAAAAAGTGTGAATGGAGTTTCTAGGTGAAAGTGCTTTTTTGACGTGCCAATATCTGCCATTGAGCCCCATTGTAAAATTCTCAAATTTGAAAGCACTATATTTCTAAAACTATGAAACATTTCAAAGATTCCTTTTCAGGCAAACATGTCCACCGTAAGATGAACCTAAGTAGGCTTGAATGGGGTTTCTAGGTGTAAGTATGTAGGACTAGTAGCATGCCAAAGTTTGTGCTATTGCCATTGAGAATGCATTGGGCGTTAAAGTTAAATAACTCAGAAACTACAAAACATTTCAAAGTAAAAAGTTCCAGCATGTGTCTCCACAGTAAGCTGAATTATAAAAAGTGTGAATGGAGTTTCTAGGTGAAAGTGCTTTTTTGACGTGCCAATATCTGCCATTGAGCCCCATTGTAAAATTCTCAAATTTGAAAGCACTATATTTCTAAAACTATGAAACATTTCAAAGATTCCTTTTCAGGCAAACATGTCCACCGTAAGATGAACCTAAGTAGGCTTGAATGGGGTTTCTAGGTGTAAGTATGTAGGACTAGTAGCATGCCAAAGTTTGTACTATTGCCATTGAGAATGCATTGGGCGTTAAAGTTAAATAACTCAGAAACTACAAAACATTTCAAAGTAAAAAGTTCCAGCATGTGTCTCCACAGTAAGCTGAATTATAAAACGTGTGAATGGAGTTTCTAGGTGAAAGTGCTTTTTTGACGTGCCAATATCTGCCATTGAGCCCCATTGTAAAATTCTCAAATTTGAAAGCACTATATTTCTAAAACTATGAAACATTTCAAAGATTCCTTTTCAGGCAAACATGTCCACCGTAAGATGAACCTAAGTAGGCTTGAATGGGGTTTCTAGGTGTAAGTATGTAGGACTAGTAGCATGCCAAAGTTTGTGCTATTGCCATTGAGAATGCATTGGGCGTTAAAGTTAAATAACTCAGAAACTAATAAACATTTCAAAGTAAAAAGTTCCAGCATGTGTCTCCACAGTAAGCTGAATTATAAAAAGTGTGAATGGAGTTTCTAGGTGAAAGTGCTTTTTTGACGTGCCAATATCTGCCATTGAGCCCCATTGTAAAATTCTCAAATTTGAAAGCACTATATTTCTAAAACTATGAAACATTTCAAAGATTCCTTTTCAGGCAAACATGTCCACCGTAAGATGAACCTAAGTAGGCTTGAATGGGGTTTCTAGGTGTAAGTATGTAGGACTAGTAGCATGCCAAAGTTTGTGCTATTGCCATTGAGAATGCATTGGGCGTTAAAGTTAAATAACTCAGAAACTACAAAACATTTCAAAGTAAAAAGTTCCAGCATGTGTCTCCACAGTAAGCTGAATTATAAAAAGTGTGAATGGAGTTTCTAGGTGAAAGTGCTTTTTTGACGTGCCAATATCTGCCATTGAGCCCCATTGTAAAATTCTCAAATTTGAAAGCACTATATTTCTAAAACTATGAAACATTTCAAAGATTCCTTTTCAGGCAAACATGTCCACCGTAAGATGAACCTAAGTAGGCTTGAATGGGGTTTCTAGGTGTAAGTATGTAGGACTAGTAGCATGCCAAAGTTTGTACTATTGCCATTGAGAATGCATTGGGCGTTAAAGTTAAATAACTCAGAAACTACAAAACATTTCAAAGTAAAAAGTTCCAGCATGTGTCTCCACAGTAAGCTGAATTATAAAACGTGTGAATGGAGTTTCTAGGTGAAAGTGCTTTTTTGACGTGCCAATATCTGCCATTGAGCCCCATTGTAAAATTCTCAAATTTGAAAGCACTATATTTCTAAAACTATGAAACATTTCAAAGATTCCTTTTCAGGCAAACATGTCCACCGTAAGATGAACCTAAGTAGGCTTCAATGGGGTTTCTAGGTGTAAGTATGTAGGACTAGTAGCATGCCAAAGTTTGTGCTATTGCCATTGAGAATGCATTGGGCGTTAAAGTTAAATAACTCAGAAACTACAAAACATTTCAAAGTAAAAAGTTCCAGCATGTGTCTCCACAGTAAGCTTAATTATAAAAAGTGTGAATGGAGTTTCTAGGTGAAAGTGCTTTTTTGACGTGCCAATATCTGCCATTGAGCCCCATTGTAAAATTCTCAAATTTGAAAGCACTATATTTCTAAAACTATGAAACATTTCAAAGATTCCTTTTCAGGCAAACATGTCCACCGTAAGATGAACCTAAGTAGGCTTGAATGGGGTTTCTAGGTGTAAGTATGTAGGACTAGTAGCATGCCAAAGTTTGTGCTATTGCCATTGAGAATGCATTGGGCGTTAAAGTTAAATAACTCAGAAACTACAAAACATTTCAAAGTAAAAAGTTCCAGCATGTGTCTCCACAGTAAGCTGAATTATAAAAAGTGTGAATGGAGTGTCTAGGTGAAAGTGCTTTTTTGACGTGCCAATATCTGCCATTGAGCCCCATTGTAAAATTCTCAAATTTGAAAGCACTATATTTCTAAAACTATGAAACATTTCAAAGATTCCTTTTCAGGCAAACATGTCCACCGTAAGATGAACCTAAGTAGGCTTGAATGGGGTTTCTAGGTGTAAGTATGTAGGACTAGTAGCATGCCAAAGTTTGTGCTATTGCCATTGAGAATGCATTGGGCGTTAAAGTTAAATAACTCAGAAACTACAAAACATTTCAAAGTAAAAAGTTCCAGCATGTGTCTCCACAGTAAGCTGAATTATAAAACGTGTGAATGGAGTTTCTAGGTGAAAGTGCTTTTTTGACGTGCCAATATCTGCCATTGAGCCCCATTGTAAAATTCTCAAATTTGAAAGCACTATATTTCTAAAACTATGAAACATTTCAAAGATTCCTTTTCAGGCAAACATGTCCACCGTAAGATGAACCTAAGTAGGCTTGAATGGGGTTTCTAGGTGTAAGTATGTAGGACTAGTAGCATGCCAAAGTTTGTGCTATTGCCATTGAGAATGCATTGGGCGTTAAAGTTAAATAACTCAGAAACTACAAAACATTTCAAAGTAAAAAGTTCCAGCATGTGTCTCCACAGTAAGCTGAATTATAAAAAGTGTGAATGGAGTTTCTAGGTGAAAGTGCTTTTTTGACGTGCCAATATCTGCCATTGAGCCCCATTGTAAAATTCTCAAATTTGAAAGCACTATATTTCTAAAACTATGAAACATTTCAAAGATTCCTTTTCAGGCAAACATGTCCACCGTAAGATGAACCTAAGTAGGCTTGAATGGGGTTTCTAGGTGTAAGTATGTAGGACTAGTAGCATGCCAAAGTTTGTACTATTGCCATTGAGAATGCATTGGGCGTTAAAGTTAAATAACTCAGAAACTACAAAACATTTCAAAGTAAAAAGTTCCAGCATGTGTCTCCACAGTAAGCTGAATTATAAAACGTGTGAATGGAGTTTCTAGGTGAAAGTGCTTTTTTGACGTGCCAATATCTGCCATTGAGCCCCATTGTAAAATTCTCAAATTTGAAAGCACTATATTTCTAAAACTATGAAACATTTCAAAGATTCCTTTTCAGGCAAACATGTCCACCGTAAGATGAACCTAAGTAGGCTTGAATGGGGTTTCTAGGTGTAAGTATGTAGGACTAGTAGCATGCCAAAGTTTGTGCTATTGCCATTGAGAATGCATTGGGCGTTAAAGTTAAATAACTCAGAAACTACAAAACATTTCAAAGTAAAAAGTTCCAGCATGTGTCTCCACAGTAAGCTGAATTATAAAAAGTGTGAATGGAGTTTCTAGGTGAAAGTGCTTTTTTGACGTGCCAATATCTGCCATTGAGCCCCATTGTAAAATTCTCAAATTTGAAAGCACTATATTTCTAAAACTATGAAACATTTCAAAGATTCCTTTTCAGGCAAACATGTCCACCGTAAGATGAACCTAAGTAGGCTTGAATGGGGTTTCTAGGTGTAAGTATGTAGGACTAGTAGCATGCCAAAGTTTGTGCTATTGCCATTGAGAATGCATTGGGCGTTAAAGTTAAATAACTCAGAAACTACAAAACATTTCAAAGTAAAAAGTTCCAGCATGTGTCTCCACAGTAAGCTGAATTATAAAACGTGTGAATGGAGTTTCTAGGTGAAAGTGCTTTTTTGACGTGCCAATATCTGCCATTGAGCCCCATTGTAAAATTCTCAAATTTGAAAGCACTATATTTCTAAAACTATGAAACATTTCAAAGATTCCTTTTCAGGCAAACATGTCCACCGTAAGATGAACCTAAGTAGGCTTGAATGGGGTTTCTAGGTGTAAGTATGTAGGACTAGTAGCATGCCAAAGTTTGTACTATTGCCATTGAGAATGCATTGGGCGTTAAAGTCAAATAACTCAGAAACTACAAAACATTTCAAAGTAAAAAGTTCCAGCATGTGTCTCCACAGTAAGCTGAATTATAAAACGTGTGAATGGAGTTTCTAGGTGAAAGTGCTTTTTTGACGTGCCAATATCTGCCATTGAGCCCCATTGTAAAATTCTCAAATTTGAAAGCACTATATTTCTAAAACTATGAAACATTTCAAAGATTCCTTTTCAGGCAAACATGTCCACCGTAAGATGAACCTAAGTAGGCTTGAATGGGGTTTCTAGGTGTAAGTATGTAGGACTAGTAGCATGCCAAAGTTTGTGCTATTGCCATTGAGAATGCATTGGGCGTTAAAGTTAAATAACTCAGAAACTACAAAACATTTCAAAGTAAAAAGTTCCAGCATGTGTCTCCACAGTAAGCTGAATTATAAAAAGTGTGAATGGAGTTTCTAGGTGAAAGTGCTTTTTTGACGTGCCAATATCTGCCATTGAGCCCCATTGTAAAATTCTCAAATTTGAAAGCACTATATTTCTAAAACTATGAAACATTTCAAAGATTCCTTTTCAGGCAAACATGTCCACCGTAAGATGAACCTAAGTAGGCTTGAATGGGGTTTCTAGGTGTAAGTATGTAGGACTAGTAGCATGCCAAAGTTTGTGCTATTGCCATTGAGAATGCATTGGGCGTTAAAGTTAAATAACTCAGAAACTACAAAACATTTCAAAGTAAAAAGTTCCAGCATGTGTCTCCACAGTAAGCTGAATTATAAAACGTGTGAATGGAGTTTCTAGGTGAAAGTGCTTTTTTGACGTGCCAATATCTGCCATTGAGCCCCATTGTAAAATTCTCAAATTTGAAAGCACTATATTTCTAAAACTATGAAACATTTCAAAGATTCCTTTTCAGGCAAACATGTCCACCGTAAGATGAACCTAAGTAGGCTTGAATGGGGTTTCTAGGTGTAAGTATGTAGGACTAGTAGCATGCCAAAGTTTGTGCTATTGCCATTGAGAATGCATTGGGCGTTAAAGTCAAATAACTCAGAAACTACAAAACATTTCAAAGTAAAAAGTTCCAGCATGTGTCTCCACAGTAAGCTGAATTATAAAACGTGTGAATGGAGTTTCTAGGTGAAAGTGATTTTGACGTGCCACTATCTGCCATTATACATTTCTCACATTTAAAGCACTATATTTCTAAAACTATGAAACATTTCAAAGATTCCTTTTCAGGCAAACATGTCCACCGTAAGATGAACCTAAATAGGTTTGAATGGGGATTCTAGGTGTAAGTATGTAGGACTAGTAGCATGCCAAAGTTATAATTTTTTTCGGACGGCATACTATAGCATGTCATTTTTCGTGATTAAGGACTATTTGAAAAAAAGATGAAAATCATGACAAAACGACATACTATAGTTCATGGTTTGGGACGGCATAATATATTATGTCATATTTTCATGATTTTGGGACACTATGTCAGAGCCAGGACTTGAACCTGCAGCCTCCTGATTACCAGGCAGGCTCTGTACCCAGTGAGCCACTGTGCATGCTGTTCTTAAAAGGCCGAATAGATAATGACAGAAGAGCCAGAGACTTGTTTCGATTGTTCATAAACATTCGAGCGTCTAGAGATAAACAACAGCAAAAGAAACAATAGACAAATCTCCTGTTATTTTATTTTTTGTATTTTATTTTTGTATCAATGTTGTACTCAAAGGGAACAGCAGACTGCATTGTGGCAGGTAGCAAGTAGATCAGTGACTTAGCACACTGGCTGCGTGATCTGGAGATAGTGGGTTCAAACCCCACTCAAATCTTTACTTGCCAAAATCTGCCATTGACCCCCATTCTGAATTTCTCAAATTTAAAAGCACTATATTTCTAAAACCATGAAACATTTCAAATATTCCTTTTCAGGCAAACATGTCCACCGTAAGATGAACCTAAGTAGGCTTAAATGGGGTTTCTAGGTGTAAGTATGTAGGACTAGTAGCATGCCAAAGTTTGTGCTATTGCCATTGAGAATGCATTGGGCGTTAAAGTTAAATAACTCAGAAACTACAAAACATTTCAAAGTAAAAAGTTCCAGCATGTGTCTCCACAGTAAGCTGAATTATAAAAAGTGTGAATGGAGTTTCTAGGTGAAAGTGCTTTTTTGACGTGCCAATATCTGCCATTGAGCCCCATTGTAAAATTCTCAAATTTGAAAGCACTATATTTCTAAAACTATGAAACATTTCAAAGATTCCTTTTCAGGCAAACATGTCCACCGTAAGATGAACCTAAGTAGGCTTGAATGGGGTTTCTAGGTGTAAGTATGTAGGACTAGTAGCATGCCAAAGTTTGTGCTATTGCCATTGAGAATGCATTGGGCGTTAAAGTCAAATAACTCAGAAACTACAAAACATTTCAAAGTAAAAAGTTCCAGCATGTGTCTCCACAGTAAGCTGAATTATAAAACGTGTGAATGGAGTTTCTAGGTGAAAGTGATTTTGACGTGCCACTATCTGCCATTATACATTTCTCACATTTAAAGCACTATATTTCTAAAACTATGAAACATTTCAAAGATTCCTTTTCAGGCAAACATGTCCACCGTAAGATGAACCTAAATAGGTTTGAATGGGGATTCTAGGTGTAAGTATGTAGGACTAGTAGCATGCCAAAGTTATAATTTTTTTCGGACGGCATACTATAGCATGTCATTTTTCGTGATTAAGGACTATTTGAAAAAAAGATGAAAATCATGACAAAACGACATACTATAGTTCATGGTTTGGGACGGCATAATATATTATGTCATATTTTCATGATTTTGGGACACTATGTCAGAGCCAGGACTTGAACCTGCAGCCTCCTGATTACCAGGCAGGCTCTGTACCCAGTGAGCCACTGTGCATGCTGTTCTTAAAAGGCCGAATAGATAATGACAGAAGAGCCAGAGACTTGTTTCCATTGTTCATAAACATTCGAGCGTCTAGAGATAAACAACAGCAAAAGAAACAATAGACAAATCTCCTGTTATTTTATTTTTTGTATTTTATTTTTGTATCAATGTTGTACTCAAAGGGAACAGCAGACTGCATTGTGGCAGGTAGCAAGTAGATCAGTGACTTAGCACACTGGCTGCGTGATCTGGAGATAGTGGGTTCAAACCCCACTCAAATCTTTACTTGCCAAAATCTGCCATTGACCCCCATTCTGAATTTCTCAAATTTAAAAGCACTATATTTCTAAAACTATGAAACATTTCAAATATTCCTTTTCAGGCAAACATGTCCACCGTAAGATGAACCTAAGTAGGCTTGAATGGGGTTTCTAGGTGTAAGTATGTAGGACTAGTAGCATGCCAAAGTTTGTACTATTGCCATTGAGAATGCATTGGGCGTTAAAGTTAAATAACTCAGAAACTACAAAACATTTCAAAGTAAAAAGTTCCAGCATGTGTCTCCACAGTAAGCTGAATTATAAAACGTGTGAATGGAGTTTCTAGGTGAAAGTGATGTTGACGTGCTACTATCTGCCATTATAAATTTCTCACATTTAAAGCACTATATTTCTAAAACTATGAAACATTTCAAAGATTCCTTTTCAGGCAAACATGTCCACCGTAAGATGAACCTAAATAGGTTTGAATGGGGATTCTAGGTGTAAGTATGTAGGACTAGTAGCATGCCAAAGTTATATTTTTTTTCGGACGGCATACTATAGCATGTCGTTTTTCGTGATTAAGGACTATTTGAAAAAAAGATGAAAATCATGAAAAAACGACATACTATAGTTCATGGCTTCGGACGGCATACTATAGCATGTCGTTTTTCATGATTTTGGAGGATTTGAAAAAAAGATGAAAATCATGAAAAAACGACATACTATAGTCCATGGTTTGGGACGGCATAATATATTATGTCATATTTTCATGATTTTGGGACACTATGTCAGAGCCAGGACTTGAACCTGCAGCCTCCTGATTACCAGGCAGGCTCTGTACCCAGTGAGCCACTGTGCATGCTGTTCTTAAAAGGCCGAATAGATAATGACAGAAGAGCCAGAGACTTGTTTCCATTGTGGTTCATAAACATTCGAGCGTCTAGAGATAAACAACAGCAAAAGAAACAATAGACAAATCTCCTGTTATTTTATTTTTTGTATTTTATTTTTGTGTCAATGTTGTACTCAAAGGGAACAGCAGACTGCATTGTGGCAGGTAGCAAGTAGATCAGTGACTTAGCACACTGGCTGCGTGATCTGGAGATAGTGGGTTCAAACCCCACTCAAATCTTTACTTGCCAAAATCTGCCATTGACCCCCATTCTGAATTTCTCAAATTTAAAAGCACTATATTTCTAAAACTATGAAACATTTCAAATATTCCTTTTCAGGCAAACATGTCCACCGTAAGATGAACCTAAGTAGGCTTGAATGGGGTTTCTAGGTGTAAGTATGTAGGACTAGTAGCATGCCAAAGTTTGTGCTATTTCCATTGAGAATGCATTGGGCGTTAAAGTTAAATAACTCAGAAACTACAAAACATTTCAAATTAAAAAGTTCCAGCATGTGTCTCCACAGTAAGCTGAATTATAAAAAGTGTGAATGGAGTTTCTAGGTGAAAGTGCTTTTTTGACGTGCCAATATCTGCCATTGAGCCCCATTGTAAAATTCTCAAATTTGAAAGCACTATATTTCTAAAACTATGAAACATTTCAAAGATTCCTTTCCAGGCAAACATGTCCACCGTAAGATGAACCTAAGTAGGCTTGAATGGGGTTTCTAGGTGTAAGTATGTAGGACTAGTAGCATGCCAAAGTTTGTGCTATTGCCATTGAGAAAGCATTGGGCGTTAAAGTTAAATAACTCAGAAACTACAAAACATTTCAAAGTAAAAAGTTCCAGCATGTGTCTCCACAGTAAGCTGAATTATAAAATGTGTGAATGGAGTTTCTAGGTGAAAGTGATTTTGACGTGCCACTATCTGCCATTATAAATTTCTCACATTTAAAGCACTATATTTCTAAAACTATGAAACATTTCAAAGATTCCTTTTCAGGCAAACATGTCCACCGTAAGATGAACCTAAATAGGTTTGAATGGGGATTCTAGGTGTAAGTATGTAGGACTAGTAGCATGCCAAAGTTATAATTTTTTTCGGACGGCATACTATAGCATGTCGTTTTTCGTGATTAAGGACTATTTGAAAAAAAGATGAAAATCATGAAAAAACGACATACTATAGTTCATGGCTTCGGACGGCATACTATAGCATGTCGTTTTTCATGATTTTGGAGGATTTGAAAAAAAGATGAAAATCATGAAAAAACGACATACTATAGTCCATGGTTTGGGACGGCATAATATATTATGTCATATTTTCATGATTTTGGGACACTATGTCAGAGCCAGGACTTGAACCTGCAGCCTCCTGATTACCAGGCAGGCTCTGTACCCAGTGAGCCACTGTGCATGCTGTTCTTAAAAGGCCGAATAGATAATGACAGAAGAGCCAGAGACTTGTTTCCATTGTGGTTCATAAACATTCGAGCGTCTAGAGATAAACAACAGCAAAAGAAACAATAGACAAATCTCCTGTTATTTTATTTTTTGTATTTTATTTTTGTGTCAATGTTGTACTCAAAGGGAACAGCAGACTGCATTGTGGCAGGTAGCAAGTAGATCAGTGACTTAGCACACTGGCTGCGTGATCTGGAGATAGTGGGTTCAAACCCCACTCAAATCTTTACTTGCCAAAATCTGCCATTGACCCCCATTCTGAATTTCTCAAATTTAAAAGCACTATATTTCTAAAACTATGAAACATTTCAAATATTCCTTTTCAGGCAAACATGTCCACCGTAAGATGAACCTAAGTAGGCTTGAATGGGGTTTCTAGGTGTAAGTATGTAGGACTAGTAGCATGCCAAAGTTTGTGCTATTTCCATTGAGAATGCATTGGGCGTTAAAGTTAAATAACTCAGAAACTACAAAACATTTCAAATTAAAAAGTTCCAGCATGTGTCTCCACAGTAAGCTGAATTATAAAAAGTGTGAATGGAGTTTCTAGGTGAAAGTGCTTTTTTGACGTGCCAATATCTGCCATTGAGCCCCATTGTAAAATTCTCAAATTTGAAAGCACTATATTTCTAAAACTATGAAACATTTCAAAGATTCCTTTCCAGGCAAACATGTCCACCGTAAGATGAACCTAAGTAGGCTTGAATGGGGTTTCTAGGTGTAAGTATGTAGGACTAGTAGCATGCCAAAGTTTGTGCTATTGCCATTGAGAAAGCATTGGGCGTTAAAGTTAAATAACTCAGAAACTACAAAACATTTCAAAGTAAAAAGTTCCAGCATGTGTCTCCACAGTAAGCTGAATTATAAAATGTGTGAATGGAGTTTCTAGGTGAAAGTGATTTTGACGTGCCACTATCTGCCATTATAAATTTCTCACATTTAAAGCACTATATTTCTAAAACTATGAAACATTTCAAAGATTCCTTTTCAGGCAAACATGTCCACCGTAAGATGAACCTAAATAGGTTTGAATGGGGATTCTAGGTGTAAGTATGTAGGACTAGTAGCATGCCAAAGTTATAATTTTTTTCGGACGGCATACTATAGCATGTCGTTTTTCGTGATTAAGGACTATTTGAAAAAAAGATGAAAATCATGAAAAAACGACATACTATAGTTCATGGCTTCGGACGGCATACTATAGCATGTCGTTTTTCATGATTTTGGAGGATTTGAAAAAAAGATGAAAATCATGAAAAAACGACATACTATAGTCCATGGTTTGGGACGGCATAATATATTATGTCATATTTTCGGGACACTATGTCAGAGCCAGAACTTGAACCTGCAGCCTCCTGATTACCAGGCAGGCTCTGTACCCAGTGAGCCACTGTGCATGCTGTTCTTAAAAGGCCGAATAGATAATGACAGAAGAGCCAGAGACTTGTTTCCATTGTTGTTCATAAACATTCGAGCGTCTAGAGATAAACAACAGCAAAAGAAACAATAGACAAATCTCCTGTTATTTAATTTTTTGTATTTTATTTTTGTATCAATGTTGTACTCAAAGGGAACAGCAGACTGCATTGTGGCAGGTAGCAAGTAGATCAGTGACTTAGCACACTGGCTGCGTGATCTGGAGATAGTGGGTTCAAACCCCACTCAAATCTTTACTTGCCAAAATCTGCCATTGACCCCCATTCTGAATTTCTCAAATTTAAAAGCACTATATTTCTAAAACTATGAAACATTTCAAATATTCCTTTTCAGGCAAACATGTCCACCGTAAGATGAACCTAAGTAGGCTTGAATGGGGTTTCTAGGTGTAAGTATGTAGGACTAGTAGCATGCCAAAGTTTGTGCTATTTCCATTGAGAATGCATTGGGCGTTAAAGTTAAATAACTCAGAAACTACAAAACATTTCAAATTAAAAAGTTCCAGCATGTGTCTCCACAGTAAGCTGAATTATAAAAAGTGTGAATGGAGTTTCTAGGTGAAAGTGCTTTTTTGACGTGCCAATATCTGCCATTGAGCCCCATTGTAAAATTCTCAAATTTGAAAGCACTATATTTCTAAAACTATGAAACATTTCAAAGATTCCTTTCCAGGCAAACATGTCCACCGTAAGATGAACCTAAGTAGGCTTGAATGGGGTTTCTAGGTGTAAGTATGTAGGACTAGTAGCATGCCAAAGTTTGTGCTATTGCCATTGAGAAAGCATTGGGCGTTAAAGTTAAATAACTCAGAAACTACAAAACATTTCAAAGTAAAAAGTTCCAGCATGTGTCTCCACAGTAAGCTGAATTATAAAATGTGTGAATGGAGTTTCTAGGTGAAAGTGATTTTGACGTGCCACTATCTGCCATTATAAATTTCTCACATTTAAAGCACTATATTTCTAAAACTATGAAACATTTCAAAGATTCCTTTTCAGGCAAACATGTCCACCGTAAGATGAACCTAAATAGGTTTGAATGGGGATTCTAGGTGTAAGTATGTAGGACTAGTAGCATGCCAAAGTTATAATTTTTTTCGGACGGCATACTATAGCATGTCGTTTTTCGTGATTAAGGACTATTTGAAAAAAAGATGAAAATCATGAAAAAACGACATACTATAGTTCATGGCTTCGGACGGCATACTATAGCATGTCGTTTTTCATGATTTTGGAGGATTTGAAAAAAAGATGAAAATCATGAAAAAACGACATACTATAGTCCATGGTTTGGGACGGCATAATATATTATGTCATATTTTCATGATTTTGGGACACTATGTCAGAGCCAGGACTTGAACCTGCAGCCTCCTGATTACCAGGCAGGCTCTGTACCCAGTGAGCCACTGTGCATGCTGTTCTTAAAAGGCCGAATAGATAATGACAGAAGAGCCAGAGACTTGTTTCCATTGTGGTTCATAAACATTCGAGCGTCTAGAGATAAACAACAGCAAAAGAAACAATAGACAAATCTCCTGTTATTTTATTTTTTGTATTTTATTTTTGTGTCAATGTTGTACTCAAAGGGAACAGCAGACTGCATTGTGGCAGGTAGCAAGTAGATCAGTGACTTAGCACACTGGCTGCGTGATCTGGAGATAGTGGGTTCAAACCCCACTCAAATCTTTACTTGCCAAAATCTGCCATTGACCCCCATTCTGAATTTCTCAAATTTAAAAGCACTATATTTCTAAAACTATGAAACATTTCAAATATTCCTTTTCAGGCAAACATGTCCACCGTAAGATGAACCTAAGTAGGCTTGAATGGGGTTTCTAGGTGTAAGTATGTAGGACTAGTAGCATGCCAAAGTTTGTGCTATTTCCATTGAGAATGCATTGGGCGTTAAAGTTAAATAACTCAGAAACTACAAAACATTTCAAATTAAAAAGTTCCAGCATGTGTCTCCACAGTAAGCTGAATTATAAAAAGTGTGAATGGAGTTTCTAGGTGAAAGTGCTTTTTTGACGTGCCAATATCTGCCATTGAGCCCCATTGTAAAATTCTCAAATTTGAAAGCACTATATTTCTAAAACTATGAAACATTTCAAAGATTCCTTTCCAGGCAAACATGTCCACCGTAAGATGAACCTAAGTAGGCTTGAATGGGGTTTCTAGGTGTAAGTATGTAGGACTAGTAGCATGCCAAAGTTTGTGCTATTGCCATTGAGAAAGCATTGGGCGTTAAAGTTAAATAACTCAGAAACTACAAAACATTTCAAAGTAAAAAGTTCCAGCATGTGTCTCCACAGTAAGCTGAATTATAAAATGTGTGAATGGAGTTTCTAGGTGAAAGTGATTTTGACGTGCCACTATCTGCCATTATAAATTTCTCACATTTAAAGCACTATATTTCTAAAACTATGAAACATTTCAAAGATTCCTTTTCAGGCAAACATGTCCACCGTAAGATGAACCTAAATAGGTTTGAATGGGGATTCTAGGTGTAAGTATGTAGGACTAGTAGCATGCCAAAGTTATAATTTTTTTCGGACGGCATACTATAGCATGTCGTTTTTCGTGATTAAGGACTATTTGAAAAAAAGATGAAAATCATGAAAAAACGACATACTATAGTTCATGGCTTCGGACGGCATACTATAGCATGTCGTTTTTCATGATTTTGGAGGATTTGAAAAAAAGATGAAAATCATGAAAAAACGACATACTATAGTCCATGGTTTGGGACGGCATAATATATTATGTCATATTTTCGGGACACTATGTCAGAGCCAGAACTTGAACCTGCAGCCTCCTGATTACCAGGCAGGCTCTGTACCCAGTGAGCCACTGTGCATGCTGTTCTTAAAAGGCCGAATAGATAATGACAGAAGAGCCAGAGACTTGTTTCCATTGTTGTTCATAAACATTCGAGCGTCTAGAGATAAACAACAGCAAAAGAAACAATAGACAAATCTCCTGTTATTTAATTTTTTGTATTTTATTTTTGTATCAATGTTGTACTCAAAGGGAACAGCAGACTGCATTGTGGCAGGTAGCAAGTAGATCAGTGACTTAGCACACTGGCTGCATGATCTGGAGATAGTGGGTTCAAACCCCACTCAAATCTTTACTTGCCAAAATCTGCCATTGACCCCCATTCTGAATTTCTCAAATTTAAAAGCACTATATTTCTGAAACTATGAAACATTTCAAATATTCCTTTTCAGGCAAACATGTCCTCCGTAAGATGAACCTAAGTTGGCTTGAATGGGGTTTCTAGGTGTAAGTATGTAGGACTAGTAGCATGCCAAAGTTTGTGCTATTGCCATTGAGAATGCATTGGGCGTTAAAGTTAAATAACTCAGAAACTACAAAACATTTCAAAGTAAAAAGTTCCAGCATGTGTCTCCACAGTAAGCTGAATTATAAAAAGTGTGAATGGAGTTTCTAGGTGAAAGTGCTTTTTTGACGTGCCAATATCTGCCATTGAGCCCCATTGTAAAATTCTCAAATTTGAAAGCACTATATTTCTAAAACTATGAAACATTTCAAAGATTCCTTTTCAGGCAAACATGTCCACCGTAAGATGAACCTAAGTAGGCTTGAATGGGGTTTCTAGGTGTAAGTATGTAGGACTAGTAGCATGCCAAAGTTTGTGCTATTGCCATTGAGAATGCATTGGGCGTTAAAGTTAAATAACTCAGAAACTACAAAACATTTCAAAGTAAAAAGTTCCAGCATGTGTCTCCACAGTAAGCTGAATTATAAAAAGTGTGAATGGAGTTTCTAGGTGAAAGTGCTTTTTTGACGTGCCAATATCTGCCTTTGAGCCCCATTGTAAAATTCTCAAATTTGAAAGCACTATATTTCTAAAACTATGAAACATTTCAAAGATTCCTTTTCAGGCAAACATGTCCCCTGTAAGATGAACCTAAGTAGGCTTGAATGGGGTTTCTAGGTGTAAGTATGTAGGACTAGTAGCATGCCAAAGTTTGTGCTATTGCCATTGAGAATGCATTGGGCGTTAAAGTTAAATAACTCAGAAACTACAAAACATTTCAAAGTAAAAAGTTCCAGCATGTGTCTCCACAGTAAGCTGAATTATAAAAAGTGTGAATGGAGTTTCTAGGTGAAAGTGCTTTTTTGACGTGCCAATATCTGCCATTGAGCCCCATTGTAAAATTCTCAAATTTGAAAGCACTATATTTCTAAAACTATGAAACATTTCAAAGATTCCTTTTCAGGCAAACATGTCCACCGTAAGATGAACCTAAGTAGGCTTGAATGGGGTTTCTAGGTGTAAGTATGTAGGACTAGTAGCATGCCAAAGTTTGTACTATTGCCATTGAGAATGCATTGGGCGTTAAAGTTAAATAACTCAGAAACTACAAAACATTTCAAAGTAAAAAGTTCCAGCATGTGTCTCCACAGTAAGCTGAATTATAAAACGTGTGAATGGAGTTTCTAGGTGAAAGTGCTTTTTTGACGTGCCAATATCTGCCATTGAGCCCCATTGTAAAATTCTCAAATTTGAAAGCACTATATTTCTAAAACTATGAAACATTTTAAAGATTCCTTTTCAGGCAAACATGTCCACCGTAAGATGAACCTAAGTAGGCTTGAATGGGGTTTCTAGGTGTAAGTATGTAGGACTAGTAGCATGCCAAAGTTTGTGCTATTGCCATTGAGAATACATTGGGCGTTAAAGTTAAATAACTCAGAAACTACAAAACATTTCAAAGTAAAAAGTTCCAGCATGTGTCTCCACAGTAAGCTGAATTATAAAACGTGTGAATGGAGTTTCTAGGTGAAAGTGCTTTTTTGACGTGCCAATATCTGCCATTGAGCCCCATTGTAAAATTCTCAAATTTGAAAGCACTATATTTCTAAAACTATGAAACATTTCAAAGATTCCTTTTCAGGCAAACATGTCCACCGTAAGATGAACCTAAGTAGGCTTGAATGGGGTTTCTAGGTGTAAGTATGTAGGACTAGTAGCATGCCAAAGTTTGTACTATTGCCATTGAGAATGCATTGGGCGTTAAAGTTAAATAACTCAGAAACTACAAAACATTTCAAAGTAAAAAGTTCCAGCATGTGTCTCCACAGTAAGCTGAATTATAAAACGTGTGAATGGAGTTTCTAGGTGAAAGTGCTTTTTTGACGTGCCAATATCTGCCATTGAGCCCCATTGTAAAATTCTCAAATTTGAAAGCACTATATTTCTAAAACTATGAAACATTTTAAAGATTCCTTTTCAGGCAAACATGTCCACCGTAAGATGAACCTAAGTAGGCTTGAATGGGGTTTCTAGGTGTAAGTATGTAGGACTAGTAGCATGCCAAAGTTTGTGCTATTGCCATTGAGAATGCATTGGGCGTTAAAGTCAAATAACTCAGAAACTACAAAACATTTCAAAGTAAAAAGTTCCAGCATGTGTCTCCACAGTAAGCTGAATTATAAAACGTGTGAATGGAGTTTCTAGGTGAAAGTGATTTTGACGTGCCACTATCTGCCATTATACATTTCTCACATTTAAAGCACTATATTTCTAAAACTATGAAACATTTCAAAGATTCCTTTTCAGGCAAACATGTCCACCGTAAGATGAACCTAAATAGGTTTGAACGGGGATTCTAGGTGTAAGTATGTAGGACTAGTAGCATGCCAAAGTTATAATTTTTTTCGGACGGCATACTATAGCATGTCGTTTTTCGTAATTAAGGACTATTTGAAAAAAAGATGAAAATCATGAAAAAACGACATACTATAGTTCATGGCTTCGGACGGCATACTATAGCATGTCGTTTTTCATGATTTTGGAGGATTTGAAAAAAAGATGAAAATCATGAAAAAACGACATACTATAGTCCATGGTTTGGGACGGCATAATATATTATGTCATATTTTCATGATTTTGGGACACTATGTCAGAGCCAGGACTTGAACCTGCAGCCTCCTGATTACCAGGCAGGCTCTGTACCCAGTGAGCCACTGTGCATGCTGTTCTTAAAAGGCCGAATAGATAATGACAGAAGAGCCAGAGACTTGTTTCCATTGTGGTTCATAAACATTCGAGCGTCTAGAGATAAACAACAGCAAAAGAAACAATAGACAAATCTCCTGTTGTTTTATTTTTTGTATTTTATTTTTGTATCAATGTTGTACTCAAAGGGAACAGCAGACTGCATTGTGGCAGGTAGCAAGTAGATCAGTGACTTAGCACACTGGCTGCGTGATCTGGAGATAGTGGGTTCAAACCCCACTCAAATCTTTACTTGCCAAAATCTGCCATTGACCCCCATTCTGAATTTCTCAAATTTAAAAGCACTATATTTCTAAAACTATGAAACATTTCAAATATTCCTTTTCAGGCAAACATGTCCACCGTAAGATGAACCTAAGTAGGCTTGAATGGGGTTTCTAGGTGTAAGTATGTAGGACTAGTAGCATGCCAAAGTTTGTGCTATTGCCATTGAGAATGCATTGGGCGTTAAAGTTAAATAACTCAGAAACTACAAAACATTTCAAAGTAAAAAGTTCCAGCATGTGTCTCCACAGTAAGCTGAATTATAAAAAGTGTGAATGGAGTTTCTAGGTGAAAGTGCTTTTTTGACGTGCCAATATCTGCCATTGAGCCCCATTGTAAAATTCTCAAATTTGAAAGCACTATATTTCTAAAACTATGAAACATTTCAAAGATTTCTTTTCAGGCAAACATGTCCACCGTAAGATGAACCTAAGTAGGCTTGAATGGGGTTTCTAGGTGTAAGTATGTAGGACTAGTAGCATGCCAAAGTTTGTGCTATTGCCATTGAGAATGCATTGGGCGTTAAAGTTAAATAACTCAGAAACTACAAAACATTTCAAAGTAAAAAGTTCCAGCATGTGTCTCCACAGTAAGCTGAATTATAAAACGTGTGAATGGAGTTTCTAGGTGAAAGTGCTTTTTTGACGTGCCAATATCTGCCATTGAGCCCCATTGTAAAATTCTCAAATTTGAAAGCACTATATTTCTAAAACTATGAAACATTTCAAAGATTCCTTTTCAGGCAAACATGTCCACCGTAAGATGAACCTAAGTAGGCTTGAATGGGGTTTCTAGGTGTAAGTATGTAGGACTAGTAGCATGCCAAAGTTTGTGCTATTGCCATTGAGAATGCATTGGGCGTTAAAGTTAAATAACTCAGAAACTACAAAACATTTCAAAGTAAAAAGTTCCAGCATGTGTCTCCACAGTAAGCTGAATTATAAAAAGTGTGAATGGAGTTTCTAGGTGAAAGTGCTTTTTTGACGTGCCAATATCTGCCATTGAGCCCCATTGTAAAATTCTCAAATTTGAAAGCACTATATTTCTAAAACTATGAAACATTTCAAAGATTCCTTTTCAGGCAAACATGTCCACCGTAAGATGAACCTAAGTAGGCTTGAATGGGGTTTCTAGGTGTAAGTATGTAGGACTAGTAGCATGCCAAAGTTTGTGCTATTGCCATTGAGAATGCATTGGGCGTTAAAGTTAAATAACTCAGAAACTACAAAACATTTCAAAGTAAAAAGTTCCAGCATGTGTCTCCACAGTAAGCTGAATTATAAAACGTGTGAATGGAGTTTCTAGGTGAAAGTGCTTTTTTGACGTGCCAATATCTGCCATTGAGCCCCATTGTAAAATTCTCAAATTTGAAAGCACTATATTTCTAAAACTATGAAACATTTCAAAGATTCCTTTTCAGGCAAACATGTCCACCGTAAGATGAACCTAAGTAGGCTTGAATGGGGTTTCTAGGTGTAAGTATGTAGGACTAGTAGCATGCCAAAGTTTGTGCTATTGCCATTGAGAATGCATTTGGCGTTAAAGTCAAATAACTCAGAAACTACAAAACATTTCAAAGTAAAAAGTTCCAGCATGTGTCTCCACAGTAAGCTGAATTATAAAACGTGTGAATGGAGTTTCTAGGTGAAAGTGATTTTGACGTGCCACTATCTGCCATTATACATTTCTCACATTTAAAGCACTATATTTCTAAAACTATGAAACATTTCAAAGATTCCTTTTCAGGCAAACATGTCCACCGTAAGATGAACCTAAATAGGTTTGAATGGGGATTCTAGGTGTAATTATGTAGGACTAGTAGCATGCCAAAGTTATAATTTTTTTCGGACGGCATACTATAGCATGTCATTTTTCGTGATTAAGGACTATTTGAAAAAAAGATGAAAATCATGACAAAACGACATACTATAGTTCATGGCTTCGGACGGCATACTATAGCATGTCGTTTTTCATGATTTTGGAGGATTTGAAAAAAAGATGAAAATCATGAAAAAACGACATACTATAGTCCATGGTTTGGGACGGCATAATATATTATGTCATATTTTCGGGACACTATGTCAGAGCCAGGACTTGAACCTGCAGCCTCCTGATTACCAGGCAGGCTCTGTACCCAGTGAGCCACTGTGCATGCTGTTCTTAAAAGGCCGAATAGATAATGACAGAAGAGCCAGAGACATGTTTCCATTGTGGTTCATAAACATTCGAGCGTCTAGAGATAAACAACAGCAAAAGAAACAATAGACAAATCTCCTGTTATTTTATTTTTTGTATTTTATTTTTGTATCAATGTTGTACTCAAAGGGAACAGCAGACTGCATTGTGGCAGGTAGCAAGTAGATCAGTGACTTAGCACACTGGCTGCGTGATCTGGAGATAGTGGGTTCAAACCCCACTCAAATCTTTACTTGCCAAAATCTGCCATTGACCCCCATTCTGAATTTCTCAAATTTAAAAGCACTATATTTCTAAAACTATGAAACATTTCAAATATTCCTTTTCAGGCAAACATGTCCACCGTAAGATGAACCTAAGTAGGCTTGAATGGGGTTTCTAGGTGTAAGTATGTAGGACTAGTAGCATGCCAAAGTTTGTGCTATTGCCATTGAGAATGCATTGGGCGTTAAAGTTAAATAACTCAGAAACTACAAAACATTTCAAAGTAAAAAGTTCCAGCATGTGTCTCCACAGTAAGCTGAATTATAAAAAGTGTGAATGGAGTTTCTAGGTGAAAGTGCTTTTTTGACGTGCCAATATCTGCCATTGAGCCCCATTGTAAAATTCTCAAATTTGAAAGCACTATATTTCTAAAACTATGAAACATTTCAAAGATTTCTTTTCAGGCAAACATGTCCACCGTAAGATGAACCTAAGTAGGCTTGAATGGGGTTTCTAGGTGTAAGTATGTAGGACTAGTAGCATGCCAAAGTTTGTGCTATTGCCATTGAGAATGCATTGGGCGTTAAAGTTAAATAACTCAGAAACTACAAAACATTTCAAAGTAAAAAGTTCCAGCATGTGTCTCCACAGTAAGCTGAATTATAAAAAGTGTGAATGGAGTTTCTAGGTGAAAGTGCTTTTTTGACGTGCCAATATCTGCCATTGAGCCCCATTGTAAAATTCTCAAATTTGAAAGCACTATATTTCTAAAACTATGAAACATTTCAAAGATTTCTTTTCAGGCAAACATGTCCACCGTAAGATGAACCTAAGTAGGCTTGAATGGGGTTTCTAGGTGTAAGTATGTAGGACTAGTAGCATGCCAAAGTTTGTGCTATTGCCATTGAGAATGCATTGGGCGTTAAAGTTAAATAACTCAGAAACTACAAAACATTTCAAAGTAAAAAGTTCCAGCATGTGTCTCCACAGTAAGCTGAATTATAAAACGTGTGAATGGAGTTTCTAGGTGAAAGTGCTTTTTTGACGTGCCAATATCTGCCATTGAGCCCCATTGTAAAATTCTCAAATTTGAAAGCACTATATTTCTAAAACTATGAAACATTTCAAAGATTCCTTTTCAGGCAAACATGTCCACCGTAAGATGAACCTAAGTAGGCTTGAATGGGGTTTCTAGGTGTAAGTATGTAGGACTAGTAGCATGCCAAAGTTTGTGCTATTGCCATTGAGAATGCATTGGGCGTTAAAGTTAAATAACTCAGAAACTACAAAACATTTCAAAGTAAAAAGTTCCAGCATGTGTCTCCACAGTAAGCTGAATTATAAAAAGTGTGAATGGAGTTTCTAGGTGAAAGTGCTTTTTTGACGTGCCAATATCTGCCATTGAGCCCCATTGTAAAATTCTCAAATTTAAAAGCACTATATTTCTAAAACTATGAAACATTTCAAAGATTCCTTTTCAGGCAAACATGTCCACCGTAAGATGAACCTAAGTAGGCTTGAATGGGGTTTCTAGGTGTAAGTATGTAGGACTAGTAGCATGCCAAAGTTTGTGCTATTGCCATTGAGAATGCATTGGGCGTTAAAGTTAAATAACTCAGAAACTACAAAACATTTCAAAGTAAAAAGTTCCAGCATGTGTCTCCACAGTAAGCTGAATTATAAAACGTGTGAATGGAGTTTCTAGGTGAAAGTGCTTTTTTTACGTGCCAATATCTGCCATTGAGCCCCATTGTAAAATTCTCAAATTTGAAAGCACTATATTTCTAAAACTATGAAACATTTCAAAGATTCCTTTTCAGGCAAACATGTCCACCGTAAGATGAACCTAAGTAGGCTTGAATGGGGTTTCTAGGTGTAAGTATGTAGGACTAGTAGCATGCCAAAGTTTGTGCTATTGCCATTGAGAATGCATTGGGCGTTAAAGTCAAATAACTCAGAAACTACAAAACATTTCAAAGTAAAAAGTTCCAGCATGTGTCTCCACAGTAAGCTGAATTATAAAACGTGTGAATGGAGTTTCTAGGTGAAAGTGATTTTGACGTGCCACTATCTGCCATTATACATTTCTCACATTTAAAGCACTATATTTCTAAAACTATGAAACATTTCAAAGATTCCTTTTCAGGCAAACATGTCCACCGTAAGATGAACCTAAATAGGTTTGAATGGGGATTCTAGGTGTAATTATGTAGGACTAGTAGCATGCCAAAGTTATAATTTTTTTCGGACGGCATACTATAGCATGTCATTTTTCGTGATTAAGGACTATTTGAAAAAAAGATGAAAATCATGACAAAACGACATACTATAGTTCATGGCTTCGGACGGCATACTATAGCATGTCGTTTTTCATGATTTTGGAGGATTTGAAAAAAAGATGAAAATCATGAAAAAACGACATACTATAGTCCATGGTTTGGGACGGCATAATATATTATGTCATATTTTCGGGACACTATGTCAGAGCCAGGACTTGAACCTGCAGCCTCCTGATTACCAGGCAGGCTCTGTACCCAGTGAGCCACTGTGCATGCTGTTCTTAAAAGGCCGAATAGATAATGACAGAAGAGCCAGAGACTTGTTTCCATTGTGGTTCATAAACATTCGAGCGTCTAGAGATAAACAACAGCAAAAGAAACAATAGACAAATCTCCTGTTATTTAATTTTTTGTATTTTATTTTTGTATCAATGTTGTACTCAAAGGGAACAGCAGACTGCATTGTGGCAGGTAGCAAGTAGATCAGTGACTTAGCACACTGGCTGCGTGATCTGGAGATAGTGGGTTCAAACCCCACTCAAATCTTTACTTGCCAAAATCTGCCATTGACCCCCATTCTGAATTTCTCAAATTTAAAAGCACTATATTTCTAAAACTATGAAACATTTCAAATATTCCTTTTCAGGCAAACATGTCCACCGTAAGATGAACCTAAGTAGGCTTGAATGGGGTTTCTAGGTGTAAGTATGTAGGACTAGTAGCATGCCAAAGTTTGTGCTATTGCCATTGAGAATGCATTGGGCGTTAAAGTTAAATAACTCAGAAACTACAAAACATTTCAAAGTAAAAAGTTCCAGTATGTGTCTCCACAGTAAGCTGAATTATAAAACGTGTGAATGGAGTTTCTAGGTGAAAGTGCTTTTTTGACGTGCCAATATCTGCCATTGAGCCCCATTGTAAAATTCTCAAATTTGAAAGCACTATTTTTCTAAAACTATGAAACATTTCAAAGATTCCTTTTCAGGCAAACATGTCCACCGTAAGATGAACCTAAGTAGGCTTGAATGGGGTTTCTAGGTGTAAGTATGTAGGACTAGTAGCATGCCAAAGTTTGTGCTATTGCCATTGAGAATGCATTGGGCGTTAAAGTTAAATAACTCAGAAACTACAAAACATTTCAAAGTAAAAAGTTCCAGCATGTGTCTCCACAGTAAGCTGAATTATAAAACGTGTGAATGGAGTTTCTAGGTGAAAGTGATTTTGACGTGCCACTATCTGCCATTATAAATTTCTCACATTTAAAGCACTATATTTCTAAAACTATGAAACATTTCAAAGATTCCTTTTCAGGCACACATGTCCACCGTAAGATGAACCTAAATAGGTTTGAATGGGGATTCTAGGTGTAAGTATGTAGGACTAGTAGCATGCCAAAGTTATAATTTTTTTCGGACGGCATACTATAGCATGTCGTTTTTCATGATTTTGGAGGATTTGAAAAAAAGATGAAAATCATGAAAAAACGACATACTATAGTCCATGGTTTGGGACGGCATAATATATTATGTCATATTTTCGGGACACTATGTCAGAGCCAGGACTTGAACCTGCAGCCTCCTGATTACCAGGCAGGCTCTGTACCCAGTGAGCCACTGTGCATGCTGTTCTTAAAAGGCCGAATAGATAATGACAGAAGAGCCAGAGACTTGTTTCCATTGTGGTTCATAAACATTCGAGCGTCTAGAGATAAACAACAGCAAAAGAAACAATAGACAAATCTCCTGTTGTTTTATTTTTTGTATTTTATTTTTGTATCAATGTTGTACTCAAAGGGAACAGCAGACTGCATTGTGGCAGGTAGCAAGTAGATCAGTGACTTAGCACACTGGCTGCGTGATCTGGAGATAGTGGGTTCAAACCCCACTCAAATCTTTACTTGCCAAAATCTGCCATTGACCCCCATTCTGAATTTCTCAAATTTAAAAGCACTATATTTCTAAAACTATGAAACATTTCAAATATTCCTTTTCAGGCAAACATGTCCACCGTAAGATGAACCTAAGTAGGCTTGAATGGGGTTTCTAGGTGTAAGTATGTAGGACTAGTAGCATGCCAAAGTTTGTGCTATTGCCATTGAGAATGCATTGGGCGTTAAAGTTAAATAACTCAGAAACTACAAAACATTTCAAAGTAAAAAGTTCCAGCATGTGTCTCCACAGTAAGCTGAATTATAAAAAGTGTGAATGGAGTTTCTAGGTGAAAGTGCTTTTTTGACGTGCCAATATCTGCCATTGAGCCCCATTGTAAAATTCTCAAATTTGAAAGCACTATATTTCTAAAACTATGAAACATTTCAAAGATTTCTTTTCAGGCAAACATGTCCACCGTAAGATGAACCTAAGTAGGCTTGAATGGGGTTTCTAGGTGTAAGTATGTAGGACTAGTAGCATGCCAAAGTTTGTGCTATTGCCATTGAGAATGCATTGGGCGTTAAAGTTAAATAACTCAGAAACTACAAAACATTTCAAAGTAAAAAGTTCCAGCATGTGTCTCCACAGTAAGCTGAATTATAAAACGTGTGAATGGAGTTTCTAGGTGAAAGTGCTTTTTTGACGTGCCAATATCTGCCATTGAGCCCCATTGTAAAATTCTCAAATTTGAAAGCACTATATTTCTAAAACTATGAAACATTTCAAAGATTCCTTTTCAGGCAAACATGTCCACCGTAAGATGAACCTAAGTAGGCTTGAATGGGGTTTCTAGGTGTAAGTATGTAGGACTAGTAGCATGCCAAAGTTTGTGCTATTGCCATTGAGAATGCATTGGGCGTTAAAGTTAAATAACTCAGAAACTACAAAACATTTCAAAGTAAAAAGTTCCAGCATGTGTCTCCACAGTAAGCTGAATTATAAAAAGTGTGAATGGAGTTTCTAGGTGAAAGTGCTTTTTTGACGTGCCAATATCTGCCATTGAGCCCCATTGTAAAATTCTCAAATTTGAAAGCACTATATTTCTAAAACTATGAAACATTTCAAAGATTCCTTTTCAGGCAAACATGTCCACCGTAAGATGAACCTAAGTAGGCTTGAATGGGGTTTCTAGGTGTAAGTATGTAGGACTAGTAGCATGCCAAAGTTTGTGCTATTGCCATTGAGAATGCATTGGGCGTTAAAGTTAAATAACTCAGAAACTACAAAACATTTCAAAGTAAAAAGTTCCAGCATGTGTCTCCACAGTAAGCTGAATTATAAAACGTGTGAATGGAGTTTCTAGGTGAAAGTGCTTTTTTGACGTGCCAATATCTGCCATTGAGCCCCATTGTAAAATTCTCAAATTTGAAAGCACTATATTTCTAAAACTATGAAACATTTCAAAGATTCCTTTTCAGGCAAACATGTCCACCGTAAGATGAACCTAAGTAGGCTTGAATGGGGTTTCTAGGTGTAAGTATGTAGGACTAGTAGCATGCCAAAGTTTGTGCTATTGCCATTGAGAATGCATTTGGCGTTAAAGTCAAATAACTCAGAAACTACAAAACATTTCAAAGTAAAAAGTTCCAGCATGTGTCTCCACAGTAAGCTGAATTATAAAACGTGTGAATGGAGTTTCTAGGTGAAAGTGATTTTGACGTGCCACTATCTGCCATTATACATTTCTCACATTTAAAGCACTATATTTCTAAAACTATGAAACATTTCAAAGATTCCTTTTCAGGCAAACATGTCCACCGTAAGATGAACCTAAATAGGTTTGAATGGGGATTCTAGGTGTAATTATGTAGGACTAGTAGCATGCCAAAGTTATAATTTTTTTCGGACGGCATACTATAGCATGTCATTTTTCGTGATTAAGGACTATTTGAAAAAAAGATGAAAATCATGACAAAACGACATACTATAGTTCATGGCTTCGGACGGCATACTATAGCATGTCGTTTTTCATGATTTTGGAGGATTTGAAAAAAAGATGAAAATCATGAAAAAACGACATACTATAGTCCATGGTTTGGGACGGCATAATATATTATGTCATATTTTCGGGACACTATGTCAGAGCCAGGACTTGAACCTGCAGCCTCCTGATTACCAGGCAGGCTCTGTACCCAGTGAGCCACTGTGCATGCTGTTCTTAAAAGGCCGAATAGATAATGACAGAAGAGCCAGAGACATGTTTCCATTGTGGTTCATAAACATTCGAGCGTCTAGAGATAAACAACAGCAAAAGAAACAATAGACAAATCTCCTGTTATTTTATTTTTTGTATTTTATTTTTGTATCAATGTTGTACTCAAAGGGAACAGCAGACTGCATTGTGGCAGGTAGCAAGTAGATCAGTGACTTAGCACACTGGCTGCGTGATCTGGAGATAGTGGGTTCAAACCCCACTCAAATCTTTACTTGCCAAAATCTGCCATTGACCCCCATTCTGAATTTCTCAAATTTAAAAGCACTATATTTCTAAAACTATGAAACATTTCAAATATTCCTTTTCAGGCAAACATGTCCACCGTAAGATGAACCTAAGTAGGCTTGAATGGGGTTTCTAGGTGTAAGTATGTAGGACTAGTAGCATGCCAAAGTTTGTGCTATTGCCATTGAGAATGCATTGGGCGTTAAAGTTAAATAACTCAGAAACTACAAAACATTTCAAAGTAAAAAGTTCCAGCATGTGTCTCCACAGTAAGCTGAATTATAAAAAGTGTGAATGGAGTTTCTAGGTGAAAGTGCTTTTTTGACGTGCCAATATCTGCCATTGAGCCCCATTGTAAAATTCTCAAATTTGAAAGCACTATATTTCTAAAACTATGAAACATTTCAAAGATTTCTTTTCAGGCAAACATGTCCACCGTAAGATGAACCTAAGTAGGCTTGAATGGGGTTTCTAGGTGTAAGTATGTAGGACTAGTAGCATGCCAAAGTTTGTGCTATTGCCATTGAGAATGCATTGGGCGTTAAAGTTAAATAACTCAGAAACTACAAAACATTTCAAAGTAAAAAGTTCCAGCATGTGTCTCCACAGTAAGCTGAATTATAAAAAGTGTGAATGGAGTTTCTAGGTGAAAGTGCTTTTTTGACGTGCCAATATCTGCCATTGAGCCCCATTGTAAAATTCTCAAATTTGAAAGCACTATATTTCTAAAACTATGAAACATTTCAAAGATTTCTTTTCAGGCAAACATGTCCACCGTAAGATGAACCTAAGTAGGCTTGAATGGGGTTTCTAGGTGTAAGTATGTAGGACTAGTAGCATGCCAAAGTTTGTGCTATTGCCATTGAGAATGCATTGGGCGTTAAAGTTAAATAACTCAGAAACTACAAAACATTTCAAAGTAAAAAGTTCCAGCATGTGTCTCCACAGTAAGCTGAATTATAAAACGTGTGAATGGAGTTTCTAGGTGAAAGTGCTTTTTTGACGTGCCAATATCTGCCATTGAGCCCCATTGTAAAATTCTCAAATTTGAAAGCACTATATTTCTAAAACTATGAAACATTTCAAAGATTCCTTTTCAGGCAAACATGTCCACCGTAAGATGAACCTAAGTAGGCTTGAATGGGGTTTCTAGGTGTAAGTATGTAGGACTAGTAGCATGCCAAAGTTTGTGCTATTGCCATTGAGAATGCATTGGGCGTTAAAGTTAAATAACTCAGAAACTACAAAACATTTCAAAGTAAAAAGTTCCAGCATGTGTCTCCACAGTAAGCTGAATTATAAAAAGTGTGAATGGAGTTTCTAGGTGAAAGTGCTTTTTTGACGTGCCAATATCTGCCATTGAGCCCCATTGTAAAATTCTCAAATTTAAAAGCACTATATTTCTAAAACTATGAAACATTTCAAAGATTCCTTTTCAGGCAAACATGTCCACCGTAAGATGAACCTAAGTAGGCTTGAATGGGGTTTCTAGGTGTAAGTATGTAGGACTAGTAGCATGCCAAAGTTTGTGCTATTGCCATTGAGAATGCATTGGGCGTTAAAGTTAAATAACTCAGAAACTACAAAACATTTCAAAGTAAAAAGTTCCAGCATGTGTCTCCACAGTAAGCTGAATTATAAAACGTGTGAATGGAGTTTCTAGGTGAAAGTGCTTTTTTTACGTGCCAATATCTGCCATTGAGCCCCATTGTAAAATTCTCAAATTTGAAAGCACTATATTTCTAAAACTATGAAACATTTCAAAGATTCCTTTTCAGGCAAACATGTCCACCGTAAGATGAACCTAAGTAGGCTTGAATGGGGTTTCTAGGTGTAAGTATGTAGGACTAGTAGCATGCCAAAGTTTGTGCTATTGCCATTGAGAATGCATTGGGCGTTAAAGTCAAATAACTCAGAAACTACAAAACATTTCAAAGTAAAAAGTTCCAGCATGTGTCTCCACAGTAAGCTGAATTATAAAACGTGTGAATGGAGTTTCTAGGTGAAAGTGATTTTGACGTGCCACTATCTGCCATTATACATTTCTCACATTTAAAGCACTATATTTCTAAAACTATGAAACATTTCAAAGATTCCTTTTCAGGCAAACATGTCCACCGTAAGATGAACCTAAATAGGTTTGAATGGGGATTCTAGGTGTAATTATGTAGGACTAGTAGCATGCCAAAGTTATAATTTTTTTCGGACGGCATACTATAGCATGTCATTTTTCGTGATTAAGGACTATTTGAAAAAAAGATGAAAATCATGACAAAACGACATACTATAGTTCATGGCTTCGGACGGCATACTATAGCATGTCGTTTTTCATGATTTTGGAGGATTTGAAAAAAAGATGAAAATCATGAAAAAACGACATACTATAGTCCATGGTTTGGGACGGCATAATATATTATGTCATATTTTCGGGACACTATGTCAGAGCCAGGACTTGAACCTGCAGCCTCCTGATTACCAGGCAGGCTCTGTACCCAGTGAGCCACTGTGCATGCTGTTCTTAAAAGGCCGAATAGATAATGACAGAAGAGCCAGAGACTTGTTTCCATTGTGGTTCATAAACATTCGAGCGTCTAGAGATAAACAACAGCAAAAGAAACAATAGACAAATCTCCTGTTATTTAATTTTTTGTATTTTATTTTTGTATCAATGTTGTACTCAAAGGGAACAGCAGACTGCATTGTGGCAGGTAGCAAGTAGATCAGTGACTTAGCACACTGGCTGCGTGATCTGGAGATAGTGGGTTCAAACCCCACTCAAATCTTTACTTGCCAAAATCTGCCATTGACCCCCATTCTGAATTTCTCAAATTTAAAAGCACTATATTTCTAAAACTATGAAACATTTCAAATATTCCTTTTCAGGCAAACATGTCCACCGTAAGATGAACCTAAGTAGGCTTGAATGGGGTTTCTAGGTGTAAGTATGTAGGACTAGTAGCATGCCAAAGTTTGTGCTATTGCCATTGAGAATGCATTGGGCGTTAAAGTTAAATAACTCAGAAACTACAAAACATTTCAAAGTAAAAAGTTCCAGTATGTGTCTCCACAGTAAGCTGAATTATAAAACGTGTGAATGGAGTTTCTAGGTGAAAGTGCTTTTTTGACGTGCCAATATCTGCCATTGAGCCCCATTGTAAAATTCTCAAATTTGAAAGCACTATTTTTCTAAAACTATGAAACATTTCAAAGATTCCTTTTCAGGCAAACATGTCCACCGTAAGATGAACCTAAGTAGGCTTGAATGGGGTTTCTAGGTGTAAGTATGTAGGACTAGTAGCATGCCAAAGTTTGTGCTATTGCCATTGAGAATGCATTGGGCGTTAAAGTTAAATAACTCAGAAACTACAAAACATTTCAAAGTAAAAAGTTCCAGCATGTGTCTCCACAGTAAGCTGAATTATAAAACGTGTGAATGGAGTTTCTAGGTGAAAGTGATTTTGACGTGCCACTATCTGCCATTATAAATTTCTCACATTTAAAGCACTATATTTCTAAAACTATGAAACATTTCAAAGATTCCTTTTCAGGCACACATGTCCACCGTAAGATGAACCTAAATAGGTTTGAATGGGGATTCTAGGTGTAAGTATGTAGGACTAGTAGCATGCCAAAGTTATAATTTTTTTCGGACGGCATACTATAGCATGTCGTTTTTCGTAATTAAGGACTATTTGAAAAAAAGATGAAAATCATGACAAAACGACATACTATAGTTCATGGCTTCGGACGGCATACTATAGCATGTCGTTTTTCATGATTTTGGAGGATTTGAAAAAAAGATGAAAATCATGAAAAAACGACATACTATAGTCCATGGTTTGGGACGGCATAATATATTATGTCATATTTTCATGATTTTGGGACACTATGTCAGAGCCAGGACTTGAACCTGCAGCCTCCTGATTACCAGGCAGGCTCTGTACCCAGTGAGCCACTGTGCATGCTGTTCTTCAAAGGCCGAATAGATAATGACAGAAGAGCCAGAGACTTGTTTCCATTGTGGTTCATAAACATTCGAGCGTCTAGAGATAAACAACAGCAAAAGAAACAATAGACAAATCTCCTGTTATTTTATTTTTTGTATTTTATTTTTGTATCAATGTTGTACTCAAAGGGAACAGCAGACTGCATTGTGGCAGGTAGCAAGTAGATCAGTGACTTAGCACACTGGCTGCGTGATCTGGAGATAGTGGGTTCAAACCCCACTCAAATCTTTACTTGCCAAAATCTGCCATTGACCCCCATTCTGAATTTCTCAAATTTAAAAGAACTATATTTCTAAAACTATGAAACATTTCAAATATTCCTTTTCAGGCAAACATGTCCACCGTAAGATGAACCTAAGTAGGCTTGAATGGGGTTTCTAGGTGTAAGTATGTAGGACTAGTAGCATGCCAAAGTTTGTGCTATTGCCATTGAGAATGCATTGGGCGTTAAAGTTAAATAACTCAGAAACTACAAAACATTTCAAAGTAAAAAGTTCCAGCATGTGTCTCCACAGTAAGCTGAATTATACAAAGTGTGAATGGAGTTTCTAGGTGAAAGTGCTTTTTTGACGTGCCAATATCTGCCATTGAGCCCCATTGTAAAATTCTCAAATTTGAAAGCACTATATTTCTAAAACTATGAAACATTTCAAAGATTCCTTTTCAGGCAAACATGTCCACCGTAAGATGAACCTAAGTAGGCTTGAATGGGGTTTCTAGGTGTAAGTATGTAGGACTAGTAGCATGCCAAAGTTTGTGCTATTGCCATTGAGAATGCATTGAGCGTTAAAGTTAAATAACTCAGAAACTACAAAACATTTCAAAGTAAAAAGTTCCAGCATGTGTCTCCACAGTAAGCTGAATTATAAAACGTGTGAATGGAGTTTCTAGGTGAAAGTGCTTTTTTGACGTGCCAATATCTGCCATTGAGCCCCATTGTAAAATTCTCAAATTTGAAAGCACTATATTTCTAAAACTATGAAACATTTCAAAGATTCCTTTTCAGGCAAACATGTCCACCGTAAGATGAACCTAAGTAGGCTTGAATGGGGTTTCTAGGTGTAAGTATGTAGGACTAGTAGCATGCCAAAGTTTGTGCTATTGCCATTGAGAATGCATTGGGCGTTAAAGTCAAATAACTCAGAAACTACAAAACATTTCAAAGTAAAACGTTCCAGCATGTGTCTCCACAGTAAGCTGAATTATAAAACGTGTGAATGGAGTTTCTAGGTGAAAGTGATTTTGACGTGCCACTATCTGCCATTATAAATTTCTCACATTTAAAGCACTATATTTCTAAAACTATGAAACATTTCAAAGATTCCTTTTCAGGCAAACATGTCCACCGTAAGATGAACCTAAATAGGTTTGAATGGGGATTCTAGGTGTAATTATGTAGGACTAGTAGCATGCCAAAGTTATAATTTTTTTCGGACGGCATACTATAGCATGTCATTTTTCGTGATTAAGGACTATTTGAAAAAAAGATGAAAATCATGACAAAACGACATACTATAGTTCATGGCTTCGGACGGCATACTATAGCATGTCGTTTTTCATGATTTTGGAGGATTTGAAAAAAAGATGAAAATCATGAAAAAACGACATACTATAGTCCATGGTTTGGGACGGCATAATATATTATGTCATATTTTCATGATTTTGGGACACTATGTCAGAGCCAGGACTTGAACCTGCAGCCTCCTGATTACCAGGCAGGCTCTGTACCCAGTGAGCCACTGTGCATGCTGTTCTTAAAAGGCCGAATAGATAATGACAGAAGAGCCAGAGACTTGTTTCCATTGTGGTTCATAAACATTCGAGCGTCTAGAGATAAACAACAGCAAAAGAAACAATAGACAAATCTCCTGTTATTTTATTTTTTGTATTTTATTTTTGTATCAATGTTGTACTCAAAGGGAACAGCAGACTGCATTGTGGCAGGTAGCAAGTAGATCAGTGACTTAGCACACTGGCTGCGTGATCTGGAGATAGTGGGTTCAAACCCCACTCAAATCTTTACTTGCCAAAATCTGCCATTGACCCCCATTCTGAATTTCTCAAATTTAAAAGAACTATATTTCTAAAACTATGAAACATTTCAAATATTCCTTTTCAGGCAAACATGTCCACCGTAAGATGAACCTAAGTAGGCTTGAATGGGGTTTCTAGGTGTAAGTATGTAGGACTAGTAGCATGCCAAAGTTTGTGCTATTGCCATTGAGAATGCATTGGGCGTTAAAGTTAAATAACTCAGAAACTACAAAACATTTCAAAGTAAAAAGTTCCAGCATGTGTCTCCACAGTAAGCTGAATTATAAAAAGTGTGAATGGAGTTTCTAGGTGAAAGTGCTTTTTTGACGTGCCAATATCTGCCATTGAGCCCCATTGTAAAATTCTCAAATTTGAAAGCAATATATTTCTAAAACTATGAAACATTTCAAAGATTCCTTTTCAGGCAAACATGTCCACCGTAAGATGAACCTAAGTAGGCTTGAATGGGGTTTCTAGGTGTAAGTATGTAGGACTAGTAGCATGCCAAAGTTTGTGCTATTGCCATTGAGAATGCATTGGGCGTTAAAGTTAAATAACTCAGAAACTACAAAACATTTCAAAGTAAAAAGTTCCAGCATGTGTCTCCACAGTAAGCTGAATTATAAAACGTGTGAATGGAGTTTCTAGGTGAAAGTGATTTTGACGTGCCACTATCTGCCATTATAAATTTCTCACATTTAAAGCACTATATTTCTAAAACTATGAAACATTTCAAAGATTCCTTTTCAGGCAAACATGTCCACCGTAAGATGAACCTAAATAGGTTTGAATGGGGATTCTAGGTGTAATTATGTAGGACTAGTAGCATGCCAAAGTTATAATTTTTTTCGGACGGCATACTATAGCATGTCATTTTTCGTGATTAAGGACTATTTGAAAAAAAGATGAAAATCATGACAAAACGACATACTATAGTTCATGGCTTCGGACGGCATACTATAGCATGTCGTTTTTCATGATTTTGGAGGATTTGAAAAAAAGATGAAAATCATGAAAAAACGACATACTATAGTCCATGGTTTGGGACGGCATAATATATTATGTCATATTTTCATGATTTTGGGACACTATGTCAGAGCCAGGACTTGAACCTGCAGCCTCCTGATTACCAGGCAGGCTCTGTACCCAGTGAGCCACTGTGCATGCTGTTCTTAAAAGGCCGAATAGATAATGACAGAAGAGCCAGAGACTTGTTTCCATTGTGGTTCATAAACATTCGAGCGTCTAGAGATAAACAACAGCAAAAGAAACAATAGACAAATCTCCTGTTATTTTATTTTTTGTATTTTATTTTTGTATCAATGTTGTACTCAAAGGGAACAGCAGACTGCATTGTGGCAGGTAGCAAGTAGATCAGTGACTTAGCACACTGGCTGCGTGATCTGGAGATAGTGGGTTCAAACCCCACTCAAATCTTTACTTGCCAAAATCTGCCATTGACCCCCATTCTGAATTTCTCAAATTTAAAAGAACTATATTTCTAAAACTATGAAACATTTCAAATATTCCTTTTCAGGCAAACATGTCCACCGTAAGATGAACCTAAGTAGGCTTGAATGGGGTTTCTAGGTGTAAGTATGTAGGACTAGTAGCATGCCAAAGTTTGTGCTATTGCCATTGAGAATGCATTGGGCGTTAAAGTTAAATAACTCAGAAACTACAAAACATTTCAAAGTAAAAAGTTCCAGCATGTGTCTCCACAGTAAGCTGAATTATAAAAAGTGTGAATGGAGTTTCTAGGTGAAAGTGCTTTTTTGACGTGCCAATATCTGCCATTGAGCCCCATTGTAAAATTCTCAAATTTGAAAGCACTATATTTCTAAAACTATGAAACATTTCAAAGATTCCTTTTCAGGCAAACATGTCCACCGTAAGATGAACCTAAGTAGGCTTGAATGGGGTTTCTAGGTGTAAGTATGTTAGCCTGGTTAATAAACCAGACCGAATCAGCCGTTGGCAAAAAAAAGTTGCCTACCAGCGGATTACGGTCTGGCGAGGCTCAGTAGCACGCCTCTTTCCTACAGCAGAGAACAGGTCGGACCAATCGGGACACGGTATGCAATATAGGCGGGCTTTGGTACAGTGACGTTCAATGCTTGAGACTTTTGACTGACAGTAGCTCTGACCAATTGCGTCAAAGAGAAAATGTTCCCCGGGAAATGAAATCCAAGTGGAGCCAGCCCAGACTGATATACCGCGACAGTGTTGTGTGATATTAGTCTGGCTTATTAGCCAGGCTATAAGTATGTAGGACTAGTAGCATGCCAAAGTTTGTGCTATTGCCATTGAGAATGCATTGGGCGTTAAAGTTAAATAACTCAGAAACTACAAAACATTTCAAAGTAAAAAGTTCCAGCATGTGTCTCCACAGTAAGCTGAATTATAAAACGTGTGAATGGAGTTTCTAGGTGAAAGTGATTTTGACGTGCCACTATCTGCCATTATAAATTTCTCACATTTAAAGCACTATATTTCTAAAACTATGAAACATTTCAAAGATTCCTTTTCAGGCAAACATGTCCACCGTAAGATGAACCTAAATAGGTTTGAATGGGGATTCTAGGTGTAAGTATGTAGGACTAGTAGCATGCCAAAGTTATAATTTTTTTCGGACGGCATACTATAGCATGTCGTTTTTCGTAATTAAGGACTATTTGAAAAAAAGATGAAAATCATGAAAAAACGACATACTATAGTTCATGGCTTCGTACGGCATACTATAGCATGTCGTTTTTCATGATTTTGGAGGATTTGAAAAAAAGATGAAAATCATGAAAAAACGACATACTATAGTCCATGGTTTGGGACGGCATAATATATTATGTCATATTTTCATGATTTTGGGAGACTATGTCAGAGCCAGGACTTGAACCTGCAGCCTCCTGATTACCAGGCAGGCTCTGTACCCAGTGAGCCACTGTGCATGCTGTTCTTAAAAGGCAGAATAGATAATGACAGAAGAGCCAGAGAGTTGTTTCCATTGTGGTTCATAAACATTCGAGCGTCTAGAGATAAACAACAGCAAAAGAAACAATAGACAAATCTCCTGTTATTTTATTTTTTGTATTTTATTTTTGTATCAATGTTGTACTCAAAGGGAACAGCAGACTGCATTGTGGCAGGTAGCAAGTAGATCAGTGACTTAGCACACTGGCTGCGTGATCTGGAGATAGTGTGTTCAAACCCCACTCAAATCTTTACTTGCCAAAATCTGCCATTGACCCCCATTCTGAATTTCTCAAATTTAAAAGCACTATATTTCTAAAACTATGAAACATTTCAAATATTCCTTTTCAGGCAAACATGTCCACCGTAAGATGAACCTAAGTAGGCTTGAATGGGGTTTCTAGGTGTAAGTATGTAGGACTAGTAGCATGCCAAAGTTTGTGCTATTGCCATTGAGAATGCATTGGGCGTTAAAGTTAAATAACTCAGAAACTACAAAACATTTCAAAGTAAAAAGTTCCAGCATGTGTCTCCACAGTAAGCTGAATTATAAAAAGTGTGAATGGAGTTTCTAGGTGAAACTGCTTTTTTGACGTGCCAATATCTGCCATTGAGCCCCATTGTAAAATTCTCAAATTTGAAAGCACTATATTTCTAAAACTATGAAACATTTCAAAGATTCCTTTTCAGGCAAACATGTCCACCATAAGATGAACCTAAGTAGGCTTGAATGGGGTTTCTAGGTGTAAGTATGTAGGACTAGTAGCATGCCAAAGTTTGTGCTATTGCCATTGAGAATGCATTGGGCGTTAAAGTTAAATAACTCAGAAACTACAAAACATTTCAAAGTAAAAAGTTCCAGCATGTGTCTCCACAGTAAGCTGAATTATAAAACGTGTGAATGGAGTTTCTAGGTGAAAGTGATTTTGACGTGCCACTATCTGCCATTATAAATTTCTCACATTTAAAGCACTATATTTCTAAAACTATGAAACATTTCAAAGATTCCTTTTCAGGCAAACATGTCCACCGTAAGATGAACCTAAATAGGTTTGAATGGGGATTCTAGGTGTAAGTATGTAGGACTAGTAGCATGCCAAAGTTATAATTTTTTTCGGACGGCATACTATAGCATGTCGTTTTTCGTGATTAAGGACTATTTGAAAAAAAGATGAAAATCATGAAAAAACGACATACTATAGTTCATGGCTTCGGACGGCATACTATAGCATGTCGTTTTTCATGATTTTGGAGGATTTGATAAAAAGATGAAAATCATGAAAAAACGACATACTATAGTCCATGGTTTGGGACGGCATAATATATTATGTCATATTTTCGGGACACTATGTCAGAGCCAGGACTTGAACCTGCAGCCTCCTGATTACCAGGCAGGCTCTGTACCCAGTGAGCCACTATGCATGCTGTTCTTAAAAGGCCGAAAAGATAATGACAGAAGAGCCAGAGACTTGTTTCCATTGTGGTTCATAAACATTCGAGCGTCTAGAGATAAACAACAGCAAAAGAAACAATAGACAAATCTCCTGTTATTTTATTTTTTGTATTTTATTTTTGTATCAATGTTGTACTCAAAGGGAACAGCAGACTGCATTGTGGCAGGTAGCAAGTAGATCAGTGACTTAGCACACTGGCTGCGTGATCTGGAGATAGTGGGTTCAAACCCCACTCAAATCTTTACTTGCCAAAATCTGCCATTGACCCCCATTCTGAATTTCTCAAATTTAAAAGCACTATATTTCTAAAACTATGAAACATTTCAAATATTCCTTTTCAAGCAAACATGTCCACCGTAAGATGAACCTAAGTAGGCTTGAATGGGGTTTCTAGGTGAAAGTATGTAGGACTAGTAGCATGCCAAAGTTTGTGCTATTGCCATTGAGAATGCATTGGGCGTTAAAGTTAAATAACTCAGAAACTACAAAACATTTCAAAGTAAAAAGTTCCAGCATGTGTCTCCACAGTAAGCTGAATTATAAAAAGTGTGAATGGAGTTTCTAGGTGAAAGTGCTTTTTTGACGTGCCAAAATCTGCCATTGAGCCCCATTGTAAAATTCTCAAATTTGAAAGCACTATATTTCTAAAACTATGAAACATTTCAAAGATTCCTTTTCAGGCAAACATGTCCACCGTAAGATGAACCTAAGTAGGCTTGAATGGGGTTTCTAGGTGTAAGTATGTAGGACTAGTAGCATGCCAAAGTTTGTGCTATTGCCATTGAGAATGCATTGGGCGTTAAAGTTAAATAACTCAGAAACTACAAAACATTTCAAAGTAAAAAGTTCCAGCATGTGTCTCCACAGTAAGCTGAATTATAAAACGTGTGAATGGAGTTTCTAGGTGAAAGTGCTTTTTTGACGTGCCAATATCTGCCATTGAGCCCCATTGTAAAATTCTCAAATTTGAAAGCACTATATTTCTAAAACTATGAAACATTTCAAAGATTCCTTTTCAGGCAAACATGTCCACCGTAAGATGAACCTAAGTAGGCTTGAATGGGGTTTCTAGGTGTAAGTATGTAGGACTAGTAGCATGCCAAAGTTTGTGCTATTGCCATTGAGAATGCATTGGGCGTTAAAGTTAAATAACTCAGAAACTACAAAACATTTCAAAGTAAAAAGTTCCAGCATGTGTCTCCACAGTAAGCTGAATTATAAAACGTGTGAATGGAGTTTCTAGGTGAAAGTGATTTTGACGTGCCACTATCTGCCATTATAAATTTCTCACATTTAAAGCACTATATTTCTAAAACTATGAAAGATTTCAAAGATTCCTTTTCAGGCAAACATGTCCACCGTAAGATGAACCTAAGTAGGCTTGAATGGGGTTTCTAGGTGTAAGTATGTAGGACTAGTAGCATGCCAACGTTTGTGCTATTGCCATTGAGAATGCATTGGGCGTTAAAGTTAAACAACTCAGAAACTACAAAACATTTCAAAGTAAAAAGTTCCAGCATGTGTCTCCACAGTAAGCTGAATTATAAAACGTGTGAATGGAGTTTCTAGGTGAAAGTGATTTTGACGTGCCACTATCTGCCATTATACATTTCTCACATTTAAAGCACTATATTTCTAAAACTATGAAACATTGCCTGAAAAGGAATATTTGAAATGTTTCATAGTTTTAGAAATATAGTGCTTTTAAATTTGAGAAATTCAGAATGGGGGTCAATGGCAGATTTTGGCAAGTAAAGATTTGAGTGGGGTTTGAACCCACTATCTCCAGATCATGCCGCCAGTGTGCTAAGTCACTGATCTACTTTCTACCTGCCACAATGCAGTCTGCTGTTCCCTTTGAGTACAACATTGATACAAAAATAAAATACAAAAAATAAAATAACAGGAGATTTGTCTATTGTTTCTTTTGCTGTTGTTTATCAGACGCTCGAATGTTTATGAACCACAATGGAAACAAGTCACTGGCCCTTCTGTCATTATCTATTCGGCCTTTTAAGAACAGCATGCACAGTGGCTCACTGGGTACAGAGCCTGCCTGGTAATCAGGAGGCTGCAGGTTCAAGTCCTGGCTCTGACATAGTGTCCCAAAATCATGAAAATATGACATAATATATTATGCCGTCCCAAACCATGGACTATAGTATGTCGTTTTTTCATGATTTTCATCTTTTTTTCAAATAGTCCTTAATCACGAAAAACGACATGCTATAGTATGCCGTCCGAAAAAAATTATAACTTTGGCATGCTACTAGTCCTACATACTTACACCTAGAATCCCCATTCAAACCTATTTAGGTTCATCTTATGGTGGACATGTTTGTCTGAAAAGGAATCTTTGAAATGTTTCATAGTTTTAGAAATATAGTGCTTTAAATGTGAGAAATTTATAATGGCAGATAGTGGCACGTCAAAATCACTTTCACCTAGAAACTCCATTCACACGTTTTATAATTCAGCTTACTGTGGAGATACATGCTGGAACTTTTTACTTTGAAATGTTTTGTAGTTTCTGAGTTATTTAACTTTAACGCCCAATGCATTCTCAATGGCAATAGCACAAACTTTGGCATGCTACTAGTCCTACATACTTACACCTAGAAACCCCATTCAAGCCTACTTAGGTTCATCTTACGGTGGACATGTTTGCCTGAAAAGGAATCTTTGAAATGTTTCATAGTTTTAGAAATATAGTGCTTTCAAATTTGAGAATTTTACAATGGGGCTCAATGGCAGATATTGGCACGTCAAAAAAGCACTTTCACCTAGAAACTCCATTCACACGTTTTATAATTCAGCTTACTGTGGAGACACATGCTGGAACTTTTTACTTTGAAATGTTTTGTAGTTTCTGAGTTATTTAACTTTAACGCCCAATGCATTCTCAATGGCAATAGCACAAACTTTGGCATGCTACTAGTCCTACATACTTACACCTAGAAACCCCATTCAAGCCTACTTAGGTTCATCTTACGGTGGACATGTTTGCCTGAAAAGGAATCTTTGAAATGTTTCATAGTTTTAGAAATATAGTGCTTTCAAATTTGAGAATTTTACAATGGGGCTCAATGGCAGATATTGGCACGTCAAAAAAGCACTTTCACCTAGAAACTCCATTCACACTTTTTATAATTCAGCTTACTGTGGAGACACATGCTGGAACTTTTTACTTTGAAATGTTTTGTAGTTTCTGAGTTATTTAACTTTAACGCCCAATGCATTCTCAATGGCAATAGCACAAACTTTGGCATGCTACTAGTCCTACATACTTACACCTAGAAACCCCATTTAAGCCTACTTAGGTTCATCTTACGGTGGACATGTTTGCCTGAAAAGGAATATTTGAAATGTTTCATAGTTTTAGAAATATAGTGCTTTTAAATTTGAGAAATTCAGAATGGGGGTCAATGGCAGATTTTGGCAAGTAAAGATTTGAGTGGGGTTTGAATCCACTATCTCCAGATCACGCAGCCAGTGTGCTAAGTCACTGATCTACTTGCTACCTGCCACAATGCAGTCTGCTGTTCCCTTTGAGTACAACATTGATACAAAAATAAAATACAAAAAATAAAATAACAGGAGATTTGTCTATTGTTTCTTTTGCTGTTGTTTATCTCTAGACGCTTGAATGTTTATGAACCACAATGGAAACAAGTCTCTGGCTCTTCTGTCATTATCTATTCTGCCTTTTAAGAACAGCATGCACAGTGGCTCACTGGGTACAGAGCCTGCCTGGTAATCAGGAGGCTGCAGGTTCAAGTCCTGGCTCTGACATAGGGTCCCAAAATCATGAAAATATGACATAATATATTATGCCGTCCCAAACCATGGACTATAGTATGTAGTTTTTTCATGATTTTCATCTTTTTTTCAAATCCTCCAAAATCATGAAAAACGACATGCTATAGTATGCCGTCCGAAGCCATGAACTATAGTATGTCGTTTTTTCATGATTTTCATCTTTTTTTCAAATAGTCCTTAATCACGAAAAACGACATGCTATAGTATGCCGTCCGAAAAAAAATTATAACTTTGGCATGCTACTAGTCCTACATACTTACACCTAGAATCCCCATTCAAACCTATTTAGGTTCATCTTACGGTGGACATGTTTGCCTGAAAAGGAATCTTTGAAATGTTTCATAGTTTTAGAAATATAGTGCTTTAAATGTGAGAAATTTATAATGGCAGATAGTGGCACGTCAAAATCACTTTCACCTAGAAACTCCATTCACACGTTTTATAATTCAGCTTACTGTGGAGACACATGCTGGAACTTTTTACTTTGAAATGTTTTGTAGTTTCTGAGTTATTTAACTTTAACGCCCAATGCATTCTCAATGGCAATAGCACAAACTTTGGCATGCTACTAGTCCTACATACTTACACCTAGAAACCCCATTCAAGCCTACTTAGGTTCATCTTACGGTGGACATGTTTGCCTGAAAAGGAATCTTTGAAATGTTTCATAGTTTTAGAAATATAGTGCTTTCAAATTTGAGAATTTTACAATGGGGCTCAATGGCAGATATTGGCACGTCAAAAAAGCACTTTCACCTAGAAACTCCATTCACACGTTTTATAATTCAGCTTACTGTGGAGACACATGCTGGAACTTTTTACTTTGAAATGTTTTGTAGTTTGAGTTATTTAACTTTAACGCCCAATGCATTCTCAATGGCAATAGCACAAACTTTGGCATGCTACTAGTCCTACATACCGGTATATATGTCTATATAATATAAGTATATAGGTCAGAACACCAAAGTTGTTCAGTTTGAGGAGACGCATATATGCAACATCACTGTCACATTCATATTATAGCACCACTTGGGGCTTGAACTCACAACCTCTGGTTGAGGGAAAGAAATCAGTGGCATTGTCATGCAGTGGTTTGTAGTATAACTTTGGCAACAGTCCATAAAGTTATGAGAAAGGTTTAAGAACTGGGAAATGAGTTGTAGTAATAATAATGCTAATAATATTTGCAAATATAAGGGGGATCAGGCATCACTAATCTGTAGAGCAAGAATCTTTGATCTGATCTATGTATGAAATGTTTTAATTGAAGAGAAAGAGCAGATACCTCCCTCTAGTGGTCAAACAAGGAGTTGACTACCACATAAAAGTAAGCTTTTTATTTAGCACAATATAAGGCAAGTTGTAATGATTTTACATACCGGTATCTGCATTCAAGACCATTTCCTGAGAAATGAATACTTGTATAAAATCTTAGAACCCATGTCTCAAATGTACAACAAGGTCATAGTGGGAATTAAATATTTTATACTACAGAATATTTAACTCCAACTATGACAACAATATCTTGAAAACAATATGAAAGTGGTGTCATTAGAAGATATGTGGATAATATGGTATGTTTGAGGTTTTTTGGTTGATTTGGCTCTTCAGCGTTCAGCTTTCTTTTTGATGAAAAATTGGGAGAGATATATTTCAATAACACTTTCCCCAAAGAAAGACATTCACATTTTTCTCAGACAGCCACCACCACATCAGTCTTCACACACCAACAAGACCTTTTTAAACAAGTGGAAACTAAATGCAACGAGAAGAGTTTCACAGTTTTCTATAACAGCCTTTATATTCGCCATGTCAGACACCAAACAGCAATCAATCACATTACACAGGTCATTCCGGGAACAAGCAATGAGTCCAAGAAGTGAGTTTCAGGCATTTTTAGTGTCAGCCTTTGTGCAGCGCGCTACAAAGTTTATTTTGGTCCGTACTTTGATCAAAGTCTCCGAGACAGTCCTTTAAGTGCCAGACTGCATGTGCATTTGTCTGTTTGCCAGTGTACGGTAGAGTGAAACGACCACGATCCTTTACCAGTTACACAAAGTCCTGTATGAAGACGTCGCACTACAGTCCGCCTCTGTAGTATAAGGTTCCTCATTTCCCTGAATTATGTCTCTAACTTGCATGCAGTTTGCAGCACTACGTGTTCATTTTTTTAAGGTAAAGAAAGTACCTTCCCCAACAAAAACGGAAGCAACAATGGCCAGCGCCAGCTTCAGAGGTAAACAAAATGAAACAATAATTTGGGACCTGACAAAATGATCACAATCATTTATTTGGGGAACTGCTATAGTTTAATGCTACACCTTTTTAAAATCTCTTTGTATCAATCATATATATATAAAGAATCTATCAATATCCCCCTTAAAGGGAAATAATTACTAGAGTTGAATGTTAATTACTGTTGAGTTTGAACTACCGGCAATATGGTTAAAAACTGGAAACTCCACTGAGGGTTCTTTTCATCGACTTATAAAAAATAAACAATAAATATTCATACAGTAAACGTTAAGAAAGTCCATTTGAAATAAATAGGCAATATATTTGGGTTTTTAAAATATGAGTGAAAAACAAAAACCACCGAAGAATGCCACTTTAAAAGCTTGTTTGAAGTTTCAAAGTAGAACAGTTCAGAGGGAAATTGAAACGAGCGATGGAGTACACTTCTAGATTGCCCTGCTTTACTTCCTCCACGTCCTCTCCATCTCTCCGCGTCCTCAGATTCCCTTGTCATACCTGTTTTGCATCATTCCCTCCTAACAATTAATTATACATCACTCTCCTCTCGCTGTATTTACACTCCCTCGTGCAAGGATGTCCCTTGTCAAAAGGATACTGATCTACGTGTAGAATTTTGACAAGCAATTCCGTTGTATACAAGTCAAGAGCATAAATGAATGCCATACTGCCGTCTCCATATGCGCCCTCCGCTTGCTCCTCGTTTCACCATCCACCCTCGTCTCCCTGACTTTGGTACAAAAGGCACAGAGGTGATAGATAGTGTAGCTGTGGTCCGACCGTCCATAGCAGAGATAGGATATCTGAGTGTCCGTTTTCAGTTGTCCTTTTTTGTGTGGGCCTGTCCGTTGCAGCCGTTGGTGTGGGGCACGCGGCGGCTACGGGCTGAGACGAAGCACTCCTGGGCAAAGTCTGGATGCTGTTCCAGGAACCCACAGAGCTGATCTGGAAACAGAGAGCACGCTTGCATAAAACACAAACACTAAGTGCACTTGGACATCCAACGGCAGCACATAGGCTACGAGCTAAACTTGAGTCTTAAATCATTTTTATCCCACAATTTTGCAACCCATTTTCTTCACCCAGTGTTAATTATCTAATGTAATCCTGGGCGCTACACTTCCTCTGCCAACCTGGGGAGAGCAACGGACTGACCTCATGCTTCCTTCCATGCATGAGGAGTCCAAGCCACTTCTTTTCACCTGACAGGGGGGAGTTTCCAGCGCGTGAAAGGAACACGTTATTCCAACCAGTTCCTTTCCCCTCCATCAGGCGCCCCGGCTGGCCAGGGGGAGGCAGTTTAGAGACCAGGATTACTGCATGTTTTTGTGAGCGTACCTACCCTAAGGCAGGGGTTCTCAATTTTTTTTGGCTGGGGACCCCCGGAAATGCTTTGGCCATGTCTCGCAACCCCCATCCCCCATTTATTCTTTTTTTTTTTTATAATTTGGGGACCCCCCAAAATAATTTGGCGACCCCCTTAGGGTTGAGAACTCCTGCCCTAGGGGACACAGGGAGAACATGCTAACTCCACTGTGTGATAATTGACACTGCGGTGCACGTACTCCCACAGGCTGGGGTGGCAGCGCTTTTCTTACCGTAATCTGATTTTATCCCATTCTGGGCGGGAACCCCTTTTGGTGTATTAAAGGACCACTTCACCACTTTTCAACCTATCTTCATATACTAGGCCCTCACTAATAATCATGATAAAATGGCACCATTTCTTTCTACTCAGTCTGTGTCTCATAGGAAGGCTGTGGGCAGTTCAGAAACCCGTCCACCAGTGACATCATCGATGGGGAATCCAAGCTAATAGAAACTACAGGCTTTCTAGTCCTGAAAAGTTGCAATGCGAAAATGGAAGCCATCGTTCTCACGATAATACAAATCTCAACATTTTTGTAAAAACATATTGTTTAAAAAAAACTGCCTAACGATGATGTCACTGGTGGACGGGTTTCTGAACTGCCCACAGCCCTCCTATGAGAAACAGACTGAGTAGGAAAAAATGGTGCCATTTTATCATGATTATTAGTGAGGACCTATTTTATGAAGATGCGTTGAAAAGTGGTGAAGTGGTCCTTTAAGCATTATGTTATAATTTAGCTATTGAAAAATAGCAGATCTACAAGCTCATATGAGCTTGTAGGTCTGCTATTTTTTGAAAAATCGTGAAAATGTAGTGCAAATCTTATATTCTTTCAGAGCCAACGTTTTTAACTCAAATCTTCTGCTTCTGGGGTGTCCCTGGAACAACATATTTTCAGAGTCGGCGGCCAATTACATTAAAAGAAAAAAAACATTAAAAGAATAAACGCAACTAAGAGCATGCAGGCTGGGTATGGCTCATTTGCCTTTGGGACAAAACACCATGGGCTATATCTTGTGCCAACCCTTTACCCCCAAACCTATTTGCCATTTGTTTTACTATTTTAAAAAACATTTTAAAATATTTCATATAGCCGATCTACAAGCTCACGTGTCGAGGTAGATCGGCTAGCTGTACTATTTTAAAATGTTTTTCAAAATAGTAAAATATGGCAAATATAATATATATATATAAATATAAATAAATATAAATCATTTTTCGAGCGATCAAAATAAGCGATTGAGCCTAAGACCCAGCTGCGCTGCGCTCTGGATGTTATGTCATTTTTCACCTGTACCCACTCGTTATTGGATATAATATCATCATGAGTTTATCCTTCTGTGGTTTTTAACCTGTACAGGTAAACAGACCTCGGGTTTCATACATACAGCTTTTTATGCAAACTCTAACTCACCATATGTGAACTTCCCCGTGTTCTCTGGGTCCAGAGCCTTGAAGAGGACAGAGAGGTCCAGCTCTGCCACTCCCAACGCCGTCTTCAATATGGCGTCCAGGTCCTCTTGTACCACTGGCCCGTCCTCCTCGCTCTCGTACATCTGCACGCGCACACGCACACACACGCACGCACACACACACACACACACACACGCACACACACACGCACACACACACACACACACACACACACACACACACACACACGCACACACACACGCACACGCACACACACACACACACACACGCACACACACACACAAATCTCTCAAAAGACATATCTAATTTCTGCTTGAGACTGTGATGCTAAACCAGCACGTTAATCTGAAGAAGCAATGCAACGGCTCCTCACCTGGAAGCCCAATTTGAGGGTCTCCATAGATTTTGATGGTCGACACACGACAGACAGTGCGATGACATACTGTCTGATGTCGATGCGTCCATCGCCATGCTGGGAAAAAGCAACAGTCAACAAATGGCATTGAATTGAGAATACTTCATACTTTAAACGATAATTACTAGAACCTAATCAAGGTTTCTTTATTGTTTCGTTTTTGTGTACAATTATTTTGTTCTGCTTCCCCGGACATTGAATCAGCATTAAAGGAGTAGTTTCTAATTATTTGTTCGGCCCAAAACAATGTGTTTATTGTCATGATTTGTCAACTCGGCTCTTGACTTTGTCCGAGGCTTAAATGTCTTTAAAAAAAATACTTTTGGAAACGTCTATGGGGAAAAATGAATGGGGAATTATTTCCTGGTGCCGTCGTCGTTCTGAAAGGGGGCGCTCTATAGCAGAGTATGCTAACACTAGTACAAATGCAGTGTTTGGAAGTGGTCTCCCTATAGCCTAGTAGCCAAAAAGTGAACCCGGACATGTTGAATACACCAACGTTTTATGTTATAAATGTTTAGTATGGGTCCCCAGCATGTAGAAACTGCCGGATGCTAACTTGCATATGTTGAGCAATTTTCATAATTGGCATAATATGTGACCATACCATTAACAACCTATAGAAGGCAAAATATTCAAAATGTCATTATGCTTTATCTAGCATGTGATGTGTCAAACTAGGGGGTTTTCATGATGCTGAATCCATTCCAATCATTAGTTTTGCAAAATAAAACACTCATTGGGCTTAAAACGGCCATGCCCACTTGCCCAAATGTGCTGACATCATCAATTTGTGATGACGGCATTGGCTGTTTTTAGCCCAATGAGTGTTTTTTTTAAATTGGTATGGTCACATATTATGCCAATTATGAAAATTGCTCAACATATGCAAGTTAGCATCCGGCAGTTTCTACATGCTGGGGACCCATACTAAACATTTATAACATAAAACCTTGGTGTACTCAACATGTCCGGGTTCACAATGGGGCTCTATGGGCTGGCTACTAGACTATGCTTCCATTGAGAAATGTTGACCCTGGTGCCTGACTGGTTGACAATGTCATTATTTGATTTGATATAATAAATAAATAACAGATAAATAAAACTTTTAGGCATGTGGACTAAAACGGCAAAAAAATGGCCATAGCCACTTGCCCAAATGTGCTGACATCATCACATTTGTGATGACGGCTATGGCCGTTTTAGCCCAAGGAGTGTTTTTTGTGCAAAACTAATGCTTGGAATGGATTACAATTTTGACTTGTTTTTAACTTCTATAAGTTGTTAATGGTATGGTCACATATTATGCCAATTATGGAAATTGCTCAACATATGCAAGTTAGCATCTGGCAGTTTCTACATGCTGGGGACTCATGCTCAACCTTGGTGTACTCAACATGTCCGGGTTCATATTCTGGCAAGTGAACTATATGGTGCACAACAACAGTACCTGGTCCAGCAGCCTGTGGACTTTTGACAGTGCGTCTGTGACGGGCAGGTTGAGGTGCTGGGCCAGCTCCTCCACGTCCATGCTGTCCCCCCCACACAGCTCCTTGGCTCTGCTGGCCTGCTGCTGCAGCACCTTACCCGTCACCCCGGCTCGCAGACTGCAAGCACACACAGAGAGAAAAAGGAAAAACTATTTAAAGAAAGAAAAGTAAATTCCACCATGCCATGGACTGTGTCCATAACGTTATCTCTATCGTTATCTCTATTTTCTCGCTCAACTGCACGTTGCTATGGAAACATATGAATATGATCCAAAGGAATGAGAGCATGCCAAAGAGATGAAGGAAAGGATCTCTGCTGTCGGGAAGAAACCACCTCCTAACCCAGGGGTTCTCAACGTTTTTGGCCGGGGACCCCCGGAAATGCTTTGGCAATGTCTCGGGACCCCCGCCCCGCCCCCTCCCGACCCCCAATATAAATTGACTGCTACAATAACCTTAAACCATTTTGGGCGGGAACCCCTTTTGGTGTTTTAAGCATTGTTATAATTTAGCTATTGAAAAATAGCAGATCTACAAGCTCATAGCGCGCCACCGAGTGGCGCGCTACGAGCTTGTAGGTCTGCTATTTTTGAAAAATCGTGAAAATAAAATTTAAAAAAAAATCTTTTTTTTTTCTTTTTTTTTTAAATAATTTGGGGACCCCCTAAAATAATTTGGCGACCCCCCGAGGGGTCGCGACCCACGGGTTGAGAACCCCTGTCCTAACCCCTAAATCTTTTTCAGGAAATTAACCCATTCAGGGCGGGAAAAGCCCTTTTGGTGTTTTAAGCGTTACGTTATACTTTAGCTATTGAGAAATAGCAGATCTACAAGCTCATAGCGCGGCACCGAGT